>NC_135978.1:12961320-13326022 GCF_053455715.1 Rhinoraja longicauda
ACTCATCTTCCTCTGGATTTGCACTGAAGAGTACTGAAGAGTACTGTAAATTGCTCTTCCTTTGCCGTACAAGTGTACATCCAGAGAAGTTGCCAGAGGATTAGTGAGAGGAATATCGCAAGATGCCTGTCCAGTGTTGGGGACCAATGCCAGCAGAATGACTTGTCAGAAAAATCCAGAGAATATTAGGCAGGGTCCTGGGGATTTAGGTTCGATGTGTGTTGACTTAAAAAGAGGAGCATTGCACCATGGATTTGTCAATGTTAAATATGTTGGTTAATTTGAGCTTCTTGTTCTCATGTCTATACATATGGTTCCAAATCTTTGCAAGGTGAGTACAACCAGTGGCCGAATCAGCCTTTGATGCAGGTTTTAGCAGCAGAACCTGCACTAAAGCATCCTGTGTTCTGGTGAAATGGTGTTATACTAATGCAATGAGAAGAGGTATATTTATTGTGACATTGTGTGAAGGGTGGTCGTTGTGTGAAGATGGTACTGGAGGCAATGTGGGGTGTTATAGTGAGGGTGTTTCACACTGAGGAGTTGCTGCTGAGAGGTAGATATGTAAGGAGGCGCTCTACTTTGATGGCATCATGTTGAACGGTGCAGAGTGCTCTGTAATGGGTAGTGATGGTGCTCTCCTGAAGAGATGTTAAAAGTATGCATGGAATATTTTTATTGAAGGTTATGAGGAATAGAGATGGTGCTGAGGTGAAATTAAGAAATAAATTAGAACGGCAAAGGGAATACTGAACATATAAAAAAGCATTACCATCCCTTGATTTTACATGCTACTATATAAAAACATAGGGAAATGGTTAACAAAGGAGACCAGTAACTTAATCAGTGTACAGACAGCAAGCATGTGACTCTGAAGAATATTTTACTGTTATCTTCACAGGGATGACAAAGAAATTAGAGTAAGAACGTGAAATAATGAATGTGATAAATGTAGAAGGAATTATTAGAGCATTGGAAGGTGGATAAATTCTTGGCTGTGATAAAATGTAGCCCAGAATATTTTTTTTAAGTAAGGGAAGAAATAGTGATGGCTGTGATCATGATT
Organism: Rhinoraja longicauda; assembly: GCF_053455715.1. NCBI lineage: Eukaryota > Metazoa > Chordata > Chondrichthyes > Rajiformes > Arhynchobatidae > Rhinoraja > Rhinoraja longicauda. The sequence continues at coordinate 12,962,387 of NC_135978.1, forward strand.
TTCCAGTGATCTTTGGTCAGAGGCATTGTGCCAAGAGTCCACAGGTTTGCTAACACAGAACTATTGTACTTTTTATGTACTTGGAGATACAGCATAGAAACGGGCCCTACCGAGTCCACACGTTCATACTACTTCTATGTTATCCCACTTTACCCCAGTCGCTACAAACTTGGAACAATTTACAGAAGTCAATTAAACTACAAACCTGCATGACTTTGGGATGTGGGAGGAAACTGGAGCACCCGGAAAAAACCCACTCGGTCACAGAGTGAAGGAGCAAACTCCGCACAGACAGCACCAGAGGTCAGGATCGAATCCAGGTCTCTGCCGCTGTGGGCTCACCAACTGTGCTACTCTGCTGCTCTTTAAACGATGTCATTGTTTAAAGAGGAAAATAAGATAGACCGAGTGCGGCAAGTGGACATAATGTCAGCACGGAGAAAGCACTGAAACAATATTCTGAAGGATTGCAAGAGTTAACGTTTTAGAAGGAAATGAATTAATGAAGAATAGTTACCATGGAGACACAAGAAACTGCAGACACTGGAGTCTTGAGGAAAAGCAAAGTGCCGGCGGTCAGGCTGCATCTGTGGAGGGAGTGGACAGACGATGTTTTGGGTCGGGACTCTTCTTCAGACTGATGGTGTAGGGGGGAGAAAGCTGGTAACAAGAACTCCCGCCCCCATCCCAGTGCACACGCATTTCTCCCACCATCTCCCACCTCCCCAGACATCCTGCAATTGTCCCCTCCCTCACACGCCCATTCCCCATCCTGTTGGGCTTGCACCCAGGAACATTGTAAGAGAAAGTAAATCAGGGGCATCAGCATTGTGAAACAATGCTTGAGTGCTTGAATGCTTTAGAGATCAGTCCTTTTTATGATTTTCTATTTTTCTGGAAGTATCCTATAGAAATGGACACTTCACCAGTGGATGGGACAAAAATAGGAACTGCCTGTAATTGCTGCTTCAAACAACTGGACCTTGTTGTATAGGAAGGTAAAACTCAATTGCCCACATCCATACCTCAGATCAACGATTAATGAACCCTCAAGGTCATGTATTTTCATTTAATGAGGAAGGAATTTGCGACAATTGGGAGTGCAGAGAAAACAGAAATGGAAGAAGGGTGTATGTTTTTCATTTAAGTTTTTAAATTGCTTACTTCCTCCCTTCCTTAGCTGAAGGCCAGTGTTTTCCTTGATCCCACAGCTCCCACCTCCTACACTGTTCTGATGCAAGAGAGGATGATTCTGGCTCTCACTTTCATCTTTCCCTCCTCTATAGTATCCTTATTACAGGGCAGCAAGTGGCAGTAGTGTGGAGCAGCAGCTACCTTTGTGTTCTTGGATCCTCTAGTGCCAACAACTGAAACCAATCACCCTACCTTAAACTGCCCAAGATCTGTTCTGCCAAACCCAGTCTGATCCCATGGATCTCATTATATTTGTTCTCTCCACTTTTTGACCCATTTTTCTCTAATCATGGGACATTTTGTTTGTAAGATTATCAAAATAATCACATCTGCTTCCTGGAGGAGCCGTTAAGCGTTAAAGTGGAGAATAGGGTCAGTAAACCATATACCAATGAAGCTCTGTCAAAATTAAACCTTTCCTAAATTGAGGTGGAAATGATTGTCATAAGGGGATTTCCCAGCTACAAATATTCAGCAAGTTGATCCTTGCACCAGAGAGAACTCGTCCTGTCTATAATTGTAGGCTGCCTGCTCTATTGCTTTCCAAAATAAACTGAGAATATAATCAGTTACGAGATCCATGAGATTCGAACCTTAGGGGAGACTCGAGATCAGGGATTACAAAAAGCAGGGGCTAAAGATGTGAGCTAGGGATTAGAATGAAGGTGAGGTAGCTATTATAGAGTGGAGATTAGGGTTGATTACAACAAAAGCGATTAGAGATGAGATTGGGTCTGAAGAAGGATCTCGACCCAAAATGTCTCCCAGTCCTTCTCTCAAGAGATGCTGCCTGGCCCGCTGAGTTACTCCAGCTTTTGGTATCTGTCTTCGGTTAGAGATGAGAGGCAGATTAGAGAAATAGAAAGACGATGATTTCTAAAAAGGTGATTTAGAGAGGTAGAGAAGGTGGAGATTGTGGAGGTCAAGAAACAGAAAGTAAAGTACAGAGAATGTAAAGGAATAGAGACATTGGGGAAGAGAGGAAAGGGGAGACGATCCTGTAGTGATTGGAGGCAATAGATGTGTGGTGTAAATCAGAAGGGATAGGTAGGGACTAAAGGGGAACTAAAGGGATAAGAAAAGGAATAGTATGGATCTGCGGGGAAAACCTAAAGGGGTTAGGGATGAGGAACAGTTCAAAGAAGGACAGTTGAGATTAGAGAAGGGAGGGAGAGGTCCGATTTGAGTAGGAAGGGTGGGGATTAAGAATGAGAGGAGAGGCTGGGGTAGGGTGATACTACAGTGTTGATATTATTGTTATCAACATTGTGCAGTAAATTAAAAAGAAAAGCCTTATTTAACAGAGATACAAACATCCACTATTTGTATTCGTTGATGCCTGCAATATGATTTTTGGGAGTCTGTCACTTGAGATGGTTTGTGCAGCAATATTCAGAAGACTGATCACAGTTTGATGGGATGTTGCACTGAGCTCCTGGCTTCCTTCTCCTGTGGTGCAACAATACCCTGTGGCATGAGTTTGAGAGAAGAACAAACCTTCTCTTTATCCTCTCACCAATATTTATCCCCCCAACCAACATCACTTAAACTAGTCATTGGAAACATTGCCAATTCTTGGAGCTTGCTGAAGGCAAGTTTGCTGGCATGTTTGCGAGATTACACTATGGACTGTGATCGGCCACACATTGGTGTATAAAGGGCTTCATCACTTCCTAAGGTGAGGCGTGGCGTTATATAAATCCATCTGCTCCTGGTGTTATATTTTAAGCATGCTTTTATCTTTTGGCTTCAGGCCAAATCTCAGGTTTACAGGTCCTCTCCATTTTACAGATGCTTGATTAATGCACAGCGAATGCACAAGAACACGCGCTTGGGAGACGAGGGATGGATTAGTTCGCTGCTGTAAGGCTGCAGTCATCCTCTGCTCTGTGGGAAGTTTAGATCACGGCTGGATTTCCGAATTGCGAACCGTTCGGATTACAAACCGCTCACAGGACTGAAACCCTGTTGTAACTTGGGGAGGAGGATGATGATGATGTTAGTGATGACAGCTTTTTGTGTCTGTCTTTGGTTCAAACCAGCACCTGTAGTTCCTTCCTACTCATGAATTTAGACAGGGTTTGGCAGGTAGTGCCACCATGCTGGCCCACAGAGCTGAACCTTCCCCTGACATCAGCCCAGGATGGCAATCAGCAGTGGGGGTCCCAGTTGGTTGGTTGCTCTTGCTTAGTAGTAATGAGTTAAAGACGCAACGATCCAGCAGAGCTTGTGTTTGTTTAGGGCAGGCAGGGATCACTGGCTGATCGCTCCTGGCTGTGTGGCTCACTTACCGATTGCTTTATGAACAGAGGCTGTCAGGGGCTTTTTAAGTGCGGCACCACCATCCTCCGGTCTTTTTGTTCTTCTAAATACACCAATTTTCCTTTTGGTTCTGGAGGCGATGTCAATGATTGAAACATTATTCTGCCTTCAAAGGCAGGCAGTGCTAGTTTCAAGCGAGCTATCAATGTCTTGTGTGCCTAGACCTGATTTGTCTATAGCTTGTGAGATGAGTCCAGTGGAAGGTAGTAATTATCCTCTCAATAGATCCAGACTGACTGATGTCCGTGAGCAGACATGTATTATTTAGGTATGTGCAGTTGATTTGATCTACTAATTCAACACCCAAGGCTAGAACTTAATCATACACAGTATGGTTTCACTCTGTCTGTTGTCCACAGAGGGAGTAGGCTGGAAAGGCAATTCTAACCCTGACTGGAAAACTACTCTTGAAGCAATTATTGGCTGTATCAGTAGAGTATTTGCTGTGTCAGTCGTCAGCTTGTGCAGTTTACAAAGGTCCGTGTTGGAATCCCAGATTAGTTTTAATTTAGAGATACAGCGTGGAAACAGGCCCTTCGGCCCACCGAATCCACGCAGACTAACAATCTGGTTCTATCTTACAGACAAGGGACAATATACAGTAGCCAATTAATCCACAAAGCAGATGGGGGCAGTCTGTGAATGTGTGGAGGGAGATTAGTCCAAAATGCACTTCCCTATGTCCTATTTGTCTGCGTTCGACCAATATCCCTCCAAATCTTTCATATCCATGAACCTGTCCAAATTTGTTTTTTTAATGTTGTTGTAGTGCCTGGCTCAGCCTCTTTCTGTGGCAGATCATTCAATCCACATACCACTTCTTGTGTGAATCATAGTCAAATGTTACAGTGAAACTCTGATAATCTGCTGTTGATAATTTCAAAGTCCTGATGGTTCAGTTTCTGGTTTAGTGGGCATTGGTTTCAACACTCCTTTGAAACTTACTGGGGACTCTTTTCCATGTTCCCTTGAAAGTCACCAAGGCCCTACTCCCTGCACTCCCTTTAAAATTAGTGGGATCCTGTTTCCTGAGCTGGGCAGTTCCATGGGTTCAATGGAAAAGATATTGTACTGCAATACAACATCTAAAACGGTGAGTTAAAAGTATAGGAACAAGGAACTGCAGGTGCTGGTTTACAAAAACGGACACAAAGTGCTGGAGTAACCCAGTGGGCCAGGAAGCACCCCTGGAGAACACGGACAGGTGATGTTTTGGGTTGGGAGCCATGCTTCAGTTAAACTTCTTCAGTTAAAAGTGTGTTGGAGTTTTTATAGGAAATTACATCAAATAATCCAGAAAGTCTATCGGTCCAGCACCACGAAGTTGTGAGCATGCTGGGTTAATGGAGTTTTACTGTATGTAGTGCCTCAAGGCACATCACGGGGGTGCAATCAGCCATGTATTGTTACCGAGCCAAAGACAGTCTGACGAAGGGTCTCGACCCGAAACGTCACCCATTCCTTCTCTTCAGAGATGTTGCCTGAGTTACTCTAGCTTTTTGTGACTATCTGCAGAGAAATGTAGACAGTTTGCAAAAAATCACTCAAAAAGATAGGTTTCAAGCAAGTTATTAAGGTAACATAGAGGACACCCTCCCTGGCTCAGTACGGCCAATGGTAAATGCTGCCACATCAGCGTCTGTGCTGTGCTGGAAGATGGACTCTCATCACTTTGCAAAAAGCCCCTTCGCTATTTGTGCTCTGACCTAACTGATTCAATAGTACCATACTGTTTGTGAAATCCCTTATTAAAGGTATTGTAACCCCACATTTTTGGCTAGAATGACTCCAGTCACTCTGGGCTGTGGGTAAAAATCGGGCTACATTTGGACTCTTTTCTTTAATCACATGCAATCACAGTAGCAAGTAACTCAACATGCAGTCTCCACATGTCCACCAGAGGACTTTCTGCGCCACACAATTGACGATAAGAAACAAAATTAATGTGGGGTGAAGCCAGACTCACCAATATCCCACACAATAATAATATAATTAGTAGTCACATAATAATAACTATAGCTATAATATATTGTGTTGTATTATTACAAACGGTACAAAAATAAATGCAATACAATAAACCGAGCTTACAGTATATCTGCTGTTGCGCGACTCTGTCTATGGTTATTAAAATTTCAATGCACTATCAAAATAAATTGGAAGCTGTGTGTTTGCACGGGAACTCTTAACCCTGCTTGTGGGGAGGCTGTTCCCACTGAGTTTGAGAGTTCTTTCCTGCCAGCACTGAACGTTGGTAGATATTCCCTCGGGTATTGCACCAACACCCAGTCTTGTTACCACCTAAAGCACACAAGGGTTCTGCAGGAGAAGCAAGAAGCTTCAGCCAGCTCACACATCTGATCGCAGTCTAATGACCTCGGCTGGCAAATGCAGATGTCATTTGACCAGGGAAGGACTTGGTGACAGCGCACAAGTCAATATTCACCGTGAAGAGTGACTTAGAGAATGAATGAAGGAAGGAATGTGGAGAGTTAGACAATTGTCCCCACATGAAGTCCTAGCTGTGATACAATCAGGTAAAGTGAGAGGAAGGAGGAGGTTTCCTTTGGGTGGGAAATCTGGATCCAGAGGTAACCATCTCAGGATATGGGCCAACACCATAAGAAGAAATGTGGCAAACCTTCCTTTCCCTTTACAGAGGGCAGTGGAGGACAAGATGCTGAATCTATATGAATAGATTTCTGGACACAAGCTTTAAGGGGTAGAAACAAAGAACTGCAGATGCTGGTTTACAAAGAAGGACACAAAGTGCAGGAGTAACTCAGTGGGTCAGGTAGCACCTCTGGTGAACATGGATAGGTGACATTTTGGGTGGGGATGCCCCTTCAGACTGATTGTGGTGGGGGGGGGGGGGGGGAGAGAAGAGGGGCAGGACAAAGCGTGGAAAGCAGTAGGTAGGTAGTACTAGTCGGTGGATAGTAGGGGAGAGTAGTACGGGGAGTTAACTAAAATTGGAGAATTCAATGTTCATATCGATGGTTTGTAAGCTACCCAAGCAGAATATGAGGTGCTGTTCCACCAGTTTGCATGTAGTCTTACTCTGGCAATAAAGGCCCAGGACAGAAAAGTCAGCATGGGTCAGTAAACATTAAGGGTAACATGGCGAGAGCAGTTATAAAGTGTTGATATTACAGGATCAGCTACAATACTATATGCTGGCAGAGCAGGAGCTGAATGGCCTATTCCTACTCTTTTCCGTGTTTTTGTGCATCTTATAGGAATATTAAACTTTCAGCTGAGCAAGAGATCTCGCCTGGGGAGAAGTGGAAGCCTTATTTCCAGGCCACATTGTCAGCTTGGGAGAGGGAGGTGTGTGTGTGTGTATGTGTGTGTGTGTGTGTGTGTGTGTGTGTGTGTGTGTGTGTGTGTGTGTGTGTGTGTGTGTGTGTGCGCGCGCGTGCGTGTGTGTGAGTGAGAATGAAGAGAGTTGGACCCAGTATGAAAGCAATGGATGCAGTCGAATTTGGAAACAGAAATTAATTCTCTTTATCATATGGCTGTGGCTGGTCTAGAGGAATGAGCAATGGTAGTTGGGATCGATCCAAATCCCCGGACTGATGTGCATACCACCACCCACTTCACACTCCAGCTGCTACTGGAAATGCCTGCTCTGGTTTTAACGGGTTAATGGACACCACAACTCATCTAGTTTAGTTTAGAGATACAGCGCGGAAACAGGCCCTTCGGCCCACCGGGTCCACGCCGACCAGCGATCTCCGCACATTAACACTATCCTACACCAACTAGGGACAATTTTTACATTTACCGAGCCAATTAACCTACTAACCTGTACATCTTTGGAGTGGTTGAGGAAACCGAAGATCTCGGAGAAAACCCATGCTGGGAGAACGTACAAACTCCGTACAGACAGCACCCGTGGTCAGGATCGAATCCAGGTCTGTGGTGCTACATTCGCTGTAAGGCAGCAACTCTACCTCTGGCCACCGTGACCGCCCATTCTCAGTGAATATGCTGACAAGGGTGCCATTAATCAGGTCTGGGAGCTAACCGCAGCCTGCCTGCCTGCCTGCCTGCCTGCCGTACGTTCCTGAGTGGGATTGAAGCGTCACAGCTTGTCTTCATTAATGAGCCTCAGGGGGATCTGAGGGTGTTGTTCGGGGCTCCTGCCTCTTGAAGGTCGGATTGTGTAAAACCTCAGAAAGTTTATTTGGTGGGAGACAGAAGATCCGTGTAATTCAACTCAATTCTGACTTACCCAAATATGTTATGGTTGGATAGGATTATGGCTTATTCAGGAGCTCTATAGACTGATTGTAAGTTTGATGTTTATCAAATAAATGATTGCAGCAGCCTGTGTGTGCCAGTCCATTCATTCACTCTAGGAAGCCGATGATAAATTCAGTGGCATTTTTTTCCTTTTCACTGCTTTCATGTCCCTTTCATTCAGCTTTACTTCATTCTCCCCTGAATGGCTGTGGCTTTTGTTTGAATTTGTTTTCAATGCAGCATTTCTATAATTCTGGCTTCCTGTGCATCTTTGATCATCAGCCCTTTTCCCTTCATCTGCCTCTTCTTTAAACCCAAACATCCCTGAGAGAAACGTTATGGCCCCTCTGCATCTTTTTCTTTGGCTGTTTACATTCACACCACAGATCCCCAATCTTTCTCGTGGGATGTCCATCCTTTCCCTTACACCACTCTTCAGTTTCCATAAACTTTCCTGATCTTGTGATCAGTGAACTACCAATGTTCCTGCATCGACTCTGCCAAGGAATGGCCTTTGTTTGTGCTGTCATGCACAAGGACCATTGTGCACATTGGTAGAGTTAATATAACAATGTCTTTTGCTGTTGTAAGTGGGGCTCCAATCTTTAAGCACACTCCCCTTCTGGTGACTCATCCAAAAAAGCTTCTCTTTATGAATGAGTGTAAACCTATATGTCCTTTCTCACCGTTAATTGACAAGAACTTAGGAGTGGCACAGTGGGCTAGTGGTAGAGTTGATGCCTTACAGCACCAGAGACCCTGGTTCGATCCTAACTATGGGTGCTGTCTGTATGGAGTTTGTACATTCTCCCTGTGACCACATGGGTTTTCTCTGGGTGCTCCGGTTTTCGCCCACACTCCAAAGACGTCCAGGTTTGTAGGATAATTGGCTACTGTAAAGTGCAAGTTGTCCCTAGAGCAGGATAGTGCTACTGTACGGGGTGATCGCTGATCGGTGCTGACTCAGTGGGTTGAAGAGCCTGTTTCCACGCTGTATCTCTAAAATGTAAAGTCCAAACATTCCTACAGGACTCCTTGGATCAGATGTGACAACATTGCATTGTTCATCCATCTATAATACTGGTCTGTAAGGTAGGAATAGCTCATTCAAAGCACACCCAAACCTAAGCTCAGAAACCTGGTCCCTACATCTCGACATTTCTGCAACAGATGGTGGCAAGAAGTCTCAGAACTGCATCATTTCCCCCCTGACATACCTCCTTCCATTTTTACTTTTAATTAGCAGACAGGTGATTTGACTTCATGTTTCAACAAAGGGAAGTCTTAAAGTCCTGCGTTGCTTGCAAACCACATATTTGCACTAAAATATAGCAACAGTGAAGTCAATTGCGATGGGCAAACAAACTTGCATCACTGCAGAAGAACCAGTGGCCACCATACACATACACATTTTTCCAAAGACCACTACAGACACATAGAATTGGTAAATGTGTTTAGGTTAAAAAAAAACGATTGCATCCTGCATAAAAACGTATGTCATCGCATGCCTTACTTGTTTTTTCTTTCTTTAAACAAAGCTTTTTTTCTTTAATCGCTCACTGTCTGATTAATTCACCTCCCAAACACAATATGAAGCTACAAAAGTTTTTGAAGTGCACCAGCATTCGTCTCATCTCAACGCAGAGAGCTATTTTTAATAATCCATATACAATTCATCTCAACAGGCATTGAAAATCTCACCTCTTAGTTCTCCAGTGTAATTCAATAAAAGCTACTGAAGCGAAAGTCCAGAGACTATTGAAAAACGTCCCTTCAGAATACCAGCCGACTGGCATTGATTCATCCTGCGATGTTAGGTACACTGTGCACGTACTATTGCACAGTCCATATGCTCTCCACAGAGCCACCTCTACGGGTAATTCAAGCCCAGGTGTATGAAAAAGGGAGGAGATGTTCAAATAAAACATTAGCAGGCATAAAAAAGATTTTTTTTTCTCCCTGGTAATAAATCTGTAGTTTAAAACAAAATGTCATTTTGAATGTGTGATGGTAGCCAACATGACCATCAAGTTGTTTCATCAGAACATGAACAGCCATAAAGGGGTGAAACTCACTCCGGACTTAATGCTGCCCCTGTGATTCTGTGGCTACTGACCAATTAATATTCTGAGTGTGGGAAACCAGACCTTCTTGACTTTATCAATTTGTTTAGCTCAGATTTATAAAATATCCATTTGAGTTTGCATGTTTATTATAAACCTTAAATATATGTTAAACAAAAAATATATATTCCTACATAATTGATTGCTCTATCAATAATTCTCATAATGTTTTTAGCTTATAGACTTCTTTTTATTTTATTTTTTTGCAATTGGTCTTTTGGAACTGAGTTGATGCTCCCAACAAATATTCCTTCATTTCTTAAGCGATTTAAATGCATGCCTTAACCAACAAGAGAACCCAGAAGCAAAATTATCGTTCCCAGGTTTGGCATTGTAAGTTGAAAAGGGATTTTGAGCAAAGGCGTGGGAGAAGAGAGAATAGGCAAGAATTCTTTGTTGGAGTCAAATCCTGTGTCTGTCAGATATGGGCCATACTCATACGGAGTTGACTGGAGCAGAACAGTGTTTTCAGAAGTTTGGCCTTCAGCCTTGTAACAGTTCATTGTGCTCGTACAAAAGCATTGACTGCACGGACTTCAAGGTTGTTAAATACAGAGTAATGGAGAACTAGCAGCCCGTGACAAGCCTGCTGCACAATTAATCAGTTGGCATTACTTCACCCACTTCAAGCTGGAGATCAATCATCTGTCATCTCTCCATCCCCATCAATTGTATGCAGTCCCCTTCTCTTGTAAATGTGCAAAACCCCCACCCTCCAGTTTTCCTATTTTTCTCTGGAGCTGATTCTTACAGTACTGTCCAGCCCCTTTTGGTACCTCACCAAAGTTGTTATTCTTAATGTGGGAATGTGGAGTGAACGTTGGCAGGCTGCTCTATCACAATAGGCATTACGGCCAAGCATAGACCTCAAAATGGCGGCGCTGCCCTAGCAGCTGCGGCTCACCTGCGGTCCATTTGTCTTTGTGTTTTTGTTGTTTTTTTTTTGTCTTAATTGTAGTTGTGATGTGGTGTTTTTGTGTTTGTGTACTATGTGTGTATGTGGGGGGGGGGGGGGGGGAGGGGGGAAACTGTAACATTGTAAATAGGTGTCCCTTTCGAACGGAGACCCGACCTTTGTTTTCTGGGCCGTGTCTCCGTTCCTGCTGCGGCCCAACCATCGGCCCAACTCCTGGAGCTGGCGGCCTCCAGGGCTCTGGTTCGCAGAGCCCGCGGATCGGACTTACCACCACCGGAGCCGGCCGTCTTCGGAGGCTGCGGGAGCGGCTGCGACTCGCCTTAGGCTCGGGCCGCGTGGATGCCGACATCGGGAGCTCCGGCAGCGGCAGCGGGTTCGCCCGCCCCGGATCGCGGGGCTTGGGTCGAGGACATTTCACCGTCCGGCGCGGCCTAAGATAGGCCGCGGGATATTTCTCTGCTGGGCGGGGGCTTCAATGTCGGGAGCCACGACCGCCCCGACGTGCAGCAACAGCGGCAGCAGCGTGTTCGCCCGCCCCGGATCGGACTTATCATCGGCGGAGCCGGCCGTCTTCGGAGGCTGCGGGAGCGGCTGCGACGCGACGCGCCTTGGGCTCGGCCCGCTGTGGACCGTCCGGTGCGGCCTGCAACCACAACAACCTGACTGCGGGCGAGGACAGCGGGAGAAGGGAAAGACATTGTGGCCTTCCATCACAGTGAGGAGAGGACTGGAGGAGACTCACTGTGATGGATGTTTCTTTGATGGATGTTTCTTTTTTGTGTGTTTTTGGGGTTGGGTCATTTGAATGCCTATTTAATGCTTTTATTGTTGGACTGTGTTTTGGGGGGTTTTGGGGTTGTGTAATTTGAATGCCTATTTAATGCTTTTATTGTTGGACTGTGTTTTGGGGGTTTTTTGGGGTTGTGTAATTTTAATGCTTATTTAATGCTTTTATTGTTGGACTGTGGGTGACTGAATTTCGTCCAATATTGGATGACAAATAAAGCTATCTTGAATCTTGAATCTTGAATCTTGAATCTTGTTATGCACATGGAAACATGTCAATTTTACATCAGGAATGGCTGGATAATGATCGCTACTTTAAAACTGACTGATATAACCCCTCACCAATAACAAATGTCACCTTTCTTTGGTCAGATCAGATAATTCTTCCCACTTTGGATTTGACCCTTGAATTCAGTGAATCTGGCAATTAACACAATGGGCTATACTTTATCAGCAAATTCAATATTTAAAAATATACATTCAAATCTATAATCCAATGTCAATATTAAAGGTGATGATTGATGAAGATCACCTTATTGTTTTTTCTTGAAAGTAAGGGTGCTGAACATGGAACTAATTATCAACAGTATTGTGAGAAAATGCCTGTGAAACGTAAAAATGATGAGGTATTTAATTGCAGCAATTGTACTTTTTGGACTGAGGAATGAACCTACCATTGTCAAATTGTGCATTGAAGAAAAGTGTTCTGAGTTGAGTGTATTGAAGGAATGCATATTGAAAATGTGAATTTTGAAGATATATGTGTTAAAGAGCACTGCAACAAAAATGTGTGCATTTAAGATGTGTGCATTGGACATATACGTGCATTGACAATGTGTATTGGAAATGTGTACACTGAGATGTACATATTTATGACGTGTCTATTGAAGATGTGTTATATTGAAGAAGTGCATTTTGAAGTTGTGTATATTGAGGATATGTGTTTCAAAGATATGCATTGCAGATGTGTATTTTGAAGATGGATGTACTGAAGATGTATAATTTGAGCAATGCATTTGTTAGTGTGTGTATTAACAATCTGTGCATTGAAGAAATATATTTTGAAGATATGGATTAAAGATTATGTATTGGACAAAGTGCATTTTATGAAAATGTGTACAATGAGGACCCACCCCTGTATTGAAGATGTGCACTTTGGATGTTTATTTAAATGTACAGGTTGATGACCTGTATATTGCAGAACTTATTGAGGATATGTAAATGTTGTTGTGAAGAACTAGCACTAGGTTTACGTAATCAAGATGAATGCATTGAAGTGCATGGGTGAATTATTTGAAACAGTAACCCATGTTCGGAAATATCAAAAGCAACAAAGGCTTTCTTTTATCCCTCAGTCTCATTTTCATTCAGTTCTAAAATAAAAATAAACTTATTGTTATCCCAATTTGCTCCTATTAATAAAATGTTACCAACCTAATTACTATGAGCCAATGCTTTTATGGAAATTGAAAGAGTAAAAAGGATAGTGATGAGAGAGAGGGAGGGAGAGGGGGGGGGGAGAGAGAGAGAGAGAGAGAGAGAGAGAGAGAGAGAGAGAGAGAGAGAGAGAGAGAGAGAGAGAGAGAGAGAGAGAGAGAGAGAGAGAGAGAGAGAGAGAACATCAGAGAGAGAGAGAGAACATCAGAGAGAGAGAGAACATCAGAGAGAGAGAGAACATCAGAGAGTGAGAGACAAAGAAAGGGAAAGGGCTGTGTTGAAACAGGCCTCATTTTGGCCTGTCTGTTCTTAGTCCTCAGTAGAAGCTACTTCACTGCCTGAATTTGCACATCAAAACCTTGAAGGATAATGCCTGGGGGTAGGCAGATAATAATGAGCTGGCTTGAAAACAAGAGGAAATAAAATAGAGCGGCAATGATCCTTTCAATGAAAGTTCTTTGGATAATTCTCTTTTTTTACCCTGCCAACGTCATTGTCAGGAGTATTATTCTCTTTATTAGAGCAATTTTACAACCAGGATAACAAGATGTTATTTTCTTTACTTTTTTTTCACTTTCAACAGTCCTTTTTGAATGTCCACGCTTCCCCATCTTCCACCACCTTCCCCTCACCTCACCCACCCCCACGTTCTCTCCCTGACTCTTCCTGGGATATGGTTGAACCAACGCCTCACCCAAACATGATTATGTGGGGTGTGGGGGGATCCAATGCACTACTCTTCCCAAGGAGAACAGCACAGCCAAGCTTGATCCCATTGTCATTTAATTCGCTAACCTGCCTCCTCACTGTAGCTCTGTTGAAAGCTGTTAATTGAATCCAATTTGCTATGGCCATTCATTCTAAATAAGTACCATGCATTCTGGGTTCTCAAGCATAGATTTACCCAATGCAGATCAATCAAACTTCACTTGGCAAAAAGGTCAATGTAGGCAAGTAATAAATAATTTATATATATTTTAAAATGCAATTAACTGTTAACCTATTTTAAAATGTTTGATATATATAACATGTCTTTAGTGTTTTCTGATTGAATTGTTTTATAAATTTAATTTATAAATGTTTATTACAAAAAAGCTGGCAAGTGGGCCCAACAAGTAGTTCAGAAGAAGAACGACATTTTGGCTTTCATTGCAAAGAGGTTGGAATAATAGTGCATTTTTATTGTAATAGTGAGCTTTTACTGTAATTGTACAGGGTGATGGTGAAGTTTCACCTGGAATACTGTGAACAGTTTTGGTCTCCTTTCCTAAAAAATTGGAGGTAGTACAAAGGAGATTCACCAGACTCATTCCTTTACAAGAAGAGGGTTATCTTAGTTTTAGTTTAGTTTAATTTAAAGACACCGTGTGGAAATAGGCCCTTTGGCCCACTGAGTCCGCACCTACCAGTGATCCCGGCACATTAGCGCTATCCGACACACACTGGGGACCATTTACATTTATACCAAGCCAATTTACCTACAAACCTGTAGGTCTTTGGAGTGTGGGAGGAAACTGAAGGCTTGGATAGAGTGGATGTGGAGAGGATGTTTCTATTAGTGGGAGAGTCTAAGACGAGAGGTTATCACCTCAAAATAAAAGGACGTTCCTTTAGGAAGGAGATGAGAAGGAATTTCTTTAGTTAGAGGGTGGTGAATCTGTGGAATTCTTTGCCACAGAAGGTTGTGGAGGCCAAGTCAATGGATATTTTTAAAGCAGAAATAGATGGATTCTTGATTAGTACAGATGTCAGCGGTTATGGGGAGAAGGCAGGAGAATAGGGTTAGGAGGGAGAGTTAGATCAGCCATGATTGAATGGCGGAGTAGACTTGATGGACCAAATGGCCTAATTCTGCTCCTACCCCATATGACCTTATGATTTCGGAGAAACCCACGCGGTCTTGGGGAGAACGTACAAACTCCGTACAGACAGCGCCTGTAGTCGGGATCGTACCTGGGTCTCTGGCGCTGTAAGTGCTATAAGGCAGCAACTTTACTGCTGCCCATCTTACCAAGAGAAACAAAAGATGTGGGTCTGTATTCCTTAGAATTTTGAAAAATGAGGGATTACTTTATTCAAACATTTGAGGGGTCTTGGAAGGGTAAATGTTGGGATGTTTTCACTTGTTGGCAAGTTTTAAATAAGACTACAAGATAAGGGGTCAGTCATTTCAAACTGAGATGCAAAGAAATGTCTTCTCGCAGATGATGATGATGAGGGCCACTCAATGTATTTAAAGTGGCAGACTTGGCAGGGCAGACTTGGTAGGCAGTGGCCTACTCCTGCTCCTATTTTTGTTTTGTTATTTTATTCCTATTTTAAAAATAATTGTTAATTATGAGATCATTGGAAGAGTACAGCGTAGGAACAGGTTCTTCAGCCCACAACGTTTGTGCTGGACATGATGCCAAGTTACACTAACCTCCTCTGCCGGCACATGATCCATATTCCTCCATATCCATGTGCCTATCCACACCACTCCTGGAAGTGTATTCCAAGCACCAACCATTTTGTGTGTAAAACAACTAGCCCCCATACATCAACTTTAAATTTCCCCCCTCTGACCCTAAAGCTATGCCCTCAGAAACACAGAGCACCTCGACTCACCGACCGCCAGCCAGTACAACACCTTTCCATAACTACTCTCTGTCTTCTACAGGTAAGCCAATTCTGTCTGTCTTCTACAGTTAAGTCTGTCTGCTACAGGCAAGTCAAACTGCCAAGTCACTGTGGATCCCATGCATCTTAATCTTCTTGACCAGATTACCATGAGGGACTTGATCAAATATCTTCCTAAAATCCATGTAGACTTCATCCACTGCCCTATCCGCATTAATCACCTCCATCGCTGCCTCAAAATGCCCAAACAAGTTTGTACGGCATAAGGTGTCACAGAAAAAGCCACGCTGACTGTCTCGAATTAATCCATTAGCTTCCAAATGGGAGTAAATCCTATCCCGATGAATCCTCTCCAGTAGCTTCCCTACCACTGACATGAGGCTCACCGGCCGATAATTTCCTGGATTATTTCCACTTCCCTTCTTAAACAAAGCAACAACTTGGGCTACTCTCAAATCCTCTGGGACCTTGCCTATGGCGAGAGAAGATACAAAGATCTCTGCCAAGGTCTCTGCAATCTCCTCTCTTTCCTCTCAATAACGAGGCCCTGGGGATTTATTCACCCTTTCAAGAGCCGCCACCACCACCTCCTCAGAAAGACACAAAAAGCTGGAGTAACTCAGCGTGCCAGAGAGCCTCTCTAGAGAAAAGGAATAAGTGACATTTTGGGTCGAGACTCTTCTTCTGCCCCACCACCTTCTCCTTGGTCTCAAACTGGCCAAATATATTGGTATACCTCACAGTGATTTCACTATCCCCTATTAGTAATTGTGAAAGAAATGTTATATAGTTTGATGTGTATGAAAAATATCTCTGAAATATTTTGAGAGCTGTTAAGGCCAGATGGGATATTCATATCCAAGGCTTTTTGACCGTTTGGGTAGCTGGGATGGATGGAGGCTTGTTCGAGCTGCTCACCTCTCGCCAAGATGGGCCGGGTGAAACAATTCCAAGGCCGGATGTGGGCAGTGGGTTGCATGCCTTCAGTGCATCTATGTCTTTTGTTCATGTGGCACTGAGCTCCTGCTGCCATAGTAGAAAAGATTCTGCTGAATTCCTAATTGTGTTTATTGATCACCACTGTATATTTACGCCTCGTTTTTGTATCCTCGTCATTCTTTCTGTTTCCTCATGAAGCCCCTTTTGTTATCATGGACATGTTAATGTATGGTATGATTAATGGATAGCATGCCCTACAAGCATTTCACTGTATCTCGGGACACATGACAATGAAGTAACCACTGAATCATTGAACATTTAGCAACTGGCCTTTTGTGCTGCCCTTTTTCTGGAATCGATACTGGTAGGTTTTAATCACTCAGTAAACCAACCAGCTTGTTGGTCTTTCGTGCAATTTTTCTAATTATGATGGTATCTATGATACGTATCAGTATTGTGAACGTTATTCGGTGGTAACTTTTCTGCACATTTAACATTGCTTTTCTTTTCTCATGTTTATTCTAGAACTTTGATTGTTCTTTACCTGGGTCACCACTTTGTGCGATTTGTGCATATTCTTCTGTTGGATCCTTTTGCAACTGCACCACCTTTAGATGGACATTTTCTTTGGATTTAAGGATGAGAATGGCCTCTCATTCTTCCTACTAAATTGGACCACCTTAAAATCCGTTTTGAAGTACATTTGTTCATCAAACATCTATTCTGATTATTGTTCATTGCCACAGACCTCCTTAAGTATTCTCTCCAGTCTGATGTAACATTACACTGTCCTTCGACATTATGCATCCGTTACTTGAATCTACAATATATATTTATTTCACTTAAAACGCTTTAGTTTTGTCCAAAAGGACAGAATGTAATACTTTACTATTGCTCTTTGGCATGCTGTTTGTCCATCACAAATCCTCACTGTGTGCCGATATTGATAGGGATAACCATTCAAACATCAGAAGCCTGTGACCAGTGACAGGCTGCAAACTCCTGGGTTGGTATGAGCTGTCGTGTGTGTTGCCAGGCACCAGTCATGATCTACCCCACGTATTTGCAACATTGTCTATGTGTGGTACCAACACTTGGAGGTGATGGGTGAACCAGATAGGTATGAGGCATTTAAAGACTTTTGGATAGGCACATGGATATGTGGGGACTGGAAGGATATGTGTTATGGGCAGGTACATAAGTGATGGTTTTGGCATCATGTTCAACACAGACATTATGGGTCAAAGGGCCTGTTGTTGTGCTGTACGGTTCTATATTTCATTTGGAGATTCTTGGCTTTTAAACGTATTTACACTTTGGGAGATGCTGCAGAATTAACGTAGATCCACGCACGATGGAATTGACACAGAGGCTGGTAAAGAATATAAACCATTTGTTTCTATCTTCCTTTCCTTGACTTTGCCAGGTTACCTCAGAAAGGGAGGAAAGACATCGAGGACCTTTACTGACCATGAGCCAAGGAGAAGAAGTAATCAACCACAATTCTCACTCATGGTACGATGGAGAACTCTGTAGGAGACTGTCAGTTGCTGCTGATCACTTACTCTCTAAGCCTGCCTCTGAAGAATGGTCCTTGGCCAAGGCATTGTTCATGGGGTATTGATGTATTTATCAGCACTCTATGGATATTGTTTACTCTGAGAGCGTCACATGAAGAATTTCATTGCACTCTTTGTGTAAATAACAATAAATTGATTTGAGTCTGAATATCCCCAAGCATGAATCAGCTGGGATATCCCTATCCCCATCATGAGACGAATATATCGGGTAGATGCACAGTCTTTTGCCCAGAGTAAGGGAATTGAGGACCAGAGGACATCGGTTCAAGGTGAAGGGGAAAAGATTTAATAGGAATCTGAGGGGTAACTTTTTCATACAAAGGGTGGTGGGTGTATGGAACGAGCTGCCAGAGGAGGTTGTTGAGGCTGGGAATATCCCAACGTTTAAGAAACAGTTAGACAGGTACATGGATAGGACAGGTTTGGAGGGATATGGACCAAGCGCAGGCAGGTGGAACTAGTTTAGCTGGGACATGTTAGCCGGTGTGGGCAAGTTGAGCTGAAGGGTCTGTTTCCACACTCTATCTCTCACTGATAGCCTCAATAAGTGTGACTGACTGACTGGGAATGCGGGGCCAAGGGAGGGACATTACATTTGGCACTCGCCATGCAGGCTACTCCCCGGCAGCGTCCACAATCTTGATCAAACTTGCTTCCATTCCCTTCTTCATGGGTTTGATATTTTGAAATTGTCAGTGTTAGGTTTTGCAAATGAGGCCCAATTTGCTTTCAATGCTTGCAAGATCCGACCTTCCTTCTCGAGGCCTTTCCAGTCACACATCTCAAAACATGAGGTCTAACCTTCCAACTTGGATCTTGTGCCTCAACTTCCTGACCAGACCTTCTGTTCCTGTGGTTTCAGAACACCTGCATCTTGCATCTGAATTTCCCCATTCAATCACCTCCTCAAATACCTCTGACCGGCTTTTACATGGTGTCAGGTCAACCACCACAAGGAACATTTGTTTATGTTGGGTACGGGAGGTGAATAGAATTTATGGTGATCCCTTTCCAAACATAAACCAGAGATCAATTTTAGGAACTAACAACATCTTACACTAATAATGTTTCATGCAAGAGGGCGGCACGGTAGCTCAGCGGTAGAGTTGCTGCTTTACAGAGAATGCAGCGCCGGAGACTCAGGTTCGATCCTGACTAGGGGTGCTGCACTGTAAGGAGTTTGTACGTTCTCCCCGTGACCTGCGTGGGTTTTCTCCGAGATCTTCGGTTTCCTCCCACACTCCAAAGACGTACAGGTATGTAGGTTAATTGGCTGGGTAAATGTAAAAATTGTCCCTAGTGGGTGTAGGATAGTGTTAATGTGCGGGGATCACTGGGCGGCACGGACTTGGTGGGCCGAAAAGGCCTGTTTCCGGCTGTATATATATGATATGATATGATAAAGTCCACGAAAGTTAAATAAATAGTCTGAAGGTCTCCAATGAGGTGGATTGTTGGTCTGAACTGCTCTCTAGTTGGTGATAGGATTGTTCAGTTGCCTAATAACAGCTGGGAAGAAACTATCCCTGAATCTGGAGGTGTGCGTTTTCACACTTCTTACCTGATGGAAGAGGGAGTGACTGGGGTGAAACTCGCCCTCTATTATGCTGGCAAGGCAGCTTGAAGTGTACATGGAGTCAATGCAAGGAGGTTTGTGTTTGTGCCACTTTGTATTTTACTCAAGAAATAAGCGTTTGGTGGTTCCTAGAGCTTCTTTGATATGTTGCAATACCTTTACCCCATGGCCCTTTAGTTCAAATTAGTGCTTTATAGAGAGGGTTTGTAAGAATGTAGGTGTGATGTAGGAATATCCAATTTTCCTGTGGATGCTTTATTTCACTCGGGCAGCTTTGAAATGAATGCTTTCTTAGGGAATGTGTGCTTCCTCCTTTGGAACAGGCTTTGTTCTCAATCTAATTGAAACAAATCCATGCAAAATCTTTTGTTTTTGTTCAGTGTGTGAAACCAAGGTACCCTCTGTGAAAAAAAGACCCTTACAAGATGGCGAACGTGCTCCGTAGAAGTGGAACATCTTCCGAGTGATGGATTTGCCTGTCTAAATATTTAGCCAAAGTGCTGCTTTTTCTCATCTTATCTCAGCTGCAGTGAATCATTTCATTTTAAGTCTGTCGCTCACTGCGGGTCTGGAGAGCGTGACGCAGAAATAAAAAGCTGACACGATGTACAAAAAAACCCCAAAATATATATTTGCATTTAAACTATCATAAACATATACAAAAATGATATTCTATTGTTTGTCTTACCATAAATTAATAACTCTACAATCATCAAATGGACAGAGAGAAGTGAACTATAGGCAATTCAATCCATTTGCACAACCTTCAAAAGAGGGTTGGTTAACACAGACAGTGATCATGAAAGTGGAAATAGAGGAGAATACAGCGGCTACCGTCATAAGCCTACACCCACATTCATTCACCCATTCAACCTCTTACAGTCCCTACGTGTCTTCCCGAAATGCAGTCTCTTGACCCGTGGGTGAAATGTTGGCTGGTGCCTGAGGTTCACCTTCAGGGCACAAGGGGCGAAATTGAGAGAGGGTGTTTTTTTAAATAAACATTACCAGGTTATTCTTTGATCAGTTCCTCACTGCAGTGCCCTTTTTGTGAGTCAGAACCAATTCAGTGAATAAGAGCTGTTTCAAGGCTTTCCAAAAACTTCCCAACTTAGGAGGAAATGGAAACAATTTCCCATTTCACCATATCCGAGTATCATGATTTTACATCTCGATCAAAAGGCCGCACTTCACATGATGGAGTATTACCACATTACTGCTAAATTCAGGTGTACATTTAGGTCTTGGAATGGGATTTCAACCTAGAACATCTGAATTACAATCAAACGTATCATTAACTCTTAGAATGGCAGGAGTAGCAAAGCCAACATTTCTTGTTCCATAAAGCTGTATGGTGAAAACACTACTCTCAGAACCCCTTTAGAAAAATTCTCTTATCTGAACTCATATAATGGATCCTTGAAATAAACAGTTTAAAGTAAAAAAACGGCAGCTGTTAAAATAATTTACAGAACATAATCACTGAGAAGGTATTTTACTTGGAGATACTGCTCCTGTATAAATCTTCTTTCTAAACTTGGGGAGCAGGTGAAAATAAACCTACTTTATACTTTTGAAAGAAGGAAAAGCTTTGATGGCATTCTTTCTGAACTGAACCCAGAAAATACTTCTGAAAAAGTATCTTTTTTTTGTAGATTCCAATTAAATGAAATATTCCAAATCAAGGCCAATTGACCAAATTTTGGCTTGAAATAGTTGACTCACTGGGGTTCAGACCTACAGCATCCTGCTACCTTGTTCTCGAGAACGTCACTCATTGACTGGCCAAAAAAAAGGCAGTAGATTATTTACTTCACGAATTATCGCAGCTGTGTCACAACGTTTCATCCCCCTTCGTGGATGTGGCACCCATGGAAAGCAAGCCTTTGGCTCCTCAAACCATCTCTGTTTCTATTATGATCATAGCTGACCTGTGAACCATCTCCATGTACCTCCATCTGCTGTACATCTCTTTTTGCCTCAGTTAACAAATAAATCTTCCACTCTCAAATTTTAATTTAACAGTCATCCCAGCATGAATTCCCACTCGCACAAGATTTCCAAATGTCCTATCAGCTTTTCTGCATGGAAGTCTCTCCTAAGTTTATTCACAGTCATCGACAGATATGGCAGGGAAGTAGCCCACCAAGTCTGTGCTGACCATTAAATACTGATTCCATTTGATCCTCCCCACATTCCTATCAATTCCTTCTGGTTTCTACCACTCATGTACACGACAGAGACAACTCACACACTGGGCATTTAAGGTACCAACCTGCACGATTCTTGCTGTGAGACATCAACTCTACCACATTTGCGCCATTGTGGCGCCAAACGGCAATGTCACAAATGTCACTAATTTTCCAATAAGTTACTTCGGACAACAAATTCCCAATTTTGGTGATCACCACCAAGCTCAAAGCCTTTCCATTCACTGCAATATTCACCAAGCTAATATTCACTGAACACCAGGAAGATTTATTCAGAAATATTAGTTGTCAGCCCTGAAATGTAAATAGAGCAGCTGATCTCAGTAGCATCGATGAAATGCTGGGTTGTTTAAAGAACAACGTTGATGTCTGCGCTGTTTAGGGCAGTGTTGATATTCTGGGTTGTTAAAAGGGGCTATATTGTGTCCTATGCTATTAAAGGGGCCAATATTGATATTCTGGGTTGGTGCCAAAGTATTGTTGAAGTGCTGGGCTATTTAAAGGGGCAAAACTCATGTTCTGAGATGTTTACTGGGCCCATGTTGATGTGTGGGGCTGTTTAAAGTGCCAATACTAAACTTTGGGCTATCTAACAGGACGCTGCT
Source organism: Rhinoraja longicauda (assembly GCF_053455715.1). Lineage (NCBI taxonomy): Eukaryota > Metazoa > Chordata > Chondrichthyes > Rajiformes > Arhynchobatidae > Rhinoraja > Rhinoraja longicauda. The sequence goes on from NC_135978.1 coordinate 12,984,939, forward strand.
GACAACTTTAGGTGGCTGAATGAGACATTAACAATGAAGAGAAATTTAAGCCAAGCTGGGAACAGAATCTGAAGAAAAGCCTTGAGATTTTCTGCAGGGCTGATGCTAAGGATTTATTTGAACTATACCTGATGCTAGATCTGGCACAGTCTCCACTCCCTTTGACGATAAGAAGTTAAAATGTAAAAATATTAGTGACCCGTGATACCCACTGACCCTCGCCAACGGCGCATCTGAATGCTCTGACATCTTGTGAAAGAGCTTTGCTGGGATGAAACTTTCATCGAGCAGCAGGGTATTCTGTGGCGCACAGAATGAACCTGACAATAAGATGCATAGTCTGCCACAGACTCTCCCGAGCAATCTGACCCCCCCCCCCCCCAGCTCAACTGCGTACCTTGCTCCCGTTCCTCTTTAGCAAAGTGGGGAGGGGGGGGGGGGGGGGGGGGGGGAGGGCAGGAATGCAAAAGCATCACACAAAATAAAATTACAACTAACATACAAAGCATATATACACAAAAGAATACACAAGACGCAATGAGACACCTACACAAAGAATAGAAGTAAAGGAGAGGAATTCCCACCATTCTCGTTTCCTTCATGAGGAATTATATTGCACAATAGGAAACTCAGGGGTTGGAGGATTAGGGTATAATTTAAGGCTGATAATTCCACCACTCTCTTTTACATGGAATGACCCCCAGCTAAGCAGATGACATTGGCCATTATGAGCTGCCACTATATTCCCCCTCCCTCAACGTGAGAAGACCTATTAGTTGTAAGTCTTTACTAAACTCGCCAGCCACTTTAACACCTCACTTTCAGCGCAGTGCATTGTTCACCCCTCACCCATGTGATGAAGGCTTCTCAATGTTCCTTTTGCTCGCAACAGCTGAAATTAATAAACTGCTCAGGCGCCTGAACTTGTTGCAGTGACGCTGGTTGGCAGTGAGGGAGAAGTTGCATTTTTAAGAAAGGTTACAAACATTTATAAAACTAGGTGATAGATGGCGTATCATTATTTTTTGAAGCGCTTTTGAAAATGACGATAATCATTTTCTCAGCTTCATCCCTCATCTATTCTGCTGCCAGAGCATCGCTCCACTGCAGTCTGCATTTTGCTAAAGTTAGCCACACTCTCGGTTGAACGGTAAAGGAAAGGTGAAATATTTGACTGCGAAGGGGAACATTGCTGAACCACCCAGTTCCTTATCTAATGATACTCCCCCAGTGGGCAGCTGGACAACATCAGCAACCGGGTCGCTGGTGTGATGTATCTCGCTTCAGTCAGGCCAGTAGGGCTCAACTGTGCTACACTGTTATTGCTCTGGTTGAGTTCAGCTGCCAGCTCAGGGAGGCCAAACTTAAAACACCTTGCCCGGCCGGGCTGGATAGCCCAGTGAAGAGAGATCATTAGTGGCCACTGAGGCAGACTCCAGGATTTGGGTGGAAGTTTCATGAAATGGGAGACTTAACCATGACCAAAAAAAACCTGAGGAAATCTCTTGTCATCGACCACTGTCATTCAATATCATTGTATCTTCCATTGCAACAGCGTGGAAAGAAAAATTAGAAACACCTATCTACAAAAGAGCTTCGGTAGTAACTGAACTTGGCTGATATTAAACGAGTGTTTACCCATACACTGCAGAAACATTTTAAATTGGCCCATTGGTCTATTGCATTGTTTACCTGACACGTAAGCAGCTGCAAGCTAATTTTATTTTCTACCCTGACAGGGTTAAAGAAATGTTTTAAATGAGAGAAACTGAAAAGTGAAAACAGTCCCTTGTGCTGAAATGCGAACGCAAGTTGAAATATTTTTGTTGGAAGAATGAAGTGTTTATATGGAAAGTATTGAATGTAGGGGAAAGAAGCATTTTAAAATTGAATATTTTACTTTGGGGTGGATGTCAGCTGGACTGGAGAATGAAACAAGCCCTGGTAGGGGAATTATAAAGCTTCTCAGCTTAGTAAACTAAGTTTGTTTGTTCAATCTTTCTGCCCTCTGTGGTACAGATTAACCGTGGGTCTCTCTCTCTTGGTGTTGATCGCCATTCTACTGCCATCCCTTCCCGCATATTCAACAGGACAAACAGCCATTCCTCATGAGTTATTATCCCGAACACGGTGAGTCAGGGTGTTACTGAAACACAAAGGGATATCACATTGGTCCATAGAAACAGTCACACCTCCAGGAGGAGCCAAGTGACTTGCGGTGTGAAGTGATTCCACACTCACAGGGGCTCTGAAACCAACTGCAGTCCTTCCCCTATCCTCACACCTGCTACCCACAACTGACAGCACAGATTAGTCATTAAACCTGGGACTCCTTGCCTCTCATCAGCTGCTCGCTGTTTTAATCTCCCCAATAGGAGCTTTCAGTTTATTCGAAGAGAATTTTGCAGCAAAGTACCAAGGATTTGACAAAAAAATAATTATATATCTTTGGGAATGTGAACAACGATTGTATTTCAGGATTAAAAAATAACATTTAAAATGCGATCAATATTTACTGTTTTTGTTACATTTTGACATTATACATGCCAGCAATTCCACTGTGTCGTTTTTGGGAAATGAGAATGCACTCAAATGCAAGACTGCAAAGTGACTCTGATTACCTTTACCCCCTTTCTACAGAGTCGGCACAGTGGAATTCAGTTGAGCTTATCACCACCACCACAAAAATCCATTTGCAGCTCACAATATATCCAAACTATCCCACCCGTCTCCTCAGAGTTGCGGACAGGTCACTCTTGGCCCAGTTGGTTTGAGTGGAGACGTTGGAAGCAAAACAGCAGCCAGCCTGTCCTTCTGAAAGACTGCTCTCCTCCAGCATGGGAACCATTACATGGATTTTACAGGAGCCCTACACAAATCCTATAGGTTAGGAGGCATCAGTAACATGACTAATAGAACTAGTAAACTGTGACCAGGGTGCTGGTCCCAGGGCTCTGTACTGGGCCCACCGCTCTGCTCGTGATTACTCTGCAACCTGGTTTTAGTTACACGTGGGTTGGATTGTCCAGGTAAGGGTCTGTTTTGCTCATGTGGACCATGACAGAAGGTGCCTTGTAATGGCAATGGCTAGCCGAACAATTGACCCCACTGCAAGGCTTCCCTCGAGTCCTCACCGACAGCTTTCTGCTGCACAAACTCTGCCAAGTCTGCAGGGTCTTCGAGCTCCAGACCCATATCCCGCTGGTGATCCCCACCACCAACGACATGAAGATCTTCAGCATGAAGACGGCCACCGTCGGCACAGACTCGTCCAAAGTGCAGTCCATAGTCCTTCTCCCGGGGTAGACCAGGCAAGGCTGCTCGGAGGCCAGCACTTTCCAATAATCCATGTTCAACCTCTCGTAGAAATAGCAGACAATGACGCAGGTGGCCGGGACAGTGTAAAGTATGGAGAAGACTCCGATCTTCACCATCAGCTTCTCCAGCTTCTCGGTGTTGGTGCCTCCGGTCTTCATGATCCTGCGGATGTGGAAGAGAGCCACGAAGCCGGTTAGAATGAAGGAGGTCCCAATCACCAGGTAGCAGGACAAAGGGATGAGCACGAAGCCTGTCAGTGCATTGACGTCCATGCTGCCCACATAACACAGGCCGGTCAACTCATCGCCCGCCACCTTCCTCATGGTCAGTATAATGATGGTCTTCATGGCCGGCACGCCCCAGGCAGCCATGTGGAAGTAGCTGCTGTGGGCCTCGATGGCTTCGTGGCCCCATTTCTTGCCCGCGGCCAGGAACCAGGTTAAGGTCAGGATGACCCACCACAGCGAGCTGGCCATGCCAAAGTAAAACAGGATGAGGAAGACGATGGTGCAGCCTGTGCTCTCCAGGCCCTCTTGGATGACATACAGCTCCCCATTCTCGCGGTCGCAGGCGATGTTCTCGGCCCCTGCCACCGAGCGGATGATGAACGCCACCGAGTACACGTTGTAGCACATGGACAGGAAGATGATGGGCCTCTCGGGGTACTGGAAGCGGTGGGGGTCCAGCAGGAAGGTGAGCACCGTGAAGGCCGTGGAGATGAAGCAGAGGGTGGACCACACGGCCATCCAGATGAAAGCAAAGTCTTTGTCGCCCTTGGACCAGTAGACGTCCACTCCCGGGGAGCACTTGGGAGCGCAGGTCAGGGTCTTGTCCACGTACTGGAACTTGTCGGGGTTGTCACAGGAGCCCAGAGGAGCCTGGCTTCTCCCATCCGCTGCCCCAGGTGAGCGGGCTCGGGGAGCCACGGGCAACATCCCCTGCCCCTTCTGGGGGTCTCCGGTGGCGTTCTCGGGGGCTTCCATGCACAGGGCGTTGGGGTCGTTCCTGGTGGGCAGCTTGGCGCAGTCCAGGGACTCGGGCCAGCCGAAGTTGAACTGGGCCATGATGGGGGCGCATCGCAGGCGCGCCTGCTCACACATCGGTCTGCAGGCGGGGATGGAGGTGGACACCTGGTCTGTGCACATGGGGGCGTAGAGGGAGCAGAGGAAGAGCCGGAGGTGGACGTGACAGCCGTACTCCACCAGCGGGGCGAACTCGTGCAGCTTGATGGCGGCTTCCCGCTGGTTCTGGTGGCCCATGTAGTTCGGCATCCTGGTCATGTTGTAGCCGATCCCCAGGCACATGGGGATCTCGATCGCCTCGCATTTGGCTTCCCTGCCTCTCTCGTGGTCGAGCGAGCCGATGGCCCGGCATGTCCCGAGCATCAGGCACTGGGACAGGGCTGTGAACGAGAGGAGGCGCACGATCCGCTCCATACTCCGGGTGAAGTTTGCCCTGATGCTCACTCACTCTCACTCACATCCACATCTCCTCCTCCTCCTCCCTCCTCCTCTCCCCGAGACGGGAGCGCGAAAGAAGGCAGGGTACCTGTGCCTGGAGCCTCCCGTTTAAATACTTCCTCAAGTCAGGGGCTGTCAGACTTTGCAGTGAGCGTTTCCAGCGCCAGCAGAGTTGATCACAAATTCGCACCGCGCGGCTTTGATCCAAATCCACAAAGGCTTGCAAATGAAGTGCCTTTTTTATGTTGTTGTTGCTTAGTAAACACTAGGAGCGATTCCGCCGACACCTCGCCAGCTCTGCACTTCGCTGCTCCCTCTCTCTCTCTCTCTCTCTCTCTCACTCACTCTCTCACACACTCTCTCTCTCTCTCAATCTCTGTCTGGACTCTTTGTTGAAGGTAGCAGATGCTGGCGCCAGCAACTCTGCCTGGCCCGGGAGGTCGCAGGGAGATGGTTGTGGAGGTGGCAAGGAGAAGTGGCTGAGTTGATGAGCAGCCCCCTGCTTTGCCCGGCCGCCTCTCTTGTTGTGCCCAGGCGTTGTGGAAAGTGACGGTGGCCAGCGCACCAGCCCAGGGGGGGAGGGAGGAGGAGGTGTGAGGGCGGAGACACGTTGCACCACATTGGCTGGTGTCGCCCCCAGTGCCGCCGCGCTATTGCTTGCCACCCCCGCCACTCCAGCCGGCGCACTTAAACACGCCTTCACTCACATTCCCAGCCAGGGAACACTGGCTTGCAAAACTAAGGGGCCTTTTTCCAATTGATGTCACCCCCCCCCCCTATTGAAGGGCTGAGACCCCGGGATCCCCATTCACTCCGCTTCCACTTTACAAATTCACTCAAGTGTTTTAAACATCCCGAACATTTTGATAAATGGCGAAGAAACACGTGTTGATGCGATATTCTTCCTCGCTAAACAATAATATATTCCTTTATTCACAAAATGCTGGAGTAACTGCAGGTCAGGCAGCATCAGGCAGATGCTGGTACAATATATCGATTCATTCACAAAATGCTGGAGTAACTCAGCAGGTCAGGCAGATGCTGCCTGACCTGCTGAGTTACTCCAGCATTTTGTGAATAAATCGATATATTGTACCAGCATCTGCAGTTATTTCCTGATACTATATATTCCTTTATTCGTCCCACACCGGGGAAATTGAACGAAAACCAAACTTTTCAAAACCTCAGCCTGATTTCCCTTGAGGATATTCGGCTGCGTTGAAGAATGGGGCATTAATTGACTTAGTTGAGGCATTCTTTCCATTTTAACATATTTCGCTGTGGACAGAAAACGCGGCTTACCGGAATGTGGGAATTCGCCGGAGTTTGTGCGTGTGTGTGTTTCAAAAGCTATTTGTCTGTCGCATTAACTAACCTACAATCGCAAAGCCAATAAAACAGGTTTCCAGCGCTGAAATGGTATCTCGGTCTCGGCCTCCACCTGACCGGCCGGAGAGGTATTTCCTCCACGCTCACTCCTCTCTTTCCCCCGTCAAGTTACACTGCCAGCCCAATGGAAAGAACTATAAGAAAATAACTGCAGATGCTGGTACAAATCGATGTATTCACAAAATGCTGGAGTAACTCAACAGGTCAGGCAGCATCTCGGGAGAGAAGGAATGGGTGACGTTTCGGGACGAGACCCTTCTTCGTTCAGCATTTTGTGAATAAATCAATGGAAAGAACTGATTTGCTGAAACATTTAGCCAAATAGTCACAATCCACGATAGAGGAAGGAATTAATTATTGTCATCTTCTCAATTAAAAAAAAAATGAGAATGGAGAGAGAAGGTGACGCTTTTTGTTGTTGTTGGGCGTTTTGTTCAGAATTAAAACCGATTTGACAAGAAAACGAGACGATACAATAAAACTAGAAGAAGCCCCGAAATTTTGGCCAACGATTTCCTTCCACAAAGAACGAAACACGATAATGTATCGATGATGGAAATATTCTGATGCACTCACTGCACGTCCTCTCCACCAATCTGTCTCTCAATCTATCCCTTTCTCGGGGACAGACAGGGCTCTGAGTGATTAATTTGCCAACAAACATAAACAAATAAAGACTCTGTTAACTTTTCCTCTCTGTAAATGTTACAAACTGCTATTTCTAGCATCTGTTTTTATTTTAGAATTTCCCCATTCACAGTTTCCCTTCTATACAGGAGTCCCATTATTTAATGTTCCCAACAACACCGTGTTATTTCTGAATTTCAGTCCCACAGTACAGTTTATGTGGAGACAGACTGTTGTTTGTGCTGCTGTTTGTGCAGGCAGTCGGAGTTTTATTTTTAAAAATAGATATATAAAGAAACGTGTCCATTCTGTCAGAATGGTCCGGGTTCCTTTAATTCTCCTTTGAAATGCTGTCACTGAGGAGACTGTCTTTAAAGAAGCGCCGAAGAATTAAAATGAAGGAGCTGTGAATGCCATTAGCTCGCTTTCCAAAAAGTCTTTTCACCTCAGCGAAGGGCACAACAAGAAGCCGCTGCAGACAATGACAGAAAGGGATGGAACCCCGGGGTGAGAGCGAGAGATGGAGGCGGGGTTTGGGGCACGGCTCCCTCTCTTTCAAAGTGCTTCTGTTCTCTGCCCCTTTCACTCAAACAATGCTCTGTCCTTTCCGAGCTGTGAGTAGGAATACTGAGAACACAAGTTCTCAGCTTGCAGCCCGGCACCCGTTACTGCCCGGCATCTGCGTCTTCTTCTGCTTCCCCCTATCTACCCATGTTTATTAATTCTCACTCTCAACACATCACACCGCGTTCTGGCCAACGTGTCTCATCGCAACAAAGAATCCCGCTTCTCATCGCCCCCTTTTCATGTCCCGCTTATTTTTATTTCTGCTTTTTGTGTTTTTTTCTCTCTTGTATTTTTTCTCTCCGTTCTCCAACGTTGTCCTTTCTCTCTCCCCCCCCCCCCCCACCACCACCAGTTTTTTTTGTTTGTTCTGGCTCTCTGCATTATTGCAGTTTTGGCTTTTCCTTCCTGCCATAGAACTTTGTGGGCAGAAGATTGTGCCTTGTCTTAACATTTTATCAAGGGCACGAGTAAATTTTGAAGATTCTAATGTGTCCATTATTTGCGCATACCTATATCAGCGTGTGTGACACTGTCTGTGTGGCTCAGACTATCTTTGATCGGACTTTGCTGGCTTTACCTTGCACTGAACGTTATTCCCTTATCATCTTTCTGTACACTGTAAGTGGCTCTATTGTAATCACGTATTGTCTTTCCGCTGGCTGGGTTAGCACGCAACAAAAGCTTCTCACTGCACCCGTGACAATAAACTAAACAATAAACGAGACTGAACTCTCTGTGTGTGTGTGTGTGTGTGTGTGTGTGTGTGCGAGACACTCTCTGTGTGTGTGTGTGTGCGTGTGTGTGTGCGCGTGTGTGAGACACTCTGTGTGTGTGTGTGTGTGTGTGTGTGTGCGTGTGTGTGAGCTGCCCCAGTGCCTGCGTGCACCCCACTCACGGATCCCATGCATGTACAGATAGATGCACGGATGCACACACCAAATGCGCGGCATTCTCAATGGTCAACAGTGGCAGAACCAGAGCAAAGATGGGCGGCATGGACGAGTTGGGCCGAATGGGCTGTTTCCGTGATGTATGTTGAAAGGCTGGAGCGATTGGGCTTGTATACACTGGAATTTAGAAGGATGAGGGGGGGATCTTATTGAAACATATAAGATAATTAGGGGATTGGACACATTAGAGGCAGGAAACATGTTCCCAATGTTGGGGGAGTCCAGAACAAGGGGCCACAGTTTAAGAATAAGGGGTAGGCCATTTAGAACGGAGATGAGGAAGAACTTTTTCAGTCAGAGAGTGGTGAAGGTGTGGAATTCTCTGCCTCAGAAGGCAGTGGAGGCCAGTTCGTTGGATGCTTTCAAGAGAGAGCTGGATAGAGCTCTTAAGGATAGCGGAATGAGGGGGTATGGGGAGAAGGCAGGAACGGGGTACTGATTGAGAGTGATCAGCCATGATCGCATTGAATGGCGGTGCTGGCTCGAAGGGCTGAATGGCCTACTCCTGCACCTATTGTCTATTGTCTATGAGCCTGTGAAATGAGAGCTTTAAACGTGTGTGCTGTTTGATGGCGGAGCGCATCGGGGCCCTGAGAACTCACAGGTCAAGATCGCACCTATTCCTTCCAGTGGCGAATGTGACTGGGCATCATTGAGACTCACTACAGCGGAGTTGGGAGATGCGGTTACAAAACTCTCGGTCGAGTTTTTCCACTTGCCATCCCAATAACGAGCGTGGACCCTCGCACCTCAACCTAGGCTCGTAAAAGTGAAGAATAAATGAAACATGTATTTGTCACCCAGTGTGTTCTCAATTAAGATTACGCGCTTTGAGAGGCGGAGTGGTACCTGACCCAAGGAGTAGTGTAGCTTCTTTGGCCAACAACTATGAGAATATGTGTAGGAAAATAACTGCAGATGCTGGTACAAATCGAAGGTATCACAAAATACTGGAGTGACTCAGCGAGTCAGACAGCATCTCTGGAGAGAAGGAACGGGTGACGTTTCGAGGGTCGCTGGAGGTCCCGAAAGTTTCTAAAAGGATAAGAGGGTTTAACTGCATTGGAGAGAAAAGTAACTACTTTATTGAATAGAGACACGGGGAACTTCATTTCTGAAGAAGAGTCCCGGCCCCGAAACGCCGTCTGGCCATTCCCCCCACAGATCTGAGTTATTCCAGCATTTTGTGTTTTTCTCAATAAAGAACACAAAGTGCTGGAGGAACTCCGCGGGTCAGACAGACAGCGTCCATGGACAACGTGGACAGGTGATGGTTCGGGTCGGGACTCTTGTGTTTTTCTCAATTTTATTGAATATATCTTTTTTTCCCCCTGCAGTTTGAAGGGGGTATAAGTTTGCCGCCACTCACTTGGTTTGGACGTACATCTCCCCAGCGGCCCTTCGGCCCTTGCCCCACGCATGTCGCTGCTGGCCCAGGTTCAGTTCACCGGGGGTCACGGCTCCAGGGCCGTTGAGCGGAGCTACAATCTGTTAACGGATGGAATACGTCCTCCAGCTACTTCTAATCTTCTAATCTCCCCCCCCCCCCCCCAGATTGTTCCTCTGTGTTCCGGGGAAACCCTCTCACGACACCATCCCCCGCCCACGACATGTCAGTGAAGCTGCAGGAGGGAGAGGGTGTGGGAAGGAACTGCAGGTGCTGGTTTACACCGAAGATAAACACAAAATGCTGGAGTAACTCAGCGGGGCAGGCAGCATCTCTGGAGAGAAGGAATGGGCGACGATTCGGGTCGAGACCCTTCTTCAGACTGAAACGCCACCCATTCCTTCTCTCCAGAGAGCAGCCCCGCTGGAGTGACTTCAGCGTTTTGTGTCCATCTATGTTGGGCAGGAGGGAGAGACTATCCGTGCACACTCAACAAATGCTCGGCATCTTTAGAGGTTTGGTGCCATCCAGATTGTCGAACACCAAATAAACATGGGGACCATTCACCCGGCACCTTTACAACCAGGGTGAGGTGATGACCTTCGCCAGCAGAACGAGGTTGACATTGATTTCTTGACCAGTACGTGTGTCAGAGGTTATGCGGAGAAGGCAGGAAAACGAGACCAGGGGGGAGAGATAGATCAGCCATGATTGAATGGCGGAGTAGTCTTGATGGGCCGAATGGCCTAATTCTACTCCTATTACTTATGATTCAGAAATATCTCCATGTCCGCGCTGTGCAACGTTAACCCGTGCAGGGCTCCCACTTCTGACCTGAAACATGAACCGTCCGTGTTTCTCTCTCCACAGATGCGGCCTGACCCGCTGAACGCTGCCAGCAATTTCTGGGTTCACGAGTTTCGGATACTGCTTCCAACTTTCTCTGCCGCCGTATATTTTAAGCAGAAAGGCGGCGCGCTGCCCGAGTAACTGCCCGAGTGGATTTCGACCGGGCATAATAGATTTAATAGATTTCGACCGGGCAGGTCGCAGGTATCCAGTCGGAAAACTCCACCGCGGGGGAAATAGTGGGGGCTTCTTCAAAGACCACTGCTCCATGCAAGTGGCTGGGTTAAGAAAAGGACAAAGAGGGACATCAAGTGGCGAGACAGAGTCACTCACTGTGTAAGACATATCAGCACGTGTAAAGGGAGGTTTGCTCAACTGTTATCAGTTAATTTGGAGAAGCAAAAGAGAGGGTGAGAGAGAGTGCTTTATTGTCTTTATTGAGAGTGCTTTAGTCCTTTATTGTCACACGTCCTGCAACGGAATCATGAAATTCTTACTTGCAGCGGCACGTTTGTAAACACACAGTACCCAATAGATAACATCACAAGCAAACAAAAAAAGTTCAATAAATAATTAAAAAAACAATATTGTGCAAAAGCCCCAAGTCACCAATGCAATCCAGGTAGTCCGTAGTTTAGTTGGAGTTCACTGTGTTCAATAGCCTGATGGTTGACACAGAGAGTGGCCAGGGTGGTGTGGGTCCTTGGCAATGCTGGTTGCCCTCTTGAGACAGTGCCTCTTATAAATCCCTACATTGATGGAGAGGTCAGTACCCGTGATGGACTGGGCAGTGTTCACCACTAGGACGCAGTGCAGAGCCACACCTTGAAAATGCCACACAGCAAAGATTTAAAAGTCCATAAGTCATAGGAACAGAATTAGGCCATTCGGCCCATCGAGTCTACTCTGCCATTCAATCATGGCAGATCTATCACAACTCTCTCAACATCCACCTCTCTGCAGCAGGATAGAGCAGTGATCCACACCTGGGCAGGGCACAGAGCAGTGAGTGAGCCACACCTGGGCAGGGCACAGAGCAGAGATCCACACCTGGGCAGGGCACAGAGCAGTGATCCACACCTGGGCAGGGCACAGAGCAGTGATCCACACCTGGGCAGGGCACAGAGCAATGATCCACACCTGGGCAGGGCACAGAGCAGTGATCCACACCTGGGCAGGGCACAGAGCAATGATCCACACCTGGGCAGGGCACAGAGCAGAGATCCACACCTGGGCAGGGCACAGAGCAATGATCCACACCTGGGCAGGGCACAGAGCAATGATCCACACCTGGGCAGGGCACAGAGCAGTGAGTGATCCACACCTGGGCAGGACACAGAGTGATCGCTGGTCGGCGTGGGACTCGGTGGGCTGAAGGGCCTGTTTCCGTGCTGTCTCACTAAAGACTAAAGGACCATATGGAATGAAAAGAACATAAGATTTTGTTGATTTCTCCAGATAAACACAGGGTGTGGGGGATAATTACATGCAGTTTACCTACAAAATCAACCTGTCACTTGCAGCAGAGTGGTCACCAACAAGCTTGATTGTCGGAGAAACTGTCCAATCCTCCCTACTCTGGGTGCCACAGTAATACGATGATATGCGGGTGCAAATAAATAACTCTGCCTGAAGCAGACTCAACTATAAAAGTGGCCATATGGGTAGTGGGGTTAACATATGGTACCTTTGGATGTGAATACTGGGAGAGCTGTCAGCAGGAGTGTAACGCCACAGCACAGTGAACAAAGGGTTTTGGTTAGAAATTACCACCTGGTGCAGTGTGAAACCACAGAAAGAAATGCTTGAATTTCTATTGTGCTGCTCACTGCCTCAGGTTATGTTGGTTCGGGGTTCAGTATTGGGCAGGTCAGCAGCACTTAAATTGTGCAGTGGAACTAATTATGCCCCATAAGAAGCAGTTTAACATCTGACTTGAGGATGCCACCTCAAATGGTGTAGGGCGAAAGAGTCGGCAAGTGCTCAGACCCTTGAATGGGAGCTGGGATCCACAGAAGCAAAACTTGCCCCATGAGTCACAACTTGGTTTGCCATCCATTTATAGACAGAAAGCACAGCTGGGGCATCAATAGACAATAGACAATAGACAATAGACAAGAGGTGCAGGAGTAGGCCATTCGGCCCTTCGAGCCAGCACCACCATTCAATGTGATCATGGCTGATCATTCTCAATCAGTACCCCGTTCCTGCCTTCTCCCCATACCCCCTGACTCTGCTATCCTTAAGAGCTCTATCTACCACTCTCTTGAAAGCATTCAGAGAATTGGCCTCCACTGCCTTCTGAGGCAGAGAATTCCACAGATTTACAACTCTCCGACTGAAAAAGTTTTTCCTCATCTCCGTTCTAAATGGCCTACCCCTTATTCTTAAACTGTGGCTGTAATAAAGTGCTTAAGTCCACGCTAAGATACAACGCATCATTTTATTGAAGCACTTACATCATAGGACCTGCAATACATTACAGCTCCGAGCTGCCACATCTACTGCCTGATGTAGGCGAGTTCTTAATATTATAAAGCACCTACTAGGCGGGACTACTACTAACAAACACTACGATTGGCTAGCATGCAATAGCCCATCTACAGTGGCCCCTGGTTCTGGACTCCTCCAACATTGGGAACATCAGGCAGAGCTGCTCTATCTGGCCTCCACCATTCTGGGATAGTAAGAGGAAAATCGTACAGAATTCCACCTCTTGATCTTCCCAAAAGATACCCTTTTGAATTCCCCCCATATATGAAATTAATAGCAGGATCAGGGCTTGGCAGAATGGCATTCTCACAAGTAGTTTTCACTGATGTATAAAGTGTGATTGCTTAGATCATAGGGCCATACATCATAGAAGCACATCCTTCTGCCCCAATGTCACAGTAATTTACACCGATCCTACTATCCCATATTTCTTTTCCCCATGTACCCATTAACACCTTCTTCCCCTTCCCTCCCATTCCATCTCTCCTGTAGATTCAACCACTCAACTTCACACTAAAGGCTATTTTACAGTGGAAAACCAGCCCTCACGGCTTTGGGATGAGAAAGGTAACCAGGTCCCAAGGAGGAATACCACAAGACAGCAGGGAGAAGGTGCAAACTCCACAGAGGCAGCATCAACAATCAAGACTGGAGTTGCGAGGCAGTATCGCGACAAGTTATGTCATCTGGGGGAGTTTCCAGACCTTTCCCTTGACTTATGATAACCAGGCTCCTTCAGTGGAGGAAATGAAAGACTGAGGAGCAGTTGCCTTTAAACACCTACAAATAAGGAGAACCAAACTGGGTTAGGAGGTGCAAGGGACACCAGGTGAGAGTTCTTCCATTGATGTTTAGCTGCAGTACAGCAAGAACAACATTTCTAACTTTTAGATAAGAGTTGATGTGGGACTGCGGCAGGTGGGAATCTCACTATAATAACACGTCCTGTTGCATCAATCATTAATTTTGTTCAATGGAAAAAATGTTGAATCAGAATAATTAAACTGTTTGGTAAAGGGGAAAAGATTTAATAGGAATGTGAGGGGTAACTTTTTCACACAAAGGGAGGTGAGTGTACAGAACAAGCTGCCAGAGGAGGTAATTGAGGCCGGGACTATCCCAACATTAAAAAAACAGTTAGACAGGTACATGGATGTGACAGGTTTGGAGCAATATGGACCAAATGCAGGCAGGTGGGACTAGTGTAGCTGGGACACGTTGGTCAGTGTGGTCAAGTTGGGCTGAAGGGCCTTTTTCCACACTGAATCACGCTATGATTCCAGGTCATGGTATCGGAGGTCATGGATTGGGGGGGGGGGGGGCTGACGGTGAGGGGTTAAGGGAGTGAGAGTTCAGAGGTGAGAGGTCAAGGGGTGAGGGGTCAGAAGTTGAAAGTTGGGCCCTTCTGTAAGCTAAGGTACTGTCTGATTCACCCCTGCCCCATTGCGGACATTGGACTTTGTCAATGGAACTGGTGCGCTACAAATACTCTAGTAACACTGATAATTGCCTCAAGAAATTGCAACTCAAGCCCATCAGTAGTCAGATAGATGTTAAGAAGTGTTTCTGGGACTGCTCGAAGATTTTGTTTGGTGGGACGGTTTTGCAGAATCAGATTTGAACCTGAAAGTACAGCTCCAGACGAGTGCAGGTTCAGCACATTTCCACAGACCACACACTGGCGGCAGGTACTGCACATATAAATATAACTGAACCAGCGCAGTTCCTGTGCACACCAACAGAGTTATACATCGGTGCCACTGCAATACAAAGCGCTGCATTCAACTCACTGGTGAAATTACTGCAGATATAAATACAGCAACACATTGACGCATCTACTGTAAAATATAATACTACATCTACTGCATAAAGCAATACAGTTGCAGAGTTAGTATAATTTCAATAGACCCATTCAAGTCAAGTTTATTTGTCACATACACTTACACGATGTGCAGTGAAATGAACGTGGCAATGCCTGCGGATTGTGCAAAAAAAGTTACAATTACAGCATATAAATTAAAATTAATACAGAAAAGAAAATTTAGTCCCTGGAGTTATAATAGTTAACAGTCCTGCTGGCCTGTGGGAAGAAACTCTGTCTCATCCTCTCCGTTTTCACAGCATGACAGCGGAGGCGTTTGCCTGACCGTAGCAGCTGGAACAGTCCATTGCTGGGGTGGTAGGGGTCCCTCATAATCTTGCTTGCTCTTGATCTGCACCTCCTGATGTATAGGTCCTGCAGGGATACACCTCCTGATGTATAGGCCCAGATACTGCCCATATCAATCAGCTACATAGTGAGCTATTGCAGCACTTATTAATATAGATACAAAGTGGTTCAGTTACCACATTTATCAATAAAGCCTCACACAAGTACAATTACTGTACTTAACAGTCACATATTAGAGGGCATGTATCAATATAACCACACATTGCCTCCGTTACTGCAATACATATACGGCCACTAATTCTTCCAATTACTTCTCATATCAACATGGCCACATATTCACTGCACCTATCCACACAGCAACACACTGGTCCAATTACTCAGCGTACATTGGTTCACTTCTGCACCTAACCAAACAACCACACACTCCTACGGCCACTTCACAAATCAATACAGCTACACACTAGTGTAGTTACACTACATATCAAGATATCAACACACTGTCCATTTACTTCACATATCAGTACAGCACACAGGGGTGCAGTTGCAGCCACCCTGTTATTCAGTTGCTTCTGTGTACTGGTCTGTTAGTGCATGTATCTACATAGGCTGCTACTGCACAGAGTGTAGCTGATACTATCATATCATATCATATATATACAGCCGGAAACAGGCCTTTTCGGCCCACCAAGTCCGTGCCGCCCAGCGATCCCCGTACATTAACACTATCCTACACCCACTAGGGACAATTTTTACATTTACCCAGCCAATTAACCTACATACCTGTATGTCTTTGGAGTGTGGGAGGAAACCGAAGATCTCGGAGAAAACCCACGCAGGTCACGAGGAGAACGTACAAACTCCGTACAGTGCAGCACCCGTAGTCAGGATCGAACCTGAGTCTCCGGCGCTGCATTCGCTGTAAAGCAGCAACTCTACCGCTGCGCTACTGTTACTGTGCAAATCAATACGCTACAAAGAGAGGATTTGTATTAGAGAAACACACTCTAATGTATTTAGTTCGTGCGCATATAACAATAGTCACACACTGATACAGATCCTGGATATTTCACACTGATGCAGTTATTGTGCATATTGGTGCATTCACACACTGTCCAGTCATCACACAGAGCAACACAGCCACACAATGTCTTATACAACTGTAACATGACCTCCCAACGTCTATACTCAATACTCTGAATAATGAATGCCAATGTGGCGAAAAAAGGTAAGGCTGAAAGGGATTGTGCCCTTCAGTCCCAAGAGAATGCAGGACCCAAACGTGGCACATCTGAGACTTTGAGCTGAAACCGTCTCTGTATTTAGTTTGCCTGGAAGTGCCCTTAACCATTGACATTGTTTTTTTTTGTGCTTTTCCTCTGTATTAGTCTGATCGGTGAGTTTCCAACATATCATTTCCATCATTTGTAGTAAAGTTAGACTAGAATAGAATCACATAGTATGGAAGAAGCCATTCCCACCATATCATCCTCAATGACCAGTAGGCACCCTTGGTATTAATCCCATCTCACGGCACTGGGCTCAGAGCCTGCTATGACTAAGACCCTTCTTCAATGCTGCCAGTGACCCAGCTTCAAACACTCTTTCAGGAAATATATTCCAGGTATTCTCCACTCTGGATGAAGAAGTGCTCCCTCATATCCCCTCTAAATCTTCTCCCTTTTTGTTCTGTCCTTGATTGATCAGATAACTTATAAAACTGAAGCAATGTGTGATTCACACCCAACTACTCTGGGCCGAAAAGCACTGAAAGTTGCCACATAGCCTTGGCTTGTGTAATAACAGATATTAAGTAAATAATGCGATAACTGCATCACATGCATATCAGAAAAGCACTTGTCAGCCCTTAATTGTTATGAGATGGAAGTTGTGTGTGTATTGATCATGTGGGGACTTGGCTATTGTATAGATTTGTAGAAGGCACAGTTAATAACTAGATTTTAGTGCCCCCATGTGTTTGCCCGTCACACTACAACAAGGCTTAATATTGGGCCAGATTTTGTTATAGAGGAAATCTAATAATAGCCCAAGGGATATTTAAAGCATGAGAGTCCTTAGAACATAGAACATAGAACAGTACAGCACAGGCTATTCGGCCCACAATGTCTGTGCCAAACATGATGCAAAGACTATATCTTATTTACCTGCACATAACCCATATTCCTCCTTTCCCTGCATATCCATTTGCCCATCCAAACGTCTTTTCAATGCCACTAATTCATCTGCTTCAACCACCACCCCTGGCAGCAAGTTCCAGGCACCCACCACCCTCTGTGTAAAAAACCTGTCCCGCACATCTCCTTTAAACTTTGTCCCTCTTGCCTTAAAGTGGCACAGTGGCACAGCAGTAGAGTTGCTGCCTTACTGCACCAGAGCACCCAGGTTCGATCCTGGTGAGGGGTGGAGCTCCCTGTACAGAGTTTGTTCATTCTCCATGTGACCCCTTGGGATTTCTCCAGGTGCTCCGATCTTCCTCCCATATTCCAAATTTGTGCAGGTTTGTTGGTTAATTGACTTCTGTAAATTGCCCCAAGTGTGATAAATGCAAAACAGGGATAGCATAGAACAAGTGTAGGGGTGATTAATGGATGACGTGGACTTAGTGGGCCGAACGGCTTGGTTCTACACTGTATCTCTGAACTAAACTAAATTAAACTATGCCTTTTAGTATTAGATTTTTCCATCCTGGGAAAAATAATCTGACTGTCTTCCCTATCAATGCATTTCAGAATTTTATATACTTCTTTCAGATCCTTGTGGCTGAGCTTAGACAATAGACAATAGGTGCAGGAGGAGGCCATTCGGCCCTTCGAGCCAGCACCGCCATTCAATGTGATCATGGCTGATCATTCTCAATCAGTACCCCGTTCCTGCCTTCTCCCCATACCCCCTGACTCCGCTATCCTTAAGAGCTCTATCTAGCTCTCTCTTGAATGCATTCAGAGAATTGGCCTCCACTGCCTTCTGAGGCAGTGAATTCCACAGATTCACAACTCTCTGACTGAAAAAGTTTATCCTCATCTCAGTTCTAAATGGCCTACCCCTTATTCTTAAACTGTGGCCCCTTGTTCAGCTCTTATCAGCTGAAGAAGAGTTATCCTGCCCAAGGCCACATCCCAGTTCTCATTTTGTATCCTTGTATGTCCTGGCCCATCATGTTATCCAAATACTATTGAAATTGGATGAGAGTTGCTTCCTCAAGCATCCTTTCTCACTGGGAGCTTTGGGCCCACCTGTCTCTAGATTATTTTTTTTACTTCATCTGCACTCTAATTATCTTAAATATCTCCAATTATCCTAAATGTGTGACATTGATAATGCATCGCTTTGTTATCCAGCATTTCAGTCGTATACATCTCGAGTAAATACAGACCCAACCCCGTATTTTTTAAAAACAAAATGGTGCTGTTAGGCACGATTAATAAACATACGTGTTGCACAGCTGGAAAACAAAATAATGTTTAATTGTTTAGAAGTGCCATTACACTCTACCGGCGTGTACCGTCACCAAACAAATATTGCCCCAACCTCCCATTTTGTCAAATGATAAGTACTCAGGACTATCCAAGCTTGTGGAATTCTTTGCCACAGAAGGCTGTAGTGAGTGGATATTTTTAAGGCAGAGATAGATAGATTTTTGATTAGTACAGGTGTCAGAGGTTATGGGGAGAAGGCAGGAGAATGGGGTTAGGAGGGAGAGATAGATCAGCCATGATTGAACGGCAGAGTACACTTGATGGGCCGAATGGCCTAATTCTACTCCTTTCACTTATGACCTGATGGCTTTCCAACTAATTGTTAATTACTTGCAATGTCCTTGAAAATCTCTTGCACCCGGTAAGATAACGACCAGAACTGTAATTCTCCTGTGGCCAGACCAATATTTAATACATTTCTAGCATGACCACCTGTCAATAGAGTCACATGCCCTGTATATCTTCTCAAACCACCTTGTCCACCTGTTATGTGACTTGCAAGAATCTGTGGGCATGCACTTCAATGTCCCACTCTTCCACTATGCTTTGTAATTTATGTGCACAACTGTATTTTGTTGGCCTTCTCCAAATCCATTTCCTCAGAGTTCTCCAGGAAGAATTTGGTTTGCCACTTTGCTTAAATTGACTAGTCTGCTACTTCAGACGTGACTCTGTACCGTTAATGTAAAAATAAATGGCCGTCCAGTTTTTTGTCAAAATGCCATCTCTTCGTGGGATAGTGAGGAAAATGGAACATCTGGGATAAGAGTGAACAGGACAAGCAACTGGATAAATCATCAACCAGGGAGGCTAAAGGATTGGAAGGCAGAACAGGAATACTTTGTAAATTGGTTGGGTAGTTTCTGTGTGAAAACAGGTCCAAACAAAAATGAGAGGAAAAATATGATTGATTTACGATGGCAAAGAAAGGAAGAAATAATATTTACAAAAGAAAGACACATAGCAATTCACAACCTGAAGGAAGGAATGTTATAATGTTATTAGTAATATAATAATTCTAAATAATTAGTTAAATATAGCAGTTAGTATATTAGTTAATATCATTAGTCCAATATAGTAGTTTGGTCAGAGAGGCCAAAGTTAATAACTAACGTGTTGTTCATACTAATTACTGGCCCCAAATATCTGTGGCGTGTTTATTTTATGTCTACCACAGAAACACTGCAACTTTAGACCATTGAATACACTTAGTGGTGGGCCAGGCAGTGAAATGCCTCTTTTGTGAACTCAACCACATCCAGCAGCAAGCTTTGGATATATCATATTTAACCTGGCATCCGACCCGCTCTGGGAATTGCCATGCCATTTATCCTTAGAGAACAGTCAGCACTGTTAGTCTCCTGGTTATTTTGATAGCAAATTCCAGTCCAGCAAGGAACAGGGCCCCAAGTGAGGAGATTTGACCATTTGGTGGATGAAGGTTGGCTGGAAGGTTCTTTCGGTGTTATTTCGAGACCTTGCATTTCACTTCCAAGCTGACCAAAAACCTCTGCAGAAGAAAAATGCATGGATTCCTGACGGTAATTTAAAAGCAGTATTGCAGGGAGGGGGTGTGGGGGTGGGTGTGGGGGGGGGGGGGGGGTGGGTGGGTAGGGACCAGTTAGAAGGGCGCTGGACGATCGCTGGACGATGAGCAGGAGAGGATAATGCTCTCAAGCATCGAAAAGCAACATAAAATGTAACACGAAGGAACTGCAGATGCTGGATTAAACCGAAGATAGACACAAAATGCTGGAGAAAGGTCTCAACCAGAAACGTCACCCATTCCTTCTCTCCAGAGACCCTCCAGAGTCCCGCTGAGTTACTCCAGCATTTTGTGTCTGTCTTTGAAAAGCAACAAAAGCTTTTCCCTGTACCTCGGTACATGTGGCAATAAACTATATTTGAACTCAAAGTAAACTCAGGAGAGGATCATGTGCACATTTCGGATCCTCCAGTACTTCAGACTAATCATGGTCTAGCCTGGTCAGTGCATGGTGCGATGCATGGTGCGATTCCGTCACACCTTCTCTTGCAGGTGTCTAAGGATTGGTACTACATTCAGTGATCTGTATAGTTTTAGCTGACGTGACAGTGCCAGTCACTGCCGTGCAGCTTTTTGTCTCGTCTATGCTGTAAATGGATCTGGGAGAGGAGATAGCTATTGTTGGGTCGTTGCAATCAAGTTAACTGCTTTGCTTATGTTACTTGTCGCTATGTCAGTCAGCTCTATCCAGTGGTCAAAGTCAGCTAGATCATTGCGGCATCAGCCATTTTGCCTTCCTCATGATCCTGAAATGTAAGAGCAGTAAACTGTGAAATTTCAATACTTGTCTCGTGGATGTCCAACCCACGTGTTAGTTCATTGCCCAACATTCCCATTGGACAACTATAAGGAACGCTATGGTCTGCTCTCTCTCTCCTGCGGCCATTTGGGTGAATGAGCATGAGCGAGGCTGATCTGAACGTTGATCTGAACGTGTTGGCCAAGTCTCCATCTGCTCAGTATATGGGTGTTCCACCACACAATGTACAAAGGTGCATTTTCATCTCAGTGTCACTGATATTGATCAATGAGCAAACCTCTCCCCTCTTCAGCTTTATTTCTTAATAAATAAGTGAATAGGGGATCTATTTTTGTCCATTACAAAATTCTATGCTGTATGTCATGCATACTCATGCATTACTTGATGTGGAGCAATGCTCCCTATGAGAGTCTCTTGGTTCTTAATCTCTATGGGCCTGTTCATTATTGGTGGCTGGGCCTTTGAGTGGTAAGACTCTAAATACTCCACCTCTGTTTCGTCCTTTAAAATGTACCTATGTACAGTGTGCGATGGAACGCCATCTAATGAGCCCAGTTTGGTGCGTGCATTAGCGGCACGAGAATGCAATTGGGTTTGGCTTTGACTCCCCTCGGGATGAAGAGCAACATGGTACTCACTGTTTGGGCTCACCTTGCCTAGTTACACATCACTGGGCAATTAACCTGAGGCTTCCAGTGGAATGGGAGGGAAGGAGCTGGGAATTGCATTAGGCAGTGGAACTACTAGCTCAAATATCACAGCATCATCCAGAGAGACAAGATGTCTATTGCACCTCTGGGGGTTCTTTGAAGAAACTATCAAATTAGTTCTGTCTTTACTCTTCACTCTTAGAGCTGAAAAACTTTCCCTTTCAAGACTATATCCGACTCCCTCCGGAACATTACCATGAAACTACTTCTGCCACCCCTTCAGGCAGTGCAGTCTAGATTATAACAACTTTCTGCAGGAAAAAAAAAGACCTCTTGTTCTATTGCCAAATATCCTGAATTTGTGTTCTTTGATTTCTGACTCTCCCACAGGTGGAAATAATTTTACTTTATTCACTCCATCAAAATGGCGTATGATTTTGAACTCTGTCCTCAGCTTCAGACATCTGAGGAGAACAATCCCTCCCCTTTCCATGCCTTCAGGCCTTTCAGCCTGCATCTTAAAACAAACTGTTGTCCGCAGAAGGCTCACAGGAAGTGATGCCGAGGAAAAGATGGTAAAAGTGGTCAGAAAGAATTTGCTTGAAGTAAGAATTCAATCAGGATGTTTTAGTTCCCAACAATGAAGGTAATGGGTCAACGTTCGTAGCCAGCTTGGTTTCCAGAAAAAACAGCCCCCGTGAAGCCGCATGAGACAATTGTGTTGAAGTCTTCGTGAAATCGGGCGTTGCCCGAGAGACACACAGAACCACTACATCGTCTCACAGCTTTACTTACTCCACACGCATCGAGCAAATTGGGCATTGACTACAGTTTCTGAAAGTGTACACATCGAGATAGATTTCATGGTCGAAATAGCAGTGCTTAGTTAACCCAAACAGAAATTAGGGCCTGGATTTTAGCAGAAATCACATGACTCTCTCTATTGAAGATAGACACAAAATGCTGGAGTAACTCAGCTGGACAGGCAGCATCCCTGGAGAAAGGTTATAGGTGATATTTCGGGTTGAGAGCGTTCTTCGGACTCAGAACCTCTCTGTGCAGAGATAGTGGGTGGTCTAATTGACACCAGGGAGAAGATATTTTCCCCGTCAAGACAAACAATCGTCTGGCAAGCTGTGGAGATTTTGCTGGTTAAGCTTCTACAATAGCTCTCATGTAATTGGACTTGAAACCAGCCAAAATATGTCACATCATCTCCAGACCCCATCAGTCTGGGAGGCTCCGAATCCAAGTGTAAGATCTACTTAAAAGCCAAAACACTAATGCCATAAATCATTCCAGATCTATCAAGGGCTTTCGTTCATGTTGCTAAATCTCAGTCATTCTCCTTTGCTGTGGTGTTTGGATTTGTTTTCAATATGGCACAAATCAGGAGATAGCTTGCCATAAACTTCATCCTATTTTCTATCCATTGACCTTGAGGGAAAATGAATCAGACAGTTTGTGTGCGAGGCACTAACTTAGAACATGGAATAGTTCAGCACAGGAACAGGCCTTTTGGCCCACAATGCCCGTGTTGAACATGATGCCCAGTTGAACCAATCTCCTCTGTCTGTATGTGATTCATCTCCTTCCATTCCCTGCACATCCATGTCTCTATCTGAAGGCTTTTTAAATGCCACAGATGTATCTGCTTCTTCCTCCACCCCTGGCAGCAAGTTCTGGACACCCACCATTCCCTGTAAAAAAAACTTAAACTACACACCTTCTTTAAACTTTCTCCCTCTGACTTTTAAGCTATGACTAGTCTTTGACATTTCCACCCTGGGAGAAAGTTTCTGACTGTCCAGTCTAAACATGCTTCTCATAATTTTATATACTTTATTAGATCTCTCCTCAACCTCTGACACTCCAGAGAAAACAATCCTCGTTTTCCCGACCACCCTTAATGTTTAATACCTTCTGATCCAGGCAGGATTCTGATAAGCCTCTTTTACATCCTCTCCAAAGCCTCCATGTCTTTTCTGGGCGCCCAGCACTGAACACAATATTCCAAGCGCAGCCTAACCAATGTTTTATAAATCTGCAACATAACTTCTTGATCCCTGTACTCAATTCCCCGACTGATGAAGACAAGCATACCATATGCCTTCCAAACCACCACTGTTCTCCTGCAGCTCTGCCCAAAATTGACAATCCTTTGTGTGACATAATTGTCAAAGGGTTTTGTATTTTCGAACACAAATATCCCGTGCCTTGATGAGGACAAAGCTTTTGCAAGAGGTAATTTTCAGCAATTCTGTCAATTTTTAGTGCTGGGACTGCTCTCCATCCCCGGGCTGTGGCTGCCATGATTTACCTCGAATCCCATCTGATCCGCAGAGATCACTCTGATCCGCAGAGATCACTTGTCTGAACAAGGGACTCAACCTGAAACGTCACCCTTTCCTTCTCTCCAGAGATGCTGCCTGCCCTGCTGTGTTACTCCAGCTCACTGTGTCTTTGTCTTTGTCTCCGTGATCTATTGCAGACACTTCTTCAAGGGCTGACCTCGCTGCCAAATGGTATTGGCTTCACATTGCTGGATTCCTGCCCTCAGGGCCATTTTCCAAGCTTTGTTGCCAGCAGGGAATCTTGGCAGCAGAATCTTGCCCCAAAACGGCCGATCGTCAACTTTTTATGGAGCAAATGGTGTGGCTGAAATGAGTGCAACCGGCACAACCATTCCCCTGACTGTTCATGACCACCAGGAATCACCTATTAAGCAGGTAGCTGCATAGCTGGTGTTTTGTTAAGTAGTTAGTTGTTAATACAATTGATCAGCTAGACACTACACGAGTCGGCACAGTAAGAAAACATGAACAAATGAGAATCCCATGAGGGACATAATCAAATGCATATTTTTTACTTTTCTTCCATAAACTCCGGGAGTAGTTCATCAGTCCCCCGTCTCCTGTGTGGGATGTGGAGGGGGCTGCTGTGAATGCAGGATAAGTTTCAGGCTTTCATGCCAATCCAGGCCATCCCATCCACTCACACAAGAGTCTTGGATGCAGGTCAACAAGCAAAGGTCTGCAAGTGCAGCTCAGCTGTTGATTCCACAAACAATAACCAACCTGGTCCACAGGTTGGCCAAAGTCAGACAAGTCACCCATAGGAGACAGGCTGTCTGCTCCTCAAAATGCCCCTGCTGAACCATTGGAGGATGTGCATATCCTCCCACCCATAGGTTTCTGTGCAATGGGCAGGTCCAACTGTTTTAGGATATTGAGCTCTGCTGCTGCACTGCACACAGGTGGTGCTCCATGAAACAAATTTTATTGGGAGGAATTTGTAACTTTGTAGGCGCCCTTTATGGGCGACTATTTGCATACCTTGGGTATGCAAACAAAGAGTTTCACTGTGGCTTGTCACATGTGACAATAAAGTATTCAATTCGATTCAATTCACTTGAATTCAACAAAGCCCAGTGACAGAGTCCTTTTTCAAGGGCAGGTACGTAGCTTTCAGAAGGAAACCAAAGGATCAACCCTCGACCAACCTATTACCATGGGTGAGAATCAACTTCAGCGGCCGATCACTTAAATCAGTGGGCTCGTCCAGTCCCCAATCTCCATGGACCCCTCCCACACATCACGTATCCATGAGCTCCTCCCAGAGCTCGCTACCTGTCC
Organism: Rhinoraja longicauda; assembly: GCF_053455715.1. Classification (NCBI taxonomy): domain Eukaryota; kingdom Metazoa; phylum Chordata; class Chondrichthyes; order Rajiformes; family Arhynchobatidae; genus Rhinoraja; species Rhinoraja longicauda. The sequence continues at coordinate 13,010,234 of NC_135978.1, forward strand.
GCCATGTCTATTGGTTGCTGTCATCTTCCAGTGGCTATTCACTGTGATTTCAGTTGTAATACCTTGTATAGGATCAGAGGCCATCAGTGGGAGGGCCACTGAGCTGCCACAAACTGATGTTCGCTGCAAATATTCATGATGGATACGGTTGTATTGGGCACAATCAACAAATTGGCGATTATTACCACTTTCTTTAACTGCTGATTGACAGCTCTTACCAAAGCTAGTGAAAGCTGGCCCATTTGTCAGTCTTATTGAGCAGAAAACAAACCGCTGGAGGAACTCAACTGGTCAGAGAACATCTACGGAAGGAAATGGACTACTAACAATTCGGGTTGGGACCCTTTTCCAGTTTGAAGAAAAGTCCCAACCCAAAATGTTATTTTTCCATTTCCCTCCATAGATGCTGCCTTACTCCAGCTGTTTGTTCTTTGCCGAAGATTGCAGCATTTGCAGTCCATTGCTTTTACTGGATCTGCTGGCAATGCTGCCATTATCAAGCCAAGGTAACTTTAAGGAAAGCAGTGAAAAGCTGAAGAACATTAGTGCACACCACCTCTTCAGCACAAAAGAAATAGAGGTAAGTAAGGATAAAACCCTAACCCTGTGCCATTGATGGTCGGAGTGTACATCACTGGACATGGAAGCACCCTCCATGTCGAGATGTATCTGGGCATTATACCCTGACTAACCTCTCTGGTGACTTGAGATGATTAGAAATCATGCAACAAATATGTGTTTGATCCATATGCAGGAAAAATGTTCCTGATGTTTGGGGAGTCCAGAACCAGGGGCCACATTTTAAGAATAAGGGATCGGCCATTTAGGACTGAGATGAGGAAAATCGTTTTCACCCAGAGAGTTGTGAATCTGTGGAATTCCCTGCCACAGAAGGCAATGGAGGCCAATTCACTGGATGTTTTCAAGAGAGAGTTAGATTTAGCTCTTGGGGCTAAAGGAATCAAGGGATATGGGGAAAAAGCAGGAACGGGGTACTGATTTTGGAATGATCAGCCATGATCATATTGAACGGCGGTGCAGGCTCGAAGGGCCTATTTGTTCCTATCTTTTCTATATTTTCTATATTTCCATATTGTCTCCAGGGATCCTTGGCGAGATGTATAAGATGACACCTGCTCCCACACCCAAACGCCTTTGAAATAAATGATCTGACGCTACCTAATGAATATGTTCTTAAAAGAATTCTGCTGCAGCATTTTTGACTTTAATGTAAATGTTCCAGAATGAACAAAGGCAGACTCTTCTGCATGAGCGTTACTGTTACTGATATATCAACTTACCTACATCTAATCCTGGGGTGTTGAATGTTGGAGGTTATCTGTCACTCAACAGTTGACTGTGTCCACTCCATTTTCACATCAAGTGGATCATTATCCCAGTACTGAAGGTGAAACGGCATCACTGAACAAACTATTGCAACCGAGTAGACAACGAGGGCAAATGCAACACATCAATCCCTTCACCTTAGGGCCCAGACCATTCTTATAAACTGTATCCTGAGACGGAAGCCGATTCAGACCACTCTACAGGGATCATAGCTAATCTCTGTATTTTCAAACACATTTGAAATTCTTTTTAGTACAAACTTAGTTTCATGATTGTGTTTGTAATTTAAGAGACTGACGATGTGAAGGCAAGTGTCAGAATACAGATCGTTAGAAAGCTTAGCTGTCTATTCAAAGTATTTATATGAACCATTTTATTCAGGCTCCTGATACACCCTTGGCTAAAAGAAGTCATGTAGATGTGGATGGAAGCTCACAAGATACCATTATTTACTATTGCCACAATCATAATCATAATCATAATCATACTTTATTAGCCAAGTATGTTTTGTAACATACGAGGAATTTCATTTGCCATACAGTCATACCAATAAAAAGCAACAGAACGGAGTTTGTACATTCTCCCTGTGACTTGCGTGTGTTTTCTCCGGGAGCTCTGGTTTCCTCCCACACTCCAATGAAGTACAGGGTTTATTCACAAAATGCTGGAGTAACTCAGCAGGTCAGGCAGCATCTCGGGAGAGAAGGAATGGGTGACGTTTCGGGTCGAGACCCTTCTTCAGACTGGGTTGTTGGCTAATTGACTTGGTAAAATTGAAAAAATTGTCCCGCTGGTCGGCGCGGACTTGGTGGGCCGAAGGGCCTTTTTCCGTGCTTTCTCTCTAAACTAAACTAAGCATGAGGCAGAGCACTTACACACAGAACTTTGGGGAAGCCACTAAGCACATTTTGAAGAGTGCCGGTATGAAGACCACAGGCATCTGTGATTCAGTAAATAAGAAAAGGCACTCGTAAACACAGTGACTCATGGATGGCTGATTGTGGAGGAAAGAAAACTCTGCCTAGATGGTGGAACATAATATGTGTTGATTAGCTATGGAAACAATCGTTGCGATTGTAGAATTAATAGAGATGCCTTAATAGAATCACACTGATGAACAATCCACATATAGTTTATATAAGTACAGGTATATCTTTAACTAAGTTTATCATGTAATACGACTGATACATTGTTGTATGAAGCACTACATTTTTTCCATTGAATGTTAGTGCTTTCAACAACGAATGTTCTATTTATAACTTAGTGCGGTATTGAAATAGTCTAAAGGGTCCTGATCCGAAACGTCATCAATCCATGTTCTCTGGAGATGTTGCTTGACCCGTTGATTTACACCAGCACTTTGTGACTTTTTTTGTAAACCGGCATTTGCAGTTCCTTGTGTTGGTAATTGAAATAGTGCTCATCTTTTTAGATAAGACTTTGAACCGAGATTTTCTTTGCTTTGACATGAAATGTATTATCACAGTATTTAAACAAGTAAGTGAATTATTCCCAGAACACTGGAAATATTTAACTTACATTCAACATAATGAAGGTAGATTATCTGGTGCTATATCTTATTGTAGTTTGGGAGAGCTTGCTATGTACACAATTGTAAATCCAAGTATACAACAATACCCTATTTGGTTACAGAGTGGTTTTGTGACATATTGTGCTCATGAAAGGCGCCGTGTAAATGCAAATGTTTGTGTTGTTTCATTGTGATGAACCTGTTGAAATTAGCTTATGTGAAGAAATCAAAAGAAAGAATGCGCAAATTTGCAGAAATAGTGACCATTTTGATCACCTGGTGCAAATTTAATTCTGGGCCATCCAGCAATTGTTTTAGATCTTTGATGATTGCCATTAAAATCTGTGGGCATATTTGAGATTGAAATACAGTTGAATATGCTCCCATATCCACAGGCAGTTCGGATGGAAAAACGTGGGCAATTACACCATTATCACCCTTTCAGTATCTCCTGGGAGTATCAAGTATGGTTAATCCACTGGTACCGTCTAATTGAGAAATTAGTCCCTGGGTCAGGATAGCTCACGATCATTGTTCTTCTGAGAACTGGTAATTTAAATATTTTTAGATGAATGATTACTTACCTGTTTTTCCACTTAATTGCTACGATAGTGAGTATTAGCGACCTCTGCAACCAACCGGGGGATTTCTGTTACCTATACAATGAGTTTTCCATTTAGGATCACTATGTAGGGCCAGCTGAATCCCCTTTCTTCACCAACTGTAAGGCCCTACAAGTCTAAGATCAGTTTGCTTAGTACAGACTGAGTCTGGGTTGAGATAGTTCAGCTCTCCTAATTATGTAGTATTTTAGAATCTGAAAAAGGGCCCCAACTCAAAAGGTTACCCATTCATGTTTTCCAGAGATGCTGCCGGACCCACTGAGTTACTCCAGCAGCTTATGTCTTTTTTTAAAAAAGAGTCTCTTTGTTTGATACATCATTTGATCCCTTAAAGAGGTAAAGGGGCAACACTATTCTTTCTAGTTCTCCTTCCTTGTGGGCCTATCATTGGCAAAGTGATACTTAGTCTCTGGTGTTTAGGAATTCCCAACAGACCCATTCATTTGCTGCCAGCTTGGCGTTTGTCTGAGTGTGTGGTCATGCTGCAATGATCTATAACAGAGAGCAGTGGCGGCACTTGCCACCACTGATGCTGCAAAGGGAGTAGACCCTTGTCAGGATTAATCACATCAACATTTGCTTGGTGTGCAGATCTAAGTGATTCCTGAGAGGAGGACTGCTCTTCACAGCTTCCACCTCAATCAGGCCCATTAATCTAAGTGTCTTCTAATGGCTTAAGCAATACATGGTACAGCTAGGCCCTGTAGCAACCAGTTTCTACAACCCTTATTATTGTTGCCTCTTCTTATGACATCTCCATGACATTCAGTGACCTCCCTTAATTGGGTATGTCGATCATATTGCATAGTATTTGGCTTCAGTGCAGTGTGCCCAGAATTGGCCGCAATAGGTCTGTGTTCAACTGCTGGAGTCTAAATTGTCTCTGCATTGTGTAAGTAAATAAGCATCCTCCCACTAGGTGTAATATTCCCATTGGATGATGCACTCAGGAATAGTCAATGCGTGTGTTTAACTTCTTGTGTTCTGCAAGTCACAAAATATCTGAACTATGTGATATATGCCAGAGGTTCTGTGTAATTCAGGCTGCGTCATCTACCCTGAATCCTCCAAACTTTCCCTCCTATGACTTTGTTGATGTGTGGACAAAACCACAGTCTGGGAGCCACTACTGTACTTGCATTGTCCTCTAAACAGCTTGTTAGAACGTGTAGGTTTATGGAGCTCAGACAAGATTGTGAACATGCTGGCAACATTTTGGCCATGGGATGAAGAAAAGCCATTCTTTTGGCAAAATAATTGAAGCTTTCGCCCTCCAATGTATTCAAGAGAGAGTTGGATATAGTTTGTAAGGCTAACGGAATCAAGGGATATGGGGAGAAAGCAGGAACGGGGATACTGATTCTGGATGACCATATTGAATGGCGGTGCTGGCTCAAAGGGCCGAATGGCCTACTCCTGCACCTATTTTCTATGTTTCTAGTAATAAAAAAGGAAGTTACTACAATCAATTCTTAATGTTCAGCATGTTCTGGAAGTTCTCATTAAATCACATGCTTCATTCATTCATGACAAGCTCTTATAATTTTTTAATAACGTGTGAAGAGTGTAATTATTCCTTCTCTTTGAATCTCAATCATATTTGAACATTCGAAGCAGAGAGGTATTTGGCTCAACAACTCTGCCCTTTGGTTTGTTTAATCTGGCGGAGAAGCCATGAAATATTCTGTAAAAAAGAGCTGGCATTGTTGGCACAATGTTGTAGGCAGCACCAATCAGCTCTGACATTTCTTCCCCGCATTCCTTTAAAAATGTTTCCTTTTGGACATTTTATTCTCATTAATATGTAAGAAGGAACTGCAGATGCTGGTTTACACTAAAGATAGACACAACGTGCTGGAGTAACTCAGCGGGACGGGCAGCATCTCTGGAGGGAAGGAATAGGTGACATTTTGGGTCGAGACCCTTATTCTTATTAATGTTCGGAGTGCTGTTGATGATTTCCACATCCTCCATTATAAGAATAGGTCAGGTCAGCAATGGAATTTATTACATTCAGTGTAAAGCTTCTTTTGGACCATCCCTTCAGATGCTCCATGGACATGGAGAGCTTAGGTTAGATCCCATGGCACAAAAGAGTAAAGCTTTCATTACAAACCACTGACCCAGGTAAGGTCCACCAGACATTACATATCAGGTAAAACTCCTTTGACATGTACTACTCATTCTTTAAGGCTCCATCAAACACTGCCAAAGCAAGTACAAAATGAACCGCAGCAAGACTGGCTTGTCGCATATTCTATTTGTTAGATGGAAACGAGACATCTTCAACTCTATCCCTTTAAGCACTTGCAGGTCTGATGTGGAATAGACTAGTTACTGGTTAAGGCATTGTCTAGATCATCTCATTAAGCTCACACAAACACATTAGATGCAGCATAAGGACCCTTCTAAACTGTCCCGGAAAAGTGCTCCCTACTGAAGCTCTGGATGGAGTTGGGAAGGTGGTGCAGATTCAACACAGAGGGAGCTAATGCGATTAATGGAAATCTCCAATTTGATCTCTGGAATCCATAGCCCTTTCTCTCTGCTTATTTTAAATGCCAAGCCTCTTCTCCAACCATTTCTACATCCTGACTTTCTGCCTCTGTTGGTCGAAGCATCTTCAGATATCTAGCCCCCAAGCTCTCCACATCTTCATTCCTCCCTCCTCCTTTTCCTAAAACATATCTCTTTGACTAAACTTTGGTCACCAGATCCACTAATCTCCACATATCATCAAGCTGTTGGATGGTGCCTGGGCTAAATGTTGGTTTCTATGGGGTTGAAAGATATGTGTTACAGGTGGAATTGTTCAATGACATATTCCACTTAAATGATATTAGTCAGGAGTTAGGCTGATTGGTATTTGAAAGGAGTTAGGCAGTTGGGGCAATAGAATTATCAGGCAATTGAGGTCTCACAGGGCAGTCAGGAGAATGGGTATTAAAGAGAAAGTCAGGCAACCAGGATAAATAGGGGCAGAGGGCATTGGAGGGGAATCAGGCAGCTGGGAACACTGAGGGGCCAAGCAGGTGAGGCCTGAGAGAGGCTGCTGGATACTGGGAGTGAGTCAAGGTGTGGGATTCTAAAGGCAGTCAGGCCCGGGATTATTAAATGAGAGGATTTAGGGGTATAAACAAGGAGGTGAAGGAAAGGGTAAATCATAACTCTTCCTCAACACAACATGATATATGAAAGGAATTAGGAATTTTTATTTGGGAAATCCAGATTACTGAGGCAAATAATGCTTCTCACCTAATGTGGTGTTAAACAGACTCGATTTTCACCACATCCTCACACCATAGCGCATCTGGTATTGATTTGGTTGTCAAAGTATTTGGGAAAGATTTTACAATGGAAGCAAATTTTACACATAGTTTAGAAATGGGTGGTTTGCTCATTTGCCAAAACAATCCTCTCTCATTTTAATAATTTCATTCATTCAGCAAATTTATGAAGAGAAATTAGTAAGTGCTCAGCTATATAACCCTCACTGATGATCTAGCAAAAGACATGAACTAATACTGCTCAAAGGTATTTATTCACAAAATGCTGGAGTAACTCAGCAGGTCAGGCAGCATCTCGGGAGAGAAGGAATGGGTGACGTTTCGGGTCGAGACCCTTCTTCAGACTGAAGAAGGGTCTCGAACTGAAACATCACCCATTCCTTCTCTCCCGAGATGCTGCCTGACCTGCTGAGTTACTCCAGCATTTTGTGAATAAATACCTTTGATTTGTACCAGCATCTGCAGTGATTTTCTTGTATGAACTAATACTGCTAGTAAACTGAGCAAAGTAAACAGGCGAATGATGGCAAGTCCTGAAACGCATCCCTCAAGCACATTCTTGTGAAGAATGTGTTAATCTATTTGTATTGATTAAGGAACTTTATTAGAAAGCATATTGATATTACAATTATACTGGGCCCTGGTAAGCTCTGATCTGAAATATTGTACAGGGCTGGACTCCTTATGATGCAGCGTCACTAAATTGAAATTTCTTCACACAAAGGGTAGCAAATCGTTGCAGTATGATATCCAAACGCATGTTGAATAGTGTAGGGTGCAATTGAGCAAGGCCAGGTGCCTGCACGAGTCAACGTGCCAAACACAAGAGTGAACTGTGAGGAATTTTGCATTGCATTCTACGAGAAGTGTAACAATAGTTGTATCACATGATAGAATTTACAGGGCTTTGCCATAGAGTCATAAAGTGTGGAAACAGGCCCTTCGGCTCACTTGCCCACACCAACCAACTTGTCCCATTTATACTAGTCTCACCTGCCTGTGTTTGGCCCCTATCCCTCTAAACCTGTCCTATCCATGTATCTGCCTAAATGTTTTTTAAACATTGCAATAGTACCTGCTTCAACTACCGGCAACTTGTTCCATGCACCCACCACCCTTTGCGTGAAAAAGTTACCCCTCTGGTTCCTACTAAATCTTTCCCCCCCCCCCCATCATCTTAAACCTATGCCCTCTGGTCCTCGATTCTCCTACTCTGGGCAAGAGACTGTGCATCTATCCAATCTATTCCTCTCATAATTTTGGACACTTTGTGCCCTCTGTTTCCTACCAGTGAAATAGTTTAATCGAATCTACCCATTCAATGCTTTTACTTTACAGACGTTCTTCTCGATCATCCTTAACCTCCCAAACTCAAAGCAATAAACAACTAGTTTTATACATCCTGCTCTTTCAATTTTATCCCTTAAGCCCTGGGATAATTCTGGTAAATCTCTGCTATCCTTAAGTGTATGATTATTTGTCGAGTTACATCACCATGCTATATTTGCACACCTATATTTCCCAGCATAAGATCACAGGATAGCAGTAAACAGCAGGAACCTAGACCAATTTCACCCCTGCTTTAGTCGGAGGTCTTGGTAAAGTCAAGCATCCTGCTGTATATTTGTACTGTTCTAAAGCTAGACGAGCAAACAGACGTAAAAGCCGGACCTCCCATTTGGAATCACTCAGCGGTACGTCTGGAGATGTGGTCCTTCGGCACACCATGTTCCACAGTGTTGACGTCTGACCATCGGTTTTCCGTCATGAAGGACCAGGTGATAGAATTTGAAGCTGATAAACTTGCATCCTGCCCTGAATTTGCCTGTAGCCCGATACAACTTACCTCCTGCACGAAAATAACCGTGGTATTGGCCCTCGCTAAAACGTAGAAAATTCCAGAAAAAGTTCATCGAGGCAGAAAGCACAATGGCTTCTCTGTTCTGCCAAAGGGATTCCACACTCCCCTTTTTCCTGTTATTACTCTTGAAGGCCCAGTGCTTCCCTTGTTCCAACTCAAATCTCCACTGAAAACATTTCCCATTGAATGTAGGTTGAAATTCCATCAATAAACAGAGAGTTATAATAAAAGATTAGAAACGTTTTCCTGAAGTTCTGGTTCACAATCCTGATGTCAAGGCCCTTCAAGAAGACTGGAAAGTTAGTGAGCTCCTGAATATTACAATTATTCCTACAGTTGCCCTTGGCAGAAATGCCTTTTGCTGAATACAGTGCCTTTTCATTCCCAGTGTTAGTTTAGCAGCGTGTACCTTATGTTACTCAGTTTAATCTCCTTCACTGGGTAATCATTGTTCTCTCCAGTTTTAGCTGTGGGACGATATAAACTACAAGAACTGTGTAATACGAGCCAGCCATTATCGACCAACCGCAAACTACACATTTAATCCAAGAAGTAAATTGCTTCCAACTTGGAACTACTTGGCACAAAATTCAGCTTTATGATTTTCCACCGCCAAAATATTTTCCTGTTAGACAATCCCGCCACCATTCCTGAACTAATTTCAAGTCAGATTCCTAACCTACAGAAAATACTTGTGGCTGCTATATTTCTGACAAAGTCATGGCTAATAAATCAGTGTTTTGAACAGTTCAGATAAGGAGATTAATCTTTTGCTCATGCAAGAGATGATGGCATTTCCAGCAGCGGACCAGGTGACCAAGTAACATCATTTAGCATTTTCAGAGATGCTGTACATGTTGGAGGAAGTAGTGTGGGTCTTTAAACACACTGGTAAAAGTACCAATCCCAGCTCAGTGTCACCAGCCCAGCTGATGTTGCTGTCAATGGATTGGTGCCAGGAAGTTCTCCTTCGAATTGATAAGCTCCTCTGTAGCTCCATAAAACATCAATGTGGAGGGGATTTAATTCTCATCCTCACCTCACACTTGGTGGCATTTGGGTTAGTGTGGCACTCAGTGTTCCCTCAACAGGGAATGAGACCTGGAGAGTCAATAGTAGCTCATAGATTAGTTTAGTTTAGAGATACAGTCCCTTCAGCCCAATGTGTTCGCAATGACCAGCGACCCCTGCACATTAACACTATCCTACACACACTAGGGACAATTTCCTTTTTTTTTTTTTTAATACCAAGCCAACTAACCTACAAACTTGTAAGAAGGAACTGCAGATGCTGGTTTAAACCGAAGATAGACACAAAAGGCTGGAGTAACTCAGCCGGACAGGCAGCATCCCTGGAGAGAAGGAATGGGTGGCGTTTTGGGTCGAGACCCTTCTGGCTGGTTAGGGATGAGGGAAACGAGAGATATAAATGGTGATGTGGAGTGATCAAGAACAGTAAAAGAAAGATATGCAAAAAAAGTAACGATGATAAAGGAAACAGGCCATTGGAAGCTGTTTGTAGGGTGAAAATGAGAAGCTAGTGCGACTTGGGTGGGGGAGGGATAGAGAGAGAGGGAATGCCGGGGCTACCTGAAGTGAGAGAAATCAATATTCATACCACTGTGCTGTAAGCTGCCCAAGCGAAAAATGAGATGCTGTTGCTCCAATTTGCGTTTAGCCTCACTCTGACAATGGAGGAGACCGTGGACAGAAAGACTGGTGCCCGTCCCGCTGAGTTACTCCAGTATTTTGTGTCTATCTTCGATTTAAACCAGCAACTGCAGTTCTTTCCTACACATTATAATGCATCGGTTCAACTCCCATTCCTTTCATGGTATCCCATGAAAACGTAATCGTTGGAGACAAAATGTATAACTAAAAGTAACTCATTGGAGGCAACTATGAATAGCTGGAATCTTTCACAATGGAGACTTCAACTTTTATACAACTATCCATGGTTTATCTGTTCCGGGCTAAGTCTCTCTCTGTTCCACAACAGGTAATTAGAATAACCTCTGCTAATCTTGCAACTGGATGAGAGGAGAGTTGTTGACCGTTCTGAATGATTACAGTGAGACTGAGAGCTGACATCTCGAGCTGTTCCTCAACCAATTCTCATCAGAAGGACAGGGAAATAATATCCTTCTGGATGGGCACAATCTTGATTCCTTCTCAGCTTTGATGGTGTGCTTAGGCTGTGTGATGCTGCTTATACAAGAACACCAACAGAAGTGAAGCAATTAAAATAATCTTATAAAAGTCTATAATTTTCATCTCAACAGGGGTTTCCAGTAAAACAAAGTATTAATGAGTGTGCCACGTAGCAAATGTAATTCTCTTGTGCTCTTACATTTATATTCATTGTATACATTATGCACATTTCATTAGTACTGGTGTCATGGGTTAGGAGAAGGTAGGGGAATGGGGTTGAGAGGGAAAGATAGATCAGCCATGATTGAATGGTCGAATTCTGCTCCTATAACGTATGAACTGTGAATAATATAAACAATATACATCCTCTTTTTAAAAAAAAAGTTAATCCATGCTAACAATCTTCACTTTATACACATAAAACTGTGCTCCCAACGTGTAGATCAATACACATTTGTAAATTCAGTGAAGCGGGTTCAATCAATCTCTTCCTCATTGTGCACTGACCTCTCTTCACTGCAAGGTATTTATTCACAAGATGCTGGAGTAACTCAGCGGGACAGGCAGCATCTCAGGAGAGAAGGAATGGGTGACGTTTCGGGTCGAGACCCTTCTTCAGACTGAAGAAGGGTCTCGACCCGAAACGTCACCCATCCGTTACTCCAGCATTTTGTGAATAAATACCTTCGATTTGTACCAGCATCTGCAGTTATTTTCTTACACTCTCTTCACTGCAAGCTACACTTGGCATGTGTAACAGGCATGAGTAATTCTAGTAGACCTCTTTGCCATTTGACCATGTGCATCTCCCGTCTCACATCAAATGTTGCCTCGACATAATTGTCTTGATGCTTTTGATTACATTGTGTCACGATCCCTGGGGAACAATCGTCTTGTTCCACCTTGTACACTGAACTCTTTACACAAAAAAACTTAACACAGAGTCCAATAACATGTCAAAAACTACCGTATTTATAATTATGCATTAAATTTGGCACACTAATGGACATCGTGAACTCAGCTGCATTAATGTTTACTTCGATTGTCCTTAAAGCTCTTCATCCTTGTGTCTCTCTCGCACTGTCTGGTGTCCTGACTGCCACTCCTACCCACAGTGCATACCTGACCTTTTCTCTTTCCTGCCGTCCTTCGAGGGTCTTGTCCGATTCTCCCTTTCTAGATTGCGTTCAAGAATGTCAACCTTGACACAATCTGTCTTGGTTTGTTTCGTCTCATTTCAGGCCACGATGTATCGAGCTGACATCAATAAAAGCCGATACCTGCGGCAGCGCCTTCAGAAGATTTCAGCACTTGAACACACCTCCACTTTGTAGTGCAGGCTTCTCTTACAGCACGACACTCGGTCCGTGCACCATCCGGAACATTCAGCAATTCCATAAATCAGTGATTCCTGTGGAACCCGAGCTTTCCTTTGGAGCTTGCAAAGTCACTCTGCCTGTGCTGTCTTCTCTGGATCCATTAGTTAACATTTCTCTGCACCCCTGAATGTTGCTTTCTACATTGTATTGACGTGGACATTACCTTGAGACTTGTGCTTCTCTCCTGCTGTTCAAACATGTCACAGACAATATTTTCCGAATTATCTGCCCCTGTAGTTCATCAAGATTCCAATCCTCAAGTTGCAGCATCACTGGAAGAGTGGTGTCTTTGATTGGGTCTTTGATTGCGCTGTTTATTATGGGCTAACTTTCACTGGGCCAGGGCAGCACACATTCTCCCCTGGGACTCCTCATCTAATTGTCTGCCCAGCTTGTTATTTTGATCTGCAGGTTGTTTCTCAACTGAGTCCCTGAAATCAGTACTACCTGTCCCAGCAGTTTGCTGCCTTATTGACAAAACGCCTCCTTCACTTGCTGATCAGCTGTTCACCCTTTGAGGTCGGTCACCTGAACATTCAAACTCCAGGTGCTCCTCAACTTACAATGGGGTTACGTTCAGATAAACCCATCGTCAGCCGAAAATATCATCAGTAGAAATGCATTTAATACACCCGATTACGCTGCCGTTGCCCAGCGTTTGTACCATTGTAAAGTCGAAACGTCGTAAGTCGAAGCATCGTTAGTCGGGGAGCATCTGTGTCTCAAAGAAGGCCTTCATTATAATCCTTGCACATCCAAAGGAATACCGGTTGCAATTCTTATCCATCCCGATGCAAGCCCACATGTGGAGACACCACATTCCCATTCACTGCCATCGCTGCCTCACCACATCCCTTGGCTCAATGCCTTAGTACTTTTCTTTGTTGTTTTTTAGCGTGCAATACAGGAGTGATTCAGCCAAACCACTGACCTTCCCCCTCTCAGGAAGGTCTTCGTTTAACTGCTGGGCATTCTGCGAGATCCCAGATTCCACATTGGAGGGAGAGCCCTGATGCAGGTGCTTTGCTTCCTGTATTTCAAATCACCCTGTGTGCCTTCATGGAAAACTGTCAGTACTTTCATCCTAGGATGTATTTTCTCTCTCAGTTGCATAGTAGTCATTGAACTACCAATTTTTATTGTTATCTTCTTGTAGCTCTAACCAGCTTTTGTGTGCTGGATGAGGACTTAGCAATTTCCAAGCCTACCTGAGGTGGTGTCCACACGACTCCAACTCAATACACTCTCTCTGACATCTGAAACCCCAGGTTAAATAACACAGCCGTGAACCATATCCGTGAACAGAACTTGTGATGTCCCGACCTGTAACTGTAGGAGAGTGACACAAAAAGCTGGAGTAACTCAGCGAGACAGGCGGCATTTCTGGAGAGAAGGAATGGGTGACGTTTTGGGTTGAGTCCCTTCTTCAGACTGAGTCAGGGGAGCAGGAGTCTAGAGATATAAAAGGGCAAGGCGTGAAAACAACTGGTCAAAGCGGATGAGGCTAATGAAATGTGAAATGGTTCATTGTTAGGTGAGGGGAAGGTGATAATGTAGCACACAATCAGTAATATATAATCAGGAGGACAGTGGAGCTAGTTGGAGATCTAGGATGGTGGACTCCCTCTCTCCCGACTCATTCTGAAGAAGGGTCTCGATCCAAAATGTCACCAATTCCTTCTCTCAAGAGATGCTGCCTGGCTCGCTCGAGTTACTCCAGCATTTTGTGTCTATCTTCGGTGTAAACCAGCATCTGCAATTCCTTCCCACACACTGGAGTGTCACTGTGTTAGTCCTAACGATCTAGATTGCTGATCAGACAAGTATATTTGATTCATTCTGGCTGACGATATAAACGCAGGTCGTTGTGAGGAGAACATAAAGTGTCTGCAAGAGATATAAATAGATGCAGGAAGTGGAGAAAGCCACAGCAGAAGTATAATACAGGGAAATGTGAGGTTATTCACTTCTGCAGGAAGAACAGAAAGATGGAATAGCATTCAAACGATAGAAGGCTAATTAATGTTGGCATTCAGAGTAATCTGCATGTCCTTGATCAAATAATGCAGAATATTAGCACACAGAGAGGGTGCAGTTTTTTTGCAAAAAGAGTTAGGGAACATAGGTACACTGTATTGGACCTTGTTAGATCACACCCAAAGTGTAACATACAGTTTTATATGCAAAAGGAATATAGTTGTCCTGGAGGCAGCATAGAGGAGATTGATTCGAAAGCCAAAAGGGTTGTCAATGAAGTAAGATATAGTGTTTCAGCCTATTTCTTTTGTAGTTTGGGAGAATGACAGGTGATCTTATTGAAATACAAGGTCACAGCGGGGCTCGTCAGTGTAGATGTTGTGATAACATAGAACAGTGCAGCACAAGAACAGGACTGTCGACCATTATGTCTGTGCCAGATATAATGCCAAGACCATCACATATCTACAAGCACTAACCCATATCCCTCCATTCCCTGCCGATCCACCTCTTTTCAATGTCTTTAATGTATCTGCTTCAACCGCTACCCAGCAATGCATTCCAGGCACTCACCACCCTCTGCGTAAAAACTTGCCCCGTGCATCTCCTTTAAACTTTGCCCCTCTCACCTTAAGGCTATGCCCTCGAAATTTTGATTTTTACATCCTGGGAAAAGGAATCTGGCTGTCTGCCCTATTTATGCCTCTCATAATTTTATATATTTCTATCAGGTATCCCCGCAACCTCCATCGTTCCAGTGAAAACAATCAAAGTCTGTCCAATCTCCCCCTATTTATTCACAAAATGCTGGAGTAACTCAGCAGGTCAGGCAGCATCTCGGGAGAGAAGGAATGGGTGACGTTTCAGGTCGAGACCTCCTCCCCCTATCACGGATACCCCCTTATCCAGGCTTCGTTCTGGTAAACCATCTTTGCATCCTTTCCAAAGCCTTCACACCCTTCCTAGAGACTAGAACTGCACACAATATTCCAAATGTTGCCTAATCAAAATTCCATAAAGTTGCATCAAGACCACTTATACTCAATGACCCGACCTATAAACACAAGTATACCATATGCTTTCTTTACCACTCTATCTACTTGTGTTGTCACTTTCAGGGAGTTATAGACTTAAGGGCCTGTCCCACTAGGTGATTTTGTTGGCGACTGCCGGCGACTGTCAAAGCCGTAACAGATCGCCAACATTTTCTTTTATCTGACGACAATGACCACGACAATGCTGAGTCAGGTCGAGATTCCACCGTCTTCGGAAACATCGCGAAATTCCCACGCTGTCAATGCTTCTCCAGCGTCCTAATTTTCGCTGAAATCACTGACAAGTTGGTAACTACTTGAAAGTTTTGAACTATAACATCTTGTATGGGTTACTTAAAAACCAAGCTTCACTGTAACAAGGCATAAACTGGATTTACTTACAGTTTACTAATAGCTGTATTAAAAAAATTAATTTAAAAAGTGGTTAAGTGGATTTTTGTGAAAAGTGTGTGGGCATTCTTTGAAATGTACGGGAGATGCATATCTGGTTTCTGGGTTGCATATCTGGGTTGGGAGCCCACTTTTAATGTAATGGCTGATGGCCATAAACATCGCGAAAATTCCCACGCTTACCTGACCGTCAAACCGTCGCCTCCAATCTACCTGTCAAATGTCCTGACGGTAAATAACTTGGTTAAACACAAGCATTTTGAAATGACTTTACTTATTTTAATATTATGTGCTTCTAAATGCATCTAAGAGAGCCTAGCAAACCTGGGGACAGCAGGCGACAGCGCCCACAATAAGCAACGATACCTGGCGACAAGCCGGCTGTCGCCGAGAAATTTCACTCCGGATGATTTCTCAGCGACGCGCTGAGATCCACTACGATTCTTGGAAGACTCCTCACGATCATGCCCACGACACCCGGCGAACTGTCAGCGACAGCCTAGTCGCCTTAAAATCGCCTAAACTGGGACAGGCCCTTTAGGCTCCAAGATCCCTCTGTACATCAATGCTGTAAGGGTCATGCCATTAATTGTATCTTCCTCCTTACATTTGATCTGTTACAAGTGCACACTTGCTCGGATTAATCTCCATCTTCCATTTCTCCACCCATTTCTCTAGCTGATCTATATTCCGTTGTATACCTTGACAGCCTTCCACGCAGTCCACGACCCCAGTAATCTTGGTGTCATCAGCAAACTCACTAACCAACCTATCCACGTTTCCATCCAAGTCATTTATATATATATCACAAATAGCAATGGTCCCAGCACAGATCCCTCAGAACTCCACTGGTCACAAACCTCCAGCCTGAATATTGTCCTTCCACCACAACCCTATCTCTGTCTGCTATCAGTAAACCAGTTGTGAATCCATACGACCAAATCACAATGAATCCTGTGCTTCCTAATCTTCTCGATCAGTCTAGCATGGGGGATCTTATCAAATGCCTCACAAAAATCCACATAGATAACCACGAGCGTCCTACCCCAGCAATCACCTTCAGCACCACATCAAAACAACATCTCCTTTGGTGGGGAGTCGAGGAACATAGTCACAGGATAAAGGGGTCACCTGTTTAAGGCAGAAATTAGGAAAACAATATTTTCTTATGAATCTTCTAATACAGAGAAATGCCATGTATAGTGGTCAATGCTACTCCCTAGACCACAACCTGGATTCCATCAGTGGTATCATCGTCACCCTTGTTTACAAGGTGTAAAGGTATGAGGGACATGTCCATGCTTTTGCTGGATGGAAATTGCTCATGTGTCCAGAATTTACAAGTATACACAGCCCTGAGAGAGGTAGCTGTATTTTGAAGATGCTATCCATATAGCACTGAAACACATGTCCTGTCCTGCCTTTACACAGAGGTGATTACCTTGTTAAACCCCATGGTTTAATTTATAAGTTAAGTCTGTCCGCCAAACAGGCAGGAATTTAGCATGAAAGGGAAACACAGTTTAATCTTCAAGGTAATGTTGGAAAAAGTTTTTATGCAATAAAAGCCTCTGATGCACGGGTAAACATCAGTGAGATTTCCATTCAAACAAATTATCGCGTGTCAGGGTTGAGAGGTAACAGCATGGAAAAGAAAAGAAGAACTTGGAAGGAACAGCATTGGATCCAGCATCCCTCACCCTGCCCTCATGTGGTTGTAACTTAATCCCTTCCAGTTCTACGAATTTACAGTGAAAGCTGTTCACTGAAAGAGATGGATTGTTCAGGGGCGAAGGAAGGAAGGCTGGACTGAGAACAGCAGCGCTGGTAAAACTTCAGAGTTATTCATTTCACTGTGAACAGTGTGCAGAAGCTCTCCCCCCCCTGATATATTCCTTCTTACATAAAAGTTTAGACCCAAGTAGTTCATCTCATGATGTTGGAGCAGCCTCACATTTCCAGGTTTTTAAATCAGAACCTTCAATTCCTTCAACCTCCATAAACTCCAGGCTCGAATTTCAACCCGAGTATAAATAATGAAACACCATTTTGAACCACTTTCAATTTTCAAGCCCATTGGACATGTACATGCAGAATCAGATTCTGCCCCCCAACCTCTGGACATTTAGCCAGTCTGCTTAAGTATCACTGTCATTTCTGGTGTTTACACTGCTACTCTTAATGTAAAACTAATTCCACTGTATCCTGGCTGTGTAATTATTATTGCATCCATTAGAATCTGTCTGGGTTAGTTTTGTCAATTGCCTTTTTGATCTCCAAAACCACCTCCCTTTCCCCAAGGAAATCAGATCCTTAACCTTAAGTTGCTGATTAGTTTTAGAAATCATTTTTAGCGTTCCCTTCTCATGAGAGGCGAGACCTTTGTTGTGGTGATCAGCCCTCATCCATAAAAATAACTGCAGACGCTGGTACAAATCGAAGGTATTTATTCACAAAATGCTGGAGTAACTCAGCAGGTCAGGCAGCATCTCAGAAGAGAAGGAATGGGTGACGTTTCGGGTCGAGACCCTTCTTCAGACCGATGTCAGGGGGGCGGGACAAAGGAAGGATATAGGTGGAGACAGGAAGATAGAGGGAGAACTGGGAAGGGGGAGGGGAAGAGAGGGACAGAGGAACTATCTAAAGTTGGAGAAGTCAATGTTCATACCGCTGGGCTGCAAGCTGCTGTTCCTCCAAATTCCGGTGGGCCTCACTATGGCACTGGAGGAGGTCCATGACAGAAAGGTCAGACTGGGAGTGGGAGGGGGAGCCCTCATCCATAGATATCAGCTGGTGTCCCTCTGTGTGCAGAGAGAATGGCAGGGCATTGAGATTTAGTTGACTGTAGACTGATGAGAGTTATTCTTTGCCGAGTTCACCCATGACATTTTTCTTAGATAGTCTCTCAGGAGTGACGGTGACTCATTTCCCCTTTGGCTGAGTGGTTCTGAAGGTGACCGATGAGGCCATTGTAGGAACCGCAGCACATCGGTTGACAACTTCCATTCTCCCACCTCCAAATTAGGACTGAACATTCAAAAGAGGCGAGTTTCACACTTTCCAGTCTATCGCCGAATGTACAGCATGGCAGAGGCAAAAACAATTGTAATATTCGGAGTGCAAAATGCACACATAAATAACGATGCTGCAGATACATCTTACATTGATGAGGACATTGAAGAGACGCTAACTAGGGAGAAGAGGGGGGGATGAAGAAAAATAAATTTGATGCTTCTAAAAAGATAAGGGGTGACCTTATACCGGTGTATAAAATCATGAGAGGAATAGATTGGATAGATGCACAGAGTCTCTTGCCCAGAGTAGGTGAATCGAGGACCAGAGGACATAGGTTTAAGGTGAAAAGATTTAATAGGAATTTGGAGAGTAACTTTTTTGCACAAAGGGTGATGGGTGTATGTAACAAGCTGCCAGAGGAGGTAGTTGAGGCTGGGACTATCCAAACGTTTAAGAAAGAGTTAGACAGGTACATGGATAGGACAGGTTTCGAGGGATATGTGCCAAACGTGGGCAGGTGAGACTAGTGCAGCTCGGGCTGAAGAGCCTGTTTCCACACTATGACTCTATGAATGCAAGAGACTCCATCATGAGATAAAACCATTTCCAACGGGATGATTACGTCTGCTGTAAAGTTTCTTAACGGCCTACAGAAGGACAAGGACAGAAGGACACTACCATTCCTTGTAGCGATGGATTGATGTTTTATCCTGGTCTGGTGATGGAACTATCTGGAGCAAGTGGTCAATAGCTCGTAGCACCTGCCCAAAGTCAGTGGGGATAATGGAGGAACAGGCTTAAAATATATTTCCCAGTAAGCAGGCCAGCAGATGCTGGTTCTGGTTCAAATTTCTGTCCAAACAATCCTTCTAAAAAAATTATTGGATATTTTAGAAACTAGCTGGGCAAAATTGGATGCTGTACTTCAGCCGAAACAACTATAAAATGAATTATTGCTGTTTAGAGTTTAGAGTTCTGAGATCAAGAAAGCTTAATAAATGTTACTCTTCCACGGCATGTGATCTGAATGGGAGTCTCCAGCTCAATTTTTCAGGAAATTCATTAGCACCAGGGAACAATATAATAGCAGCCAGACACACAATATTGCATCTCGCAATTTCACAGCTCGCTGCAATTGTGGAGAAACTTGGTGCAGTCACTGCTCTGCCTACGACAGCACTCAGCAAGCAGTAGAACAGGAGAACATAAAATAGAACAGCACACGGACAGGCCCTTTGGCCCACAATGTTTGTCCCAAGCGAAACCGATCTCAATTGCCTGTACATGATTCATGTCTACAGCACGGTGGCGCAGCGGTAGAGTTGCTGCCTGACAGCACTTGCAGCACCACAGACCCGGGTTCAAATTGACTCAGGTTCGATCCTGACAACGGGTGCTGTCTGTACGGAGTTTGTATCACCTGCATAGGTCTCTCCGAGACCTTTGGTTTCCTCCCACACTCCAAAGGTGTGCCGGTTTGTAGGTTAATTGGCTTGGTACAAATGTAAATTGTCCCTACTGCATGCAGGATAACATTAATGTGCAGCAATTGCTAGTCGGTGCGGGCTCGGTGGGCAGAATGGCCTGTTTCTGCACTGTATCTCTAAACTAAACTAAAATATCCCTCGAAGGTAGACACAAAATGCTGGAGTAACTCAGTGGGTCAGGCAGGCAGCATCTCAGGAGAGAAGGAATGGGTGACGTTTCGGTGACCTTCTTCAGACTGAATATCCCTCTATTCCCTGCACTTCCATGTGCCTACCTAAAAGCCTCTTAAACGCCACTCTCATATCTGCCACAGTTAGATGGTCCTTGGTGACTCTTGCATGGCGCAGTTCAGGTCTCCGCTCACTCTCTCCAAAGGCCACACAGGCAGCAACAGGGGTCAGATTGATCCCCGGTCACTGAGGGGATAGCAGGCAGCTGGCACAGGGAGCTTCTCAGGGGGATCACGCTTGCCACAGGAATTCCAACAAGGAAGTGGGCAGAGGGAATGAGATCGCAATGGGAGCAAATGCTAAAGAAAATAGTTATACCTCCCTTGATTTGAACATGCTCCTTCCACTTTCTTCACAGACATGTTTCCTACACAGTAACCTTTCTTGATGGACACAAAGGGTCATTGGTTAGACCACATATTGACCTGGGCTTCTTGAACAGAGCCAAACCAATTTTACACAAAGGGCCTCAAACAGTTGTTAGACACTTTATCTGTTAGACTCTGAAACAGTAGCAAACAGAGCATAACTCACAGGCTGTTTAATCTTGAGGTTTTTTTGTGTGGTTTCCAGGAGCAGCTGAATTGCACAGTAAAGATCCAGTCTTGTTAGTCACTCCCACCCACCCACCATATGTACTGGATAAATAACAGATTCTCACTAACTCCCAGCTCCAACACATTACTAAGTAACTGTCCCACAAATAGAAAAGACCTACCTTTGTTGATCCTCTTCTGACCCATCACCTGTGGAATTGTACATACTGTGCCCTGCCATATTTTGATCCAATTCCTGCTTTTAGGCCTCATTTTGTGGGAGCAACAAGTTGTCTTAGGTACCGATCTATCACCAAGTCTTCTGCTGTGAGCTGGAGTAGAGGACAAATCCTGAGATCCACATTAATCGGGAGCAGCCATTGAATCACTCCAGTAATTTGAACAACTGGTAATAGGTCCCTGTTAAAATGGGCTGGCTGCATTGCCTGGATTAGCAGGCAATATCATTGCCATTGTGATCAGGTGAAGGTAATCTCATACAAACATACCTCAACGAGATGGACTCTGCCAATGCATCACATCTCTCAACAATGTGAGTCAGCCTGTTATAGTTAATGGGTCAACAATGTTTAGTTTAGTCTTCAATCTGAAAGAAGGGCCTCGACCCGAAACGTCACCCATTCCTTCCCTCCAGAGATGCTGCCTGTCCTGCTGAGTTACTCCAGCTTTTTGTGTCTATTTTAGGTTAATCTCTCTGTTTAAAGATTACCCCTCTGGTTAGAGGGGAAACTGCTTTTGAAGAAGTGGCATAGAAAAATCCCTTTATTGGAATTATATTAATTAAATTGTATTTTAGTGTTTAGGTATGCTTGCTTTTATAGCATCAGCTGCTACTGAATAATTTAAAAAACACGGTTAGACCACCAGAGGCTAATAATACGTATTTACTGGAGTGCTGGAATAATTTACTAGGAATAAACACATGGTATGGTAACGATGTTCAGTTAGGAATGAGATACCAGAAATTCCCCGATCACAAGTCTGGTTTCCCCAGAGAGTGGATGCTGGTGAAATAGTGACATCAGATGTGCAGCAGTGATTGTGGTGCAATAAAAGATCTCTTTACTTGCAGACCATTTGAAAACCAACAGAATGCTATAGTTTGCCTATCGGTTCAACGTTACCAGAATTTGCTTGTTGATACCTCTGTCATAAATACACAGAATGTCCAATATAAGAAACAGAACCAGAAGTAGCTGGTAGTCCCTCGTGTCTGCTCCGCCATTCAATAAAGTCACCACCGCTCTTTGACCTTAGAACCAATTTTCTGCATTCACCCATATGCCCTGATTTCCCTAATGTGTAAAAAACATATATTTCTGTCTTGACTTGACTGAACCCCTCTCAACCTTCGGCTGGGTACAGAAATTCCTTCTCATCTCCGTTTTGAGTGGTTGACTTCTTATTTTGAGACTGTGACCCTCCTGTCTCTAGATATTCCCAACTGGGAAATGATTAATTCTTACAAGCTATTCTTACAAGCCTATTAAAAATGTTGCACCTTTCACTCTCATATATTCAAACTCAAGGGGCTATGCTGCATCTGCAAAATCTCTCCTCATATAATAAATCTGCCACTTCAGGAACCAACCTGGTGAACCTTTGCTGCACTACCTCAATTTCAAATATGCCCTTCCTTACAGACATATTCCTTACTGTTGGTATTAGTATTGGTATGGGTAGGAAGGAACTGCAGATACTGGTTTATACCAAAGATAGACACAAAAAGCTGGAGTAACTCAGCAGGTCTGACAGCATCTCCAGACTCAGGAACAGCTTCATCCCCAGGGCTATAGCTGCTATGAACCGGTCCTGCTGAGCCGGATGATCACATCGCATAGTGATCCGGCACAGATCTACTTGCACTTTATTCTGTTTTAAAACTGTTACAATTTGTTTCATTGGGTTGTTTAAATTAATACTGACTAGCTAATTAAATTATTGCATCATATGGGAGGCGCATTCCCAATCTCGTTGTACCCCTGTACAATGACAATAAAGATATATTGCATTGTATTGTATCTCTGGAGAAAAGGAAATAGGTGATGTTTCGGGTCGAGACCCTTCTTCAGACTGCATTCTGAAGAAGGGTCTCGACCCGAAACATCACCTATTTCCTTTCCTCCAGAGATGCTGTCTGACCCGTTGAATTACTCCAGCTTTTGGTGTCTATCTCTAGTATTGCTATGGGACTGTGACTGGTGTTGGTGTGAAGAATGTCTGTGCGTGGTTGATTGTAGAGTAGGGCTGGGAATATTAATGGTGCAAAGTGAGTCTGTGACTGATGCTGGTGCATGCATTTGTGAATGGTGCTTTTTTGTACAGATCAATTATAAACAGTGCAAGTTGTCAGAGTGCATCCATGCAGGCAGAATCCAACCACTCTCTAGATTAAAAAGTTCTTCCTCAGATCCCTCTAAACTTTTCACCTCTTCCCCTAAATCTGCTCCCACTAGTTTTGGACACCTCTGCTCCAGGGAAGGTTTTCTGCTATTTGCCCTATCGATGCCCATAATGATTCAGCCTCCTCAACAACAAGGAAAACAAGCCCAGCCTCCCTAGTCTCCGCTCAGCTGTTTGCTGTGGGTCTGTCACTGGTGCCAGGGCACAATGAACATATAAGCAGTGCTGGTGTGGGTACATGAACATTGGCAGACTACAGGGTACCTAGGAATGGCACTTGGATACAAAGTGCCGTTTAATCGTAATGGTACATAGTCAACCTTGTGAGGGGTATTGGTGTAGAGTGAGTCTGTGAATGATGCTGGTCTGTGTAGAGTCTTTGATAGTGTCTGTGAATGATCTTGATGTACAGATTATGTTAATAATATTACATAGAGTATCTTTGCATTATGCTGATGTAGATAATGGTTATAAAAGAGGCTGGTGTACAGTGAATCTGTCATTGGTACTGGCATTTAGTGCATCTGTGACTGGTGCTTGTATACAGGGGATGAATAAAGAATGTTGCTTCAGAGTGTTTAGTTTAGTTTAGTTCCTTGTCACGTGTAACAAGGTACAGTGAAACGCTTTTTCTGTTGTGCGCTATCCAGTCAGCAGAAAGACTATACATGATTACCATCAAGTCGTCAACAGTGTACAGATGCATAATAAAGGGAATAAAGTTTAGTGCAAGATAAAGTCCAGAAAGGTTCAATTAAAGATAGTCAAAGGGTCTCCAATTAGGTCAATGGTAGGTCAGGACCACTCTCTAGTTGGTGATAGGATGGTTCAGTTGCCTGATAACAACTGGGGAGGAAGCACCACACACTGTGCTGGTGTGTAGTGTGTCTGTGTAAGGTGCTGATGTGTAGTGCATCTTGTAGAGTGCTAGAGTGTCGTGCATCGTGTAGTGCGTCTGTGTAAGGTGTTGGTGTTTCACGAGTTTTCAGTGGGCTTGAGTTATAGTGTCTTTGATGGCATTCCTTTAAACAGAGTATTTCAAAACTCTCTGTAAAGTTGTGGTAAAGATAAAGTCTATGAAAAATGCTAGTGTACAGAGAGTCTCTGAATGATGCTGCTATACACTGGGACACTATATGGTCCAATGTCAGGTGTATCTGAGAATAGTGAAGATATTCAAAGAGGATATAGGATGCTGAAGAAGGGTCTCGACCCGAAACATTACCTATCCATGTTGTCCAGAGATGCTGCGTGACCTGCTGAGGTACTCCAGCACTGTGTCTTTTGTGTGTATTAACTAGCAACTGCAGTTCCTTGTTTCTACAAGATATGCAGTGATTCTGACAGTGGTGCTGTTGGACAGAAGGTCAACAAATCATCTTGGTTTACACTGAATCTGGAGGTTTGCGTTTTCACACTTATGATCCCCTTGCCTGAGGGGAGAGGGGAGAAGAGGGAATGTCCAGGCTGAGACCGGTCCTTGATTATGCTGCTGGTCTTGCCGAGGCAGCATGAAGTGTAGACAGAATCAATGGAAGGGAGGTTGGTTTGTGCGATGGACTGGGCTGCGCCCATAATTCTCTGCAATTTCCTGCGATCTTGGATGGAGCTGTTCCCACACCATGCTGTGATGAGAGATGCTCGTTTACTGTGAGTTTCTGAATGAGGTGAGTTCACAGAGCATGTGTGAATGGTACCTGGGCACAGAATACCTTTATGTAATGCTGCTGCACAGTGAAACTGAATGGTGCTTTTGTTCAAATCATCTGAATGGCGTTGGTGTGCCATCTACACTATGTCCATGAATGGTACTGATGTACACAGTGTCTGTTAATAATATGTGTGTATATCAAGTCAGTAAATACTTGTACACAGTGTACTGTGAATCTGTTAACTGTACTTGTGTATAGTGGGACCATAAACTGTGCTATGCATAGGGAGTTTCTGAATGTTCTGGTCTGCTGATTTTAGATGGTATTCATGTATACAAAGCCTATGAAAATGACTGGTGCACCATGTTTGAGAGTCTCCGAATCATGCTACTATACATAGAGTCTTTGGAGCACAGAGTGTCTGAATGGTGTTAGTTTACATTGTGTTTATGAACTGGGCTGGGCCTCAGAGTGTGTGAATGGTGCAGTTGTACAGGGAGTCTGACTAGTGTCTGTATACAGTGAGTGATGCTGAAGTACAGTGAGTCTGTAACAGGCCTTTGTGCACAATGTGTCCGTGAAAGATGCAGGTGTACAGAGACACATATGGTGTGAGTCTGTAGATAATCTATGATTTTTACCAGTACTCCTATACATGGAGCTTATAAATGGAGTTGGAGCATAATTTAGTCCACATTGCGTCTATATTAATGCTAGTGTTCAGTGCGACTGATAATGATGTTGTACAATGTGAATAGTGTCACCGTAAGAACGCCTGTGTGTAGTGCTGCTGTGTAGTGTGTCTGTGAATGGTGCTAGTGTCTTGTGTGTCTGCGTATTGTGCTGGTGTGTAGTGTGTCTGTGTAAGGTACTGGTGTGTAGTGTATTTGTCTATAGTGCAGGTGTATAGTGTGTTCTGTGTATTGTGCTGGTGTGTAGTGCATCTTGTATAGTGCTAGAGAGTAGTGTGTCTTGTACAGTGCTAGAGAGTAGTGTGTATTGTATAGTGCTAGAGTGTAGTGCATCTTGTATAGTACTAGAGAGTAGTGTGTCTTGTATAGTGCTAGAGAGTAGTGCATCTTGTATAGTGCTAGAGAGTAGTGCATCTTGTATAGTGCGAGAGAGTCGTGTGTATTGTATAGTGCTAGAGTGTAGTGCATCTTGTATAGTGCTAGAGTGTAATGTGTCTTGTATAGTGCTAGAGTGTAGTGCATCTTGTATAGTGCTAGAGTGTAGTGCATCTTGTATAGTGCTAGAGTGTAATGTGTCTTGTATAGTGCTAGAGTGTAGTGCATCTTGTATAGTGCTAGAGTGTAGTGTGTATTGTATAGTGCTAGAGAGTAGTGTGTCTTGTATAGTGCAAGAGTGTAGTGCATTTTGTATAGTGCTAGAGAGTAATGCATCTTGTATAGTGCTAGAGAATAGTGCATCTTGTATAGTGCTAGAGTGTAGTGCATCTTGTATAGTGCTAGAGTGTAGTGCATCTTGTATAGTGCTAGAGTGAGGTGCATCGTATAGTGCTGATGTGCAGTGCGTCTGTGTATGGTGTTGGTGTTTCACGAGTTTTCAGTGGGCTTGAATTATAGTGACTTTGATGGCATTCATTTAAACGGAGTATTTCAAAACTATGTAAAGTTGTGGTAAAGATAAAGTCTATGAAAAATGCTAGTGTACAGTGAGTCTCTGAATGATGCTGCTATACACTGGGACACTATATGGTCCAGTGTCAAGTGTATCTGAGCATAGTGAAGATATTCAGTGAGGATATAGGATGCTGAAGAAGGGTCTCGACCCGAAACCTATCCATGTTCTCCAGAGATGCTGCGTGACCTGCTGAGGTACTCCAGCACTGTGTCTTTTTGTGTATTAACTAGCAACTGCAGTTACTTGTTTCTACAAGATATGCAGTGATTCTGACAATGGTGCTGTTGGACAGAAGGTCAACAAATCATCTTGGTTTACACTGAGCCTGTGATGGGTGTTGGTGTACAATGTGTCAGTGAATGGAATTTATATATTTAGGCATAAATGGGGCTGTTGTAAAGTGAGCTTGTCCGAGGGCATGTCAACATCTATGGTTAGTGGGTCTGAAGAAGGGTCTGAAGAAGGGTCTCGACCCGAAACGTCACCCATTCCTTCTCTCCCGAGATGCTGCCTGACCTGCTGAGTTACTCCAGCATTTTGTGAATAAATCGATTTGTACCAGCATCTGCAGTTATTTTCTTATATCTATGGTTAGTGCTTGTCTTCAGAGGGCCTGTAAATAGTGCTGGTATCTGTTGTAATATATAAGACAAGGGGGATGTTGTGATATTGCTGGGACTACTTTGTGTATCCAAGAACTACTTTGTATGGCTGTGTATATAAGTGATGGGTGTGATTAGGCGGTCACTCTGGATCCAGGCGGCCTTGGAATAAACAGCCTGGAGTTGAGCTCCAACAATGTAACCTTTTATACACAAGTGTACTCGTGGTCCTTCCAGAGTCACTAAAGGTACAACAGGTACCGGTCCACGAAGTACAACAGTATCTGTGAATCTGAGAATGATACTTTGTGCATATAGTTTGTAAATGCCTGTGTACAGTGGGAAAAGACAACTGGAATAGTGAATGATGAGAGTTTGCAGTGAGTCTGTGAATGGAGCACCCGTACAGAGTAGGAAAAAAAACCTGCAGATGCTGGTTTAAATCGAAGGTAGACACAAAATGCTGGAGTAACTCAGCCGGTCAGGCAGCATCTGAGGAGAGAAGGAATGGGTGACGTTTCGGGTTGAGACCCTTCTTCAGACTGATGTCTGTAGAGTTGGAGCGCAGGAGGAATCACAGAGGGGGAGCAGTGAGAGACCAGTCTGACGAAGGGTCTCGACCCGAAACGTCACCCATTCCTTCTCTCCTGAGATGCTGCCTGACCCGCTGAGTTACTCCAGCATTTTGTGCCTCCCTTCCCGTACAGAGTAGTCTATGGACAATGATGAGGCCAGTTTAGAGTGAGTCTGTGAGTGCTGCTGTTGTGGAATGAGATTGTGAATGGTGTAAACTACAGAATGTCTGTGTATTGAGCTGATGTGTTGAGTGTATTTGAATAGCAATGGTTTACAGCGAGTCTGAATGGTGCTATTGTTCCCATGGTCAGTCATGCTGGTGTAATGTGGGTGTGGGTTTGTTAATAGTTCTGTTGTGCAGTAAGGATGCGAATAGTAGGCGTTCACAGACCATCCATAAATGGTGGAGGTGTATGGCTGCTAATTGTTCTAACGTATAATGACGCTAAATATTGCTGGTGTTCAAATTGTGTAGTTGACCAGTGAGACTGCAAAATATGTTGGTGAACAGTGTTTGTGGTGTGCCGGAGCACCTGGAGAAAGCCCATGTGGTCACAGGGAGAACGCACAAACTCTGCACAGACAGTCCTGTAATCCTTGTAAACGTCCACATATGTGGGAGAGGCTGGTGAACACCTCATTTGGGATGTTTGGCTTCGTCAATGGTGGCACAGAATATAAACTGGAATATCATGTTAAAACATGCTACAGATCACACTGGATGGAGTATTGTGTGCAGTTCTGGTCATGTAGATTTAGATTTTTTTTTTAGATTTAGAGATACAGCGCGGAAACAGGCCCTTCGGCCCACCGAGTCCGCGCCGCCCAGCGATCCCCGCACATTAACACTATCCTACACACACTCGGGACAATTGTTTTTTACATTTACCCAGTCAATTAACCTACATACCTGTACGTCTTTGGAGTGTGGGAGGAAACCGAAGATCTCTGAGAAAACCCACGCAGGTCACGGGGAGAACGTACAAACTCCGTACAGACGCCGCCCGTAGTCAGGATCGAACCTGAGTCTCCGGCGCTGTATTCGCTGTAAGACAGCAACCCTACCGCTGCGCCACTGTGCCGCCCAAACTCGGAAGGGTGTGTTTGTACTAGAGCAAGGGTTCCCAACCAGGGGCAAATCTACCCCACATGGGGTAAACTTCACCTACCCAGGGGGTAAGTTTGTTGATTCTGGATTTGTACATAATGACTGACTGTGTTTGTTTCTGGTATACTGGTATCAGTTCATCATTAGTTGTTCATAAATAAGTGAAATAACATTGTTATGTGCTATTATTATTGTTATTTGAACTTAAAGTAATATTGTTAAAAGCAGTATTTTAAAGTTTCCCCTTTGTCGGTTGCTTTATTATGGTAGAAGTGTAAACTCAAATTACTGAACAAAACAGGGTGGGGGTAAACTTACTTTTCGAAAAGTTGCAAAGGGGTAAACGGGATGAAAAAGGTTGGCAACCCCTGTACTAGAGAGAGTGCAGAGAGTGGTTGGAAACTGGAAATGATTGAACTAATTGTTGGTTCAGCTTCTCTCCACTTCAAGGGAAGCTTTATCACAGGGTACAGAAAACGACTTCCTCTGGATGTGGATCATTGACTCCACCAAGTTTTTTTGCTAAAGGAAGAAGTAAATACTAAAGGGGAAGATACATGAATTCCACTCAACCTGATGGTAAATTCTGACTGGCTGCATGGCATGGCCATGAACCACCTGAGCTTGTGCCCGAGGCAATGGGGGCTCTCCTCGCCACACAAGGAACACCCTGTCAAACGGATAATAAATATACATGGGAGTAAACCATGTGCGACACATCTGGAGGTGAATTCAGGCAATCAATCCACAGCCCCTGCCGATAACACGGTTTAAATTGAGTAATATTAGAATAGTGCTCAATCAACAAATGACAAGAACAGGCCAGGGTCCAGTCACTTCCTCTTCAAATATTTACCCAATTCCAATTTAAACATTGTTACAGTTCTGCCTCTGTGTGTCTTCTACCAGTCGGAAACGCAGTCCGAGGTGTGGCTGGGAATGTATAAAACCTGCACCTCGTGTCCGGGTCAGGGAACTGTGACTGATCTCCTGGTGAACACGGGCGGGGAAGAACAGCAATAAATAAGCTCACAGGGTTTGGCTGGTAAGTTATGCACACTTACACATTGTGCACAGTCACCGATTTGCAATTTGCACTTTTAATTTGCAATTGATCCAACAAATTTTTGGAAGTCTAAACACTCTGATGTTTGTGTTAACTTTCAGCAGCTTAGCAATTTACCTGAAGTCGACACCTTTTCAATCCATTCCTTAAGAATAAGATCCCAGTAGCTGCCCAGATGTGGAATGTCCACAGTGCCACAATATACACGAGAGGCAACTTATTCACTCAGAGAGTGGTGGGTCTATGGAATGAGCCGCCGGTGGATGCGGCAGGTACAATAACAACATTTAAAAGATACATGGGACCAACACACGGTTAGGAAAAGTTGAGAGGGATATGGGCCACATGCAGGCAAATGGGACACTGGTTTAGATGGGACACCCTGGTCAGCATGGACGAGTTAGGCTGAAGGGCCTGTTTCTGTGCTGTTTGACCTTTTATTTGCATGCTATCTTGAATCAGATTTGTATTTTGTCTTTCTACTGAAGGGCTGTATGAGGGGTGGAATGACATCCCATTGCATAAGATCCTGTCAGTCAAAGTGATGGATATCAATGCATGACATACATGCATATGATGCGTATGCACAGAAAGTGCAGGTGGAGAGTTGAATAAACTGTTCTCATAGCCCCCTGTACTTCTGCCTTGTTCATTACATGCTCTGCATAGCTTGGATTTCAAGTAGAAATCAAGAAATCAAGAAACAAAACGTGTTTACATGCATTTCTACTTGAAATCCATGCAAACACATTTTGTTACTTCCTTGAATGTAATTTTAATTTCATTTACGGCTGGGGTCACTGGAGCCGGAGTCCCAGGCAAGGCCAGCGTCTATTGTCCATCCCCAACATGAGAGGATGGCAATGAGCTGTCTCCTTGAACCATTGCAGTCCTTCTGATGAAGCCACTTCCACGGTGTTGTGAATTCCACTATTTAGATGCAGCAATCAATCCCGTTAAACTTTTTTTTCCCTCTCTCCTTGAACCTATGGTCCATAGTATTTGATATTTCCACTCTGGGTAAAAGACTCTACTATCTAGCCGAGACTCTCACTACATTTTGTGGAGGGTTGTGCTGGGAGTGTATGTTTTGGCTCGTGACTCAAGTGGGCAGCTTTGTCCTGGATGGTGTGGGGCTACTGACTTTTATTGTAACTGCACTTATCCAGCAGGCTGTGAGTATTCTGTTCTGATCTCTGCCTGGATGCTTGTGGAAAGGCTATCAGGTGTCAGGATCTGACTCACTCCCGCAACAACTTCCAGTAAAAACAGGCATCTTCCTCTGTGTAAGTATGACTCCAGCCATTGTAGTGTTTTCCCGTTGATTCCCATGATCTCGGATTTCATCCTTGAAGCAGCATGCAGTCAAATTTAGTTAAGTTCAGAGATACAGCGCAGAAACAGGCCCTTCAGCCCACCGAGCCCACACCGACCAGCGATCCCCGCACATTAACACTATCCTGCACCAGGGACAATTTTTACACTTACACAAAGCCAATTAACCTACAAGCCTGTACGTCTTTGGAGTGTGGGAGGAAACCAAAGTTCTCGGAGAAAACCCACGCAGGTCACGGGGAGAACGTACAAACTCCGTAGAGACAAGCATCCGATGCCAGGATCAAACCTGGATCTCTGGCACTGTAAGCATTGTAAGGCAGCAACTCTACCGCTGTGCCACTGTGCCGTCCATTATGCTGTCTACATGTCGAGTGCAGTCACTCCCTTCACACATCTGGAACTATACTCTTTGATCCATGTTTGGACCAAGGCTGTCAAGAGCGCTGGAGGTGAGTGATCACTGTGATACCAAAAAGGGCATCAATGATCAGGTTAGACACAAAATGCTGGAGTAACTCAGCGGGACAGGCAGCATCTCTGCAGAGAAGGAATGGGTGACATTTCGGGTCAAGAGACTCCGTCTGAAGAAGGGTCTCGACCTGAAACAACACCCATTACTTCTCTCCAGTGATGCTGAGTTACTCCAGCATTTTGTATCTATCTTCAGTTTAAATCAGCACCTGCAGTTCCTTCCTACACGACAACGATCAGGTTGTTGGTGGGTAAGTGCAGCATGACAGGACTTTTGAGATATTTTTACATCACGTTAATGATGTTGCCAGATTGACTAAATCCTATTTTTTTGTGGACAGGATCACACAATCACAATTACAATCGCAATAATACTTTATTAGCCAAGTATGTTTTGCAACATACGAGGAACTTCATTTGCCATACAGTCATAACAATAAAAAGCAACGGGACACACAAAATACGTTTTAACATGAACATCCACCACAGTGACTCCTCCACATTCCTCACTGTGATGGAAGGAGAAAAGAAGTTCAATCTCTCCCTTCCTTGTCCTCCAGTGGTCGGGGTCTCTAACTTTCCGTTGACGGGACGATCTTGACTCCCGTAGCCGGCATTGTGTGTTGTGTAAACCGATGGTGTTATTCCTATGTGACACTAAATATGTATACCTTTCCAAGCGTCAGCTTGAGAACAGATTTTAATAGCCACACTGCTTGATTCCTTCTGACCGGTTGAGATCACACGGCTGAAGCTAACTACTAGCCGACTGGTATCCATTTGCACTTCTATTTCTCCTCACATCTTTACACTTGAGGTGACAGTTTTGGTCAATGTTGAATGTTATCGCCTGCTTCTGTGCGAGCTCCACCACGAGGTGCACAACTACACTGACAAAAGCACTGATTCTAGAAAAATGGCGGCAGGTCAGGAGAAGAGTAGGTCCTCTTGGAATCGCTGATGAGAATCACAAGAGCAAAGCCCAGAGGTGCTGTGACTCTGGTTAATAAAAGAGAGGAAGTCTGAACTAATTCAGCAGTATCTGGCTATTTAACTGGAATCAGGTGCACTGTGATCTACGGTTTTGTGTGGAACCAGAACGTTAAATGGCAGGAAATGAATCCTTCATCGGAATTCGCTAATTGGACCTTGCCCTAACCAGTCCCAATAAAACTACCTCATGTTAGATTCCTACAGTGTGCACTTTCCCCAAATGTTTATTATCTGACTGAGGAATGCGCTTTGCAAAGGAAGCTAGTCACTTCTAGCTGCAAATGTTGTCAAAAGTCTTATTCATATCTCTAAATTAAAAATGTAAATGCTTATTTTAAAACTTTTGCTTTATTTTATTAACGCAACATAAATGTTTTGGACCGCAGGAACTCAGTGAATCGATTATTCATCTTCTTTCCTGTGCTGTATGTCTACGTCAGTCTTGCTTGTAATTGATTAGACATCACTGAGCATCAGTAGGGTCAAAATTCACCCCATCTCCTCCCCAGAGAGAATCTCATTGCAGTAACAGCATCTTCATTCACAGCTTACGGTGTTAAAATTTGCGGCCTTGACACTAACCTGTTTTAAAGTGAATCTCACCATCATTATCCCTTATGCAGAGGTTTACAACATTGAATTTGGCCAATAATTTTTCAAGAATAATACAACAGAAACTCCTTTGCCCCAGCTCCAACAAAGATCCTCTAATTTTGTCAGCTTCACATATTCCTTTCTTAAAAGGTGTCATATTCTCTGCCCCTACTTTTCTATTGCAAAGCATCTCTGGGGAATTTTTTTCACAAAATGCTGGAGTAACTCAGCAGGTCAGGCAGCATCTCAGGAGAGAAGGAATGGGCGACGTTTCGGGTCAAGACCCTTCTTCAGACTGATGTCGGGGGGGGGGGGGGGGGCAAAGGAAGGATATAGTTTGAGACAGGAAGACAGTGGGAGATCTGGTAAGGGGGAGGGGAAGATTGACTTCTCCAACTTTAGATAGTTCCTCTGTCCTCATCTTCCCCTCCCCTTCCCAGATCCCCACTGTCTTCCTGTCTCCACCTATATCCTTCCTTTGTCCCGCCCCCCTGACATCAGTCTGAAGAAGGGTCTCGACCCGAAACGTCGCCCATTCCTTCTCTCCTGAGATGCTGCCTGACCTGCTGAGTTACTCCAGCATTTTGTGAATAAATACCTTCGATTTGTACCAGCATCTGCAGTTATTTTCTTACACATCTCAGGAGAAATACTTTCTCCTCATTCTCTTAGAGATACCATTAATTTGGAGCATTTGAAGTTCCCCTCCAAACTGAGGAAGTTGTTTCATAGATTCATAGAGTTATACAACATGGAAACAGGTTCTTCGGTCCAACTCATCCATGGTGACCAGGATGCCAATCTATGATCAATCCATTTGCCTGTGTTTGGCCTATTTCCTGCCAAACTTTTCCTATCTATGTAACTGTCCAAATGTTTTTTAAATGTTGTAATTGTACGTGCTTCCAGCACCTCCACTGGCAGCTGATTTCAACATTCACGCTGTGGGATAAGGGATGCTCTATGTAAGCTAAGGTTGCAAGTTAAGTTAAGGTTAAGACACATTTCTCTCGGCCACAACCAGTTGGCAATCAAGCTGCACTTTGTATTCGGGTCCAATTTCACAATGTTTATCGTGGCACTGTTTATAGAGCTGCCCAGTGGCACAGCAAGTAGAGCTGTTGCCTCAGCTCCGGTGTCCCAGGCTCATCCCTGACCTCAGCTGCTGTCTATGTGGAGTTTGCACATTCTCCTTTTAGCTGGGTTCTTTGGTTTACTCCCACACCTCAAAGATGTACACATTAAGATGTGCACATTAAGGCAGCACAGTGGCACAGTGGCAGAGTAGCTGCCTTACAGCTCTTGCAGCGTCGGAGATGCGGGTTCAACCCTGACTAAGGGTGCTGTATGTACAGAGTTTGTGCATTCTCCAAGTGACCTGCATGGGTTTTCTCCAAGATCTTCGGTTTCTTCCCACACTCCAACGATGTACAGGTTTGTAGGTTAATTGGCTTGGTATAAGTGTAAATTGTCCCTTGTGTGTGTAGGATAAGTGTTAATGTGTCGGGATCGTTGGTTGGTGTGGACTCAGTGGGCCGAAGGGCCTGTTTCTGCGCTGTATCTCCAAAAAGAAATTGGTAGGTTAATTGGCCATTGTAAATTTTTTCCTATTGTGCAGGCGAGTGGGACAATCTGGGGGAAGTTAACAGGAAAATGGGAGAATAAAACATGGGTTAAAGGCAGGATTAGTGTAAAAATGGGTCCTTGGTGCACGAGGCTCAAGGGCTTAAGGGGCCTTAAGGTGTTCGATCTTTCTTTGACACTATGATATTGTTGGCAAAAATTCGATGCCTGTAACAGGCTACATTATGTGGCTTGGATATTTGCCATGGCTCCCATACCCTCACTGGCCAGTCTTTCCATTTTCCTGTTTTCCACACAAAGTATCAACGGTATAGTTCTATACCCAATCATGACCAGCCTGAATATCTGTGTGCAGGGGCTATTGCTGCAACAGTGTAGGTGTTGGTGTGGGATTGTTAATTTATTGTATCCTCTCCTTTGTATGATTTGTGTTTTATATCTCATGACTCTCTACAAAATGGGACCTATATTAGGTTTTTTTGAAGGATGTCATTCGGGAAAACAGTGCGTTCTTAAAGGGTTAAAGGGTTTGAAGAGTCCACAGATCTCTCATCGGATCTCCCCTACTGCATTTTGTTCGACAGTTCCATTCAGACGAGGGTTTCATCTTGAACTTCTTGCTCCCTGTTCTTGAGTTAACTGGTCTTGACTGCGATAACATATGGGGGTTGCAGTTCGCTCTGGACTCGAGTAGGTAAATCATGCCTAATTGCTACCCAGTGTCCCTGCAGGAAATGTTACTGCTTCCCGCAGTTAGTTGGGAACGTGGTTGGATTAGGTGGTGTCATCACTCAGAATTGGGAATCTGCTGATGCTTACAGTCATTTGGTGAAGGATTGTGTGCGGGGGGGGGGTTTGAGTGGAATTGTAACAGAGTGGCCCAGTGCAACACCATCTACCAAAGGGTAGGGAGGAGGAAATGGAGGAGCGAAAGGAGATGGCGAGCTTTTCACTTTGCGTTTAATTCAACCCAAAAAACAAATCTTAAATTTCAAGACCTTTTGTTGTTACAAGTAAAAGAGCAGAACAACGTCACGTTCTTTTCATAACGCTTTCGGAAAATCGACCCCAGTAACGTTATCCCATTTTGAAGAACAAGGAGCTATATTGTATCCACATATAAACATGGGCAGCCAAAATGCCATTTCATATGTTTTTTTTTGTGAAGAATTAATACATTATATAGCTAGCTGCTTGTTGGGCCAAGGAGAAATCTGTTCAAGCACTAACGGGCCTTGAAATTCAGTTCTGCAGTAAATTGCAGCAATTTAATCATTCGCACAAGCTGGGCTCTATACGGGGAACTAAATAAAAAAGGTTTTTGAAATGACACAGAATGAGGTTTGAACCATACTGGAGATCAGGAGGCCAAAAATAACAGGGACTGAAAGCAGGAGTCTGGCTCCACTGAAAGAATTCCTTTATTTCTCATCAGGAGTCTGGAAAATTATCCCAGAGCCAATCTGCTCGTGTTTATCAGATGTGAGAATCGCTGAAGGTGCCTGGAGGCTGGAAAAGCAGCTCGGTGAGTGCCACAGGGAAGTGTCAACAGGGGCCACGGACGGATGACTGGTTGGGTCATATTCGAAACTTCTCCATGTCTGGCCCTTCTCTGTGCACCTCCTGACATCATTTGGCCATCCACAACCTCATTTCAACTGTAGCGTTGAGTGCTCCTCCTGAGAGGCAACGTTGACAAGCATCAGCTCGCAGACGATTAGTTCTCAGCAGGTTTGGCGGCTTATTTACTTTGGCACTCAGCGCCGACATGTGGCAAGTAATAATTGCGCTACGGTAAAAGATATCCTGGAAGATTTCTATACCAACCGCCAGGGAGCATGGAAATCCCCACGGGGTTCACTGCCAAGGAATCCCCTCAAAGTCTGAAGTTGATACGACGCTGCCTACTCGGGAAGGCCCCAGACACTGACAATAATTGACAATCGTTTGATCCGCGTTTTTGCTGAAGGCTCCCTTGAGAACAGGACATTACCTAATGTATTGGGAGTGATTTCAAGTGGTCCCATTTCCTGTTTGCAGGATTTTCAGTTTGTGAAGCTGTCAAGTAAAGCCGCCAGTGCTCTCAATTGAGTCCAGTTCAATAACCAGGTTACCAAGAATGGAAGGTCCATTATGCTCTCTGGTTAGAGCACGTCCAGAGTGCAGGGCTCAGTCTGATACCGCGCCTGAGGAAGGATATATTGGCCTCGTAAATTCGTCAGACTGATGCATAAACATAAACAATGCATATATATGTGGCATAGATAGGGTGAATGCATGCAGTCTTTATCTAAGGGTTGGGGAATCAAGAATTAGAGTGCATAGGTTTAAGGTGAGAGGGGAGAGATTAAACAGAAACTGACGAGGTGACATTTTCACACAGAGGGCGGTGCATTTATCAATTGAGCTACCAGAGGAAATGGTTGAGGCTGGAACAATACCATCATTTAAAAGCCATTTGAATAGGTACGTGGATAGGAAAGGTTTAGGGGGATATGGTCCCAATGCAGGCAAATAGGATTAGCATAGATGGGCATCCTTTATTTATTTATTTATTTAAAAATTATTTTTAAAATATAAATCAAAAATATTTATTCAAATATTAAAATAATATATACAATACAATAAAACCAAAACAGAACCCACCACCAGAATACTATACAAACAAATATACCAATTGAAACTAGTATACAATTATATTACAATCCCCATCCAGGATACATCCAATCCGCCGCGGTGCCCAGTGGTCCCGGAAATCTCCCAGGGTGCCCATGGACAGCGTGTAGTCCCTCTCCAACACCACCCGGGCATGGATGTAACCCCGGAAAAGGGGTAGGCAGCTGGCCCGGGCAGAGCCCTCTTCCGCCTGGCGCCGTGAGTCGCGGATGGCCAGCTTGGCCAGGCCCAGGAGCAACCCAACCAGGACATCTTCGGCCCTACCCTCCCCCTACGCACAGGGTGTCCAAGGATGAGGATGGTGGGTAAAAAGTGCAGCCAAAAGGCAAGGAGCAGCCCCTTTAGATATTCGAACAGGGGCTGCAACCTCACACACTCCATGTACACGTGGTACACAGACTCTTCCAACCCGCAAAAGTGGCAGGCGGCTGGCGAGTCTGTGAACCGCGCGAGGAACAGGTTGCAGAGGACTCCTCGGTGCAATACCCTCCACCCCAGGTCCCCAATGGGATGGGCATCCTGGTAGGTATGGACGAGTTGGGTTGAAGCTTCTGTTTCCATACTGCATGGTTCTATGACTGTGATTCTCACGGAGAATGCTCTGCGGGGCAGGCAGCATCTACGAAGAGAGAAACAGAATCACTATTTTGGGGCAACTAAATGGGAATTAAGAACAAATGGAAAATATTGCAATTAACATGTTTTAAGATGCATAGAAATGTGAAAGGGGAGGTAAAGTGGGGGAAGATCTGTGAGTGCCTTCGGTGAATGAGAGATATGATGGTAAAAGGGGTTATGGAACATTATTTTATCTCCAACTTTATGAAAGGTCATCAATGTGAAATATCAACACTGTTTCTCTCTCCACTGAGACTGACCTGGAGTATTTAACAGTGTTATATGTTTTTTTTAATTTAAATTTCTAGGATCTGTACTTCTGCTTTTGTTGTCACGTTGATTCTGGGGCTAAATAGGAAGTGGCGTCTGGATTTAAGGAATGAATCAATTGAGGTGTTAAAGTTAATTGGAGGCCTTGACCAGGGCTGGGAGACCAGAGTAGGTGAGATTCTGAAGAAAGCAGGCTTGAGGGGTCCACATATTCTGAGGTTCCTTTGGGCAAATGAAGGGCAGAGCAGGGCTAGCACCCAATGTGGTGAAGTGCACTCGACATCAGTGTAATCGTTTTTTCTCCGTTGTTTGAATAAACATTACAAGAATATTGGCATTACAGTCCAACTCAATAAAACGAGCCTTGTTATACCATAGTTTCCATTATCGTGCAGGGATTACCATGCTCCCCAAGATGGTGTGTATTTTTATTCCTGGTTTACGGGGAGAAAGTAATATTCCCGGAAGAATGTAATAGAGCCGCAATTGTGAAGTTCCTCGAATAACGACAGCATTGAGGTGGGAGAAATCCATTCTGGAAAAGGATCAACAATCCAACACTGGGGACCTGTTCTACAAACTGTAGCTGTGGGACACAGCAATGGAGACTGAGTGGAGACGAAGTGGGTGAGCATTGGGGAGGTCTGATCAAAGTGTTTGGGTATGTGTGCGTACACTGTGCTAGGTGCATAAAAAAAGGCAAGGTCCAAAATTAGATAAATCTTACTTTCATCTGCATTTGGGTGCACATTATAGATATGTAATTCTTTCAGAATTAGCTTTCAGGGCCAGCTATATTACAAGTGTATAACTTTCCCTGAAACATGCATAATATTGTGGGTGGGGCGTTGTATTTTACCAGCAAATGAATGAACAAGATATGTTGTCCTCAGGGTGCCACTGCCATTAGGGTACATTTTAAGTAGTCACATCTCACAATGCTGTTCACGAGAAATGCAGAAATTGTCACATATAATCAGGTGGGTTCGGTTCTATAATCTGAAATTATATTAAAGTAATAAAAACAGAATATCACAGAGGATTGTATCGTGATTTCTCGATATGCATTTGTTGTGGGCAGAGCTTCACTTTGGAAGGGAACATGGGCATTATGCGTTCTGTGAGGAGATCTTCTTCAGGTGCGGTGCCAGTGATTGCCCATGGAACTAAACCAGATAAAGGACATCACTGTCAAGGTGATGGTGAGAAAATAAAAATAAAGGTCCTGGTTCTTGTCGGAATAATTTTGGTTACAGCACTAACTGTGTTTCTCACCCTATTCCAGGATTCAGATAGCTCACGCGACAATACAACACAGTCTACTTGTCTGGAAATGTGCTGGCACGGAAATCACCATGTGTACATAAACAAGTTAGGAGTATGGCCCCTGTACCTATCTGGAGATTGGCCACCACCATAAACCAATGGTGTCAACTATTATTTCAGCTCGGCCATTTCAGCCGCTTTGTGACCCAAGCTGTATCTATGTTTCACTTCCCTGCCAGCTTTGCTTTCTTTCCCATTGTTGAGATGGGGGTGAAAGGGGTCGGGAGTGAGGGGAGTATGTGGGGACTTGCCTGTACTTAACAACATACCAATGTAAATATGAATGAAAGATTTTCTAATATAACAAACATAACCCAACTTATACGTAACCTTTCATCTTCTTTGCAACCTGTTAGGTGGGGGACACAGTTACTGTGTGTTGAAAACAATAAACTTGATGAATGGGATGTGTACAGTTTACTGCAGGGACTCACAGTCGCTGGGAAGGAGGTGGGTCGTGCTCTCCATTGGTAACACCAGCAATGATGAGGCTGATTTCACCGGGATCTGTCTGGATTCACGAGTTGTTATTTTTCCCAGTTCAGTTCTTCATGATGTAACTCTGCAGTGAAGTAGTAATGGGGTCCCATCTGATCAGGCACCGCTTCCACCAGCATGAAATGCCAGAGAAAGTGAGTCAGAGTCTGAGGGAGAAAAACAGCATGGAAATACAGTCCTGATGTGCGACTCAAAAAAGTGTCCGTGACAGAATATTTACCATGAACTCTCATTGTATGAGCAATATCTCCAAATCTTTTTCTAACCTGTGTGTAGGAAAGAACTGCAGATGCTGGTGTATATCGAAGAAGGGCCCTGATCCGAAACGTCACCCATCCTTTTTCTAAAGTCATACTGAGTTACTCCAGCACTCTGTGTCTTTCTAACAAAGGCAGGATCTCTATGTAAAGATACTAATTGGCAGGATCCTTCCTATATAAAAATTTGCACTTTTATAGCACTCTTAACAGTGTGCTTCACAGAAGCATAATAGAACAGAAATTTGGTAAGGGGCTGTCGTGGCAGGTCGCCAAGCTCCAACTGGGGTAAGGTTAAAGGAGGAGAGAAAGTTTAAGAGCAGAGTGGCTGAGGAATGGAATTCCAGCATTCAACAAGCTAAAAGCGTAGTTGCTGATGGAAAGCGATGGAAGCAGAAGACCAGTTTATTTTACTGTTTCCGCTGTTCCAGGTGTCAACTCCTGTAAATCGGCAAGACCAAGCGCAGGCTCGGCGATCATTTCGCTGACCAACAGTGCTCAGTCCACCTAAACCTACCTGAATGCCCATCCCATTCCCAATCTAACCTTTCTGTCCTGAGCCTCCTCCATTGTCAGAGTGAGGCCCAGCACAAATTGTAGGAACAGCACCTCGTATTTCGCTTGGGTAGCTTACACCCCAGTGGTATGAACATTGACTTCTCTAACTACAAGTAGCCCTTGCTGTCCCTCTCTCTCCATCCCCTCCCCCCTCCCAGTTCTCACACCAGTCTTACTGTCTCTGACTACATTTTATCTCTGTACCGCCCATTCCCCTGACATCAGTCTGAAAAAGGGTCTCGACCTGAAACGTCACCCATTCATTCTCTCCAGAGATGGAAACATAGAAACATTGAAAATAGGTGCAGGAGGAGGCCATTCGGCCCTTCGAGCCAGCAACGCCATTCATTGCGATCATGGCTGATCGTCCACAATAAGTAACCCGTGCCTGCCTTCTCCCCATATCCCTTGATTCCACTAGCCCCCAGAGCTCTATCTATCTCATGCTGCCTGTCCCGCTGAGTTACTCCAGAATTTTGTGTCTACCTTTGATTTAAACCAGCATCTGCAGTTCTTTCCCACATATTTTATTGTCACATGTACCGAGGTATAGTGAACAGCTTATAGAACGTGTTCCCTGACCGGGAATTGAACCTGGGCTGTGGTGATAAGAGTCTATAATTGACAGAGAGTTCTCCTTTTGAAAAATAACTCACTCAGGGCACTCAAATTAGTACTTTAAAATTATTAAAAAATAAGATTTGACTTTAGAGACAGTGTACAAAGCACAAC
The DNA here is from genome assembly GCF_053455715.1 of Rhinoraja longicauda. NCBI lineage: Eukaryota > Metazoa > Chordata > Chondrichthyes > Rajiformes > Arhynchobatidae > Rhinoraja > Rhinoraja longicauda. The sequence goes on from NC_135978.1 coordinate 13,052,091, forward strand.
CAGCACATTCTATGACAATACAACTGGCCAAGTACTTATTGCTGATCCATGGACCAACATTTTTACGGTAGATGACTTTTTTCACCCTCACTGTCTATTAATTGACAGCACAGGGTCAGTCAACGTCTTACCGTCAGAGCCGTGGGCCTGCTGCATTGTTGCAAATGCAGTCTCTCCCTTGTTGCAAAGGCAGCCTCTAGAATTCAGCTTTGTTCATGTTTCTGCAAAAGGTGTAACATGGAGTAGTGTAAAGTAGAGCTGATGATAACCAGACTGATTATCAGAGGCTGGTTAAAATATATTTAACAAGTATGTAATCCATTTTGCCATTGTCCACACCACACACACTTGCCCCGACGTGGCAAGTTCAACAGACTGACCGCGGGAGAAGACGGCAGGGGAAGAGAAAAGACATTCTGGCCTTCCATCACAGTGAGGAGGTGACTGGAGGAGACTCACTGTGATGGATGTTTCTTTTTGTTTGGTGTTGGTTTATGATTGTGTGTGTTATTGCATATTTTTATTGCTTATTTTTTATTGGTCTTATTGTTGGACTGTGGGTAACCTTTCATTTCACTGCACACTTATGTGTATGTGACAAATAAATTGACTATTGACTATTGATTGAGAATAGATTGATTCTCTGCATTTTAGCTGCACTGATGCAGTTTGGCCAGAGGCTCAGTGAGTTTTGAAGAGCAAATATTCAAAGATGTAAATTTTATAATAAAACATAATAAAAAAGGAAATGCAGATGCTGGTTTAAAATGTACTTTTTTAATATCTATGGCATTGCAGTTCACTTTAGTTTATTGTTCCGTGTATCAAGGTCTGGTGAAAAGCTGCAGAAGTATGAGTCAATGTGAGGAAACAAGGGCTGGGATGCCGGGTGAATGAGATGGAGTTATGGGTGAGCTGAAGTTTGTGGAAGGAGGAGGGTGGGAGATCAGATATAACAGCAATGGAACACATGAGCCCCCTCAGCTGAGAAAAGTACCGTACAACAAAGATGGAGATGGAGTGGGGCAGAAAGTCTGAACCTTTTTCCCAGGGTGGAGACATCAAAGACTAGTTTTTGGGCATAGTTTTGAAGTTGCGATAGGCAAAGTTTAATGGGGATGTGTGGGCCATGTTTTTTTTTTTTTACACAGAGTGGTGGGTGCCTGAAACGTATTGCCAGGGGTGCTGGTGCAGGCAGATACGGAAGTGGCAGTAAAAGGCTTCAGATGGGCATATGGATATGCAGGGATTTGAGGGGTATGGATCATATGCAGGCAGAGGAGATGAGCTTAACTTGTAATTAGAGTAAGAAAATAACCGCGGATGCTGGTACAAATCGAAGGTATTTATTCACAAAATGCTGGAGTAACTCAGCAGGTCAGGCAGCATCTCAGGAGAGAAGGAATGGGTGACGTTTCGGGTCGAGACCCTTCTTCAGACTGATGTCAGGGGGGCGGGACAAAGGAAGGATATAGGTGGAGACAGGAAGATAGAGGGAGAACTGTGAAGGGGGAGGGGAAGAGAGGGGAAAGAGGGACCATCTAAAATTGGAGAAGTCAACGTTAACTTGTAATTATGTTCAACACGGACATTGTGGGCCAAAGGGCCAGTTCCTGTGCTGCATTGTCCTATGTTCTATGTAGCAGTGTGGCTGTCATCTCAATGACAAGGACATGGGCTTGGAGTCTCAGTCTCATCTCAAGGTCAAATGGGGCTTCAGCTTTCAAACATTCTGGTTGCCGAGAGATTGGGATGTATTTTTAAAATCAATAAGGCTAAGCTGCCGGAAATCTGAATCAAAGGCAGAAAAGGTTGGAAGCATTCTGCAGGCCAGAGAAGAGAAACAGAAGGTAGTTCGGAGTTTGGGGTGGATTCAATGCTCTCGCTCACTCGCGAGGTGCAAGTCCCCAGTTGAAAACCCAACTTTCCGCCCTACTAGCCCCACTAGAGAATCTGAGCTGCTCCTCTGTTGATGATGGTGCATCGTCACGAGGACTCAGCTCATCTGAGGAACTATCATCAACTAATATACTCAAGAATATCTTGTGGGGAAGTAGGAGATGACATGCTTTCCATGTGTCCAACATGTACATGTAACAGAGGACACAGAAGGTGGCACCCAATGACATTGGACACACGCTTGGTTTATGTGTGTCCCACATGGTTTAGAGATTGCTCCTACAGAAATAGCCTTTGCCAGCAGTCTGATGCCTGCGTTTGCTTGGCTTATGGAAGAGCAGTGCCAGAATGGTGCTGTGAGCTTGATTAAGGTCCCCATTTAGGAAGGTGGTTACCTGGTACCCATGTGTTACCTCTATCCTAGTCCTTGTCAAGTGAATGCTCCGCTGGCATTTTTCAGATCTGCAAAACCTTCCCTTAGTACTTTGTGGTGGAATAATAGGGTCAGACAGCACAGATACTGGCTCTTCAGCCCTCTGAGTCTATATCAACAATCTAGTACCTAATCACACTAATTCTTAGTTTATTCCCATATTCCCATCGACACCCCCCAATTCTACCACTCATCCACACACTGAAGACGATACTCTGAGGCCAATTCATCTACCAACTCGCCCGTTTTGTAGGGATGTGGGGGAAAACTGGAGAACTGAAGACTACTTGTGCAATCACAGCGAGAACACCAGAACATGCAAATTCCCCACTGGAGGTAGGGATTGAACTTGGGTAGCTGGAGCGGTGAGATATCAGATCCATTGGCTGCACCACCATGTCTCCCTCTACTCTACTCGCCTTCCGACCGCACCATGCCACCTCCACACCTGTCACCTCAGAAAGAAAACCCTCCGAAGCCTGTCCTAATGTAAATGTACACACAGCTGCACTCATTCAAAGTCATGGCTCGAACTATCTGCGCTGTGCATCTACCCAGCCCACAGTGCTGGAACCCACAGACCTGTTCCACTGCATCAAAGAGAGGATCCGTTGCCGTGCTAGTCTGGGCGTTAAAAACCAATAAAGAGAGGCAGACTCACACACAAAGCTCCCCATCCCACATTGCCGCTGCTCTTTTGTGACCGAGATCCAAATCAATGAGTCTTTTTAAGCTATCTTTCAGCCTGCCTGCGAGAAGTTTGGACTCTGTGTCTAGTGAACCGGCGCATCTGTGTGCGTGGAATGTGAGTGGAGGGGAGATAGGGGTGGCGTCTGCCAAGTGGGCATGGCACCAGGACTGGATGCAGGAGACTGTGGCTTACTCATGCTGCTTTCAGACATGCTTATCTGTCAACAGCAGGGCTCTGAGGGCTGACACTTGATCCTGACGGTTCAAAGTCTCAGTCAATGAAAAGAGTCTCAGTCTTAAACCAAAGCACCATCTGAACTGAAGATCCTATGCATCTAAATATAACTCTGCAGGGGGACCTGTGAAAGGCAAATGGAAGGGGCTGCAGGGGGGTGGGGTGAAGTTAATTTGGCTTCCTTCAGAAGCAAGGGATGGATTTAGGGGAAATTACTAGCTGCATTCGCCATTGAAGCCAAGAAAATTGGGATCAAGTGTGTCTTGAAACCATTTCACACAGATGGCAAGGACCAGTCTGGCTTCCGACAAACATTTGCATTTGCCTGTTCACATTACAATATACATCTCAAAAATCCATGGAAATTACTCACCCACGATACTCCTAAAGCACCTCCCAAATCCAAGGGCAGCACAGTGATTCAAAAGGGAGCAGCACAGTGGTGGAGTTGCTGCCTTGCAGCGGCAGAGACGTGGGTTCGATCCTGACCATGGGTGCTGACTGTATGGAGTTTATATGATCTACCTGTGACCGCATGGGCTTTCTCTGGGAGATCCGGCTTCCTCACACATTTTAAAGACGTGCAGGTTTGTAGGGTAATTGGCTTCAGTAAATTGCCCCTAGTGTGTAGGATGCAAAACTGGAATAACATAGATCGTTGGTCGGCATGGACTCAGTGGGCCGCAGGGCGTGTTTCCACACTGTATCTCTAAACTAAGCCCACCACTTCAATGCCGAGAAGGACAAAGGCAGCCTGTGCATGGGAACGCCATCAATGGCAGATGCTGCACATCACCCAGATCTGGGAATATATTATTGTCACTGGGTCTAAATCTTGGAACTCTCTTCCCACCCGCACTTACACCTGAAGAACTGCATTGGCTCACTACTGCCCTCTCAAGGACAATTAGGGAAGGGCAATAAATACTGCCCTTGCCAACAAATGTCATATCCCTAAAATGAACAACAAAATGGTCCCACAGAAAGTTAGTCAAGTCATGCAGTAATTCCCTCTGCTCAGTATGATACTTAGTGGATCTAGTGGGGTTTGCAGTACTTCACTTGGCCTCTATGAGCCCAATTAGTGAGTGCAAGGCTGGGGCTTCAGTCTTGCCCCTGGTCAGAATGGGCGTGTAGATATTGGTAGGTGGCAAGCTCAGAGGCAGCTGCCTCATTAGTTCATGAGTTACAGGAGCAGAATTAGGCCATTTGGTCCATCAAGTCCACTCCACCATTCAATCACGGCTGATCTATCGTTCCCTCTCAACCCCATTCTCCTGAACTTTTCCTCCTAACCCCTGACACCCTTACTAATCAAGAATCAAGAATCTATCAATCTCCGTAGTGGTGCCTGCCCCCTAGTGGTGAGGGTTGGGTGAAGGGCTCAGGGCTCACTTGCTCTTCAGGCTTCCAAGGTTTTGTTAAGTTTCCAGATGCAGTGAGGAAACAGGCCCTTCGGCCCACTGGGTCCGCACCGACTAGTGATCCCCGCACATTAACATTATCCTACACACACTGGGGACCATTTTGTTTTACATTTACCAAGCCAATTAACCTACAAACCTCTACGTCTTTGGCGTGTGAGAGGAAACTGAAGATCTTGGAGAAAACCCACGCAGGTCACGGGGAGAACGTATAAACTCCGTACAGACGGCACCCGTAGTCGGGATTGATCCCGGGTCTCCAGTGCAGCAAGCACTGTGAGGCAGCAACTCTATCGCATGCGCCGCCGTGCCACCCTTAATGGTGCAGCCTTCGATGTCTGCCTGGGGTTTATACTCAGGGCTGGGCCTTATCTGTGAAGCTGGAAGTAACAGTCAAGCACAGCACGTTTCAACCAGCACTGGGCCTTATACTGGCTCCTTCACAGTTAAATCACCCTGCGGGCACTCTGCCTGCTCTCTTGTTTCGAGTCACGTATGTGGCATCTGATCGACGTGGGGCATGGACGGCAGCCTCTCAGTTCATTGTTGACTGCACCGGCTCGTTGAAAGTGTGGTGGTGTTTTTCCCGTACCCAGCGTTTCGTCTCCGATCCTCCGTGTTCTTCATCTTTGCACGCACACATCCAAATGCCTTCCAAAATTATTTATGGAATCAGCATACCGAGGTTTGTGGTGTGCTGCTGATTGTATGTTTGCTTTTTTGAGACATTGAATATGCTGTTGGTAATATTATTGGAGTCAATTTTCCACTGTAAATTAATCCCAGGCATTAAACATTAGCAGCCAAGGAGAAAAGCGGCAACTAAACCAACAATTAGACCCACTAATGATGGCTTTGGACACTGAACATGTCTCCATGCAGTGAGGTTGGATTCCTTCTCTGTCGAACAGAGAGCCTTGGTCACTACATCTGCCAGGTACATTCTGCCGCAGAGGAATTCACGTTTGGCAGTGCTCTGCAAATATCAGCACATCACTCAGCAGCAAGTCATGTGCCTGACACGCGGCCTTGTTCCCAACATATTAACGTGCCGGGAAACTGGCTCTGGTGTCGGATGGCAGCACACAGTCACATGGCACCGATGTACTCCACACTTACCACTCTCAATCGCTTCCGCTGCCTTTGTCCGAACATTACAGCTCACTGGCCTGTCTTGAATCACACAACACCTCTCACGCACAAAAGGTGAGAGCAACTCAGCAGATTGTGTTACCTTTGGAGAGCCTTGGTCATTACATCTGCCATGTACATTCTGCTGCATAAGAATGAAGCAGTGGTGGCCGCCAGCCATTTGCAGTGTACACAGTATGGCTTTACCAGCACTTTGCTGAAACTCTGCTCACTTTCTCAGTAATGGCTCAATAGCAGGGGTGAAATTTCTTGTGGTGTGGTCATCTCACCAGCATCTCCAATTTAACCCATTTGTTCAGATTGTGTCAGCCATTTCCTTACTTAGATACCACACCAGCCCATACTAGCTTTACTTTCACCTCTGCTCAATAGAAAAATGTGACGGAAGAACCGTTATTGCCCATCTTACCTGGCCCCCCCCACTTACTCTATGTGGATGTTGTACTGAAGAGATATTGAAGAGATAATAGTCCTGTGCTCACAAAAGTAAATAAAGAACAATTAGTAAAATAGTTGTTGAACAGGTAAACTGGTATTTCTCTACTGTAGAAACTAAGAACTCAGATGCTGGTTTACACCAAAGACACAAAGTGCCGGAGTAACTCAACGTGTCAGGCAGCATCTCTGGAGTAAAAGGATAGGTGACATTTTGGGTCGGGACCCTTCTTACGACTGGAAGAAGACCAGTCTGAAGGGTCCCAAACCGAAGTGTCACACCATTCTTTTTCTCCAGTGATGTTGCCTGACCTGTTGAGCTACTCCAGTGCTTTATGCCTATCTCACTACTGCTGATGTGTGGTGATTTTGGTCAATAAATAACACAGGAATATGTTGGGCTCTCTTGTTGTTCATATGTCAGAGGTGGCTCTGTTGTAGGTCTTGGCTCCGAGCCCTGGTAATAGGATGGGACTGAGGTAGATATGGCATATCTATGGTATGCCGTAGATAGGCATACCCTATCCATGCCTCTCATAATTTTATGTACTTCTATCAGGTCCTCCCACTGCCTCTGACATTCCAGAGAAAATAATCCAAGTTTGTCCAACCTCTTCTGATAGCTAATACTCTCTAATCCAGGGAGCATCCTGGTAAACCTCATGCATCCTCTCCAAAGCTTCCACATTCCTTCCCCTAATGGGGCAACAGAGCTCCATATGTGGCTTAACCAAGTTATTTTTTAAGCTGTAACATGACTGATTTTTATACTCAGTTGTAAGGCAAGCATACCATATATGTTCTTTACTACTGTATCTATATTGCTACTTCCAGTGAGCACTGGACTTGGACCCCAAGATCCTTCTGTACATCGAGCCTATTAAGGGTCCTGCCATTAACTATATAGTTTTCCATTACATTTGACCTAATGTGCCAATTTTTTCTCTTGTGACATGTGAGTAGCCTCTTTTAGGTTTTGATTTCTTAAGTGATTTGTCTTTACACTCTGCTTGAAACAGTCGGAATCAACCGAGAGTGCAGACATCAGATCGACCTGCCTGTGGTTGGTGAGTGGGTATCTGCTGGGTCTCCACCAAGTGACCCCAATTGTCTGAGTTGAGTGAGGTTTAATTTCTCCTTGGAGTCTCTATGGAGCCGCACAGTGGGGAGTTTAAGGACATGCTGTTGTTCGAGCAAGCTGAGTGGCTTCCGAGATGCAAATTTCAGGTCAATACAGAAAGATCTGTATATTAAACAAAACAATTAAATAGAAAGAAGAATCATTTTTGTGAACAGATTAAACCACTCATAAAAATCCAGAGCTGGTGCTCACTGTGAATGGCACGCAAAGTGATGCCCTTCACAGTTGTTCACACATTTGAGTTAAGATCAACTAAAACAGTTTTGGACAGACTTGAGACAACTTGACATGAAACTGAAGCCTTTGTTGAATGATCAAAACCTCTACAGATTATCAGCTGGCTTCATACTCGTTCCTCGTAGGTTTGCGGTTGGCACAATGGACGTTGTGTGTGGGTCCCTGGGCTTCACTCTACACGGTCTCTGTGCAGTGATGCTGGTGAAATATGTGGTTTAGATTTCGTTAACTGCCTCCGGGGAATACATTGATATTTTTACAACATCTTGGCCGATACCCACTTGGGTACTATTTGGCAGCTCTACCAGAAGCCAGTGTGTCAAACAGTGGCCATGATGAAAGAGTCACGCAGAGAATTGTGAAGGGAGATGTTGAGTATTCGCATCGTCACGGTACTACACCGGTTATGCTTGCCGCTGAATGAGATGACAGTGAGAATGCTGAGCAAGTGTAAGATGCTGGAGGCTGCTTCATGGGCCTTTCACTTCCAATGGATGGCCTGCCCCTTGCTCACTTCATAAAGATCAAACATTTAAGCTTTTATCGCTTGTGAAACTATTGGAAATAAAGAAGTGGTGATTCAAATTAACAAATAAAAGGAGGTGCATTGAATAAGGGTCAGTGCACTCACTGTGACTTACTCCCAGACAGATACATTGAAACTCCACTGAAATACTTGTATTATTAACATTAAGCAATTGGTCACATACCACAATCCTTAAATAAACTATATGTTGCAGCCCTTCTTTAATAGTGGTACAAGGCAGGAAAGGCAAGCAGAGCCAAACAATCCATTCTCAATGTGCTTTATTATGAACCTTGGGTTGAACAACTGTTATGTTCCTGACCAGCTCCTAACTGCAGTTCTCCCTGGGCTTGAGCTGTGGTGAACACTCATCAGGGCACAGTGGTTGAAACATTGTGGTCTCCACACCAACTTCTGTCATCGGTCTTTTCCATGGTCTTCCCGAGGCGGCAGCTGCTCTTCCGGTCCGGAATACCCTCCTCCACCTTGACCCGTTATGATCTGGGGGTGTGGGCGTGTCTAGTCACCATTGCCTCTGCCACATTTGGTGTGGGGTTTCACCACCACGCCACCCCTTCCCCTTCCCCCACCCCTTTCCCCACCCCTTCCCCCACCCCTTCCCCCATCCCTTTCCCCACCCCTTCCCCCACCCCTTCCCCCATCCCTTCCCCCACCCCATCCCCCACCCCTTCCCCATCCCTTCCCCCACCCCATCCCCCACCCCTTCCCCATCCCTTCCCCCACCCCATCCCCCACCCCTTCTCCCACCCCTTCCCCACCCCTTCTCCCACCCCTTCCCCCACCCCTTCTCCCACCCCACCCCCCACCCCATCCCCCACCCCGCCCCATAACTCTTGCTCTGACTGGGACCAGTCCCCAGCAATTTGTTTAGTTTATTCACAAAATGCTGGAGTAACTCAGCAGGTCAGGCAGCATCTCGGGAGAGAAGGAATGGGTGACGTGGAAACGTCACCCATTCCTTCTCTCCCGAGATGCTGCCTGACCTGCTGAGTTACTCCAGCATTTTGTGAATAAATCGATTTGTACCAGCATCTGCAGTTATTTTCTTATACAATTTGTTTCGTTTCGTTTATTGTCACATGTACCGAAGTACAGTGAATAGTTTTTGTTGCGTGCTAACCAGTCAGTGGAAAGACAATCCATGATTACAATTGAGCAATCCAGTGAACAGATTTAATCCACAGTGTACGGATACATCCAAGGTGCACAGATACAGTGTCTGTACAGCCCAGTGCACTTCCGTAATTTTCCTTCTTTGTTTGGACTTCTGTTGTTGCGGGGAGAACTCTGGTTGGTCCATTCACATCAGTGCACAGGGTTGCTCATCAATCCCTGGGCTGGGGTATTGTGGAAGCTGGCATGTTCAGATAGGGGTCCACCTGATGATTTAGCCATCTTCAGTATTTGATTCTTTAGCTGCCATTCCTGCACACTGTGGAAAGTGAGGCAAAGCAGTATTCAAAGCAGGTAATCAATATGCCAGTCCTGGGTAAACCTGACAAAGTTGCATGCTCTGGAACTGTCAGCACCTCTGGGTTATGGTCTGGCAAACTATCCTCTCTGTTTTCAAATGATTATTGATTAATGGGCGTTCGCTGCCTCGCAGAAATTTGACAAATAATCCATTGTCACCAGACATATTATACCATCAGGGTGAAACAGCTCCGCACCAACCTATGACTTATTTATCTGGGATTGACGAGGGTGAAGTATTTTCTCCTTTCCAGAGATCTATACACAGGCCCAGATCTCCTCGTTTATCCCTGGCTTCTCTGTAGGGGGCAAACATTCATCTGGCATGTGGGGAATTATCCCATTTTATCAAGTTGCATCTCAGGAACTTTTGAGCAATGATCTTTTTGCCTCTAAAAAGATGACTCCAAAGACGTACAGGTATGTAGGTTAATTGGCTGGGTAAATGTAAAAATTGTCCCTAGTGGGTGTAGGATAGTGTTAATGTGCGGGGATCGCTGGGCGGCACGGACTTGGTGGGCCGAAAAGGCCTGTTTCCGGCTGTATATATATGATATGATATGATATGATGATCATCTTGAGTGTCCAGTTCTTCTCTCACGTGGGAATGGAACAAGTTTAACTTCAAGCTCTGTCTCTCTCCTTCCTGACCGAAATAACTGCTTCAGTCTCGGCATTATCTCATCTTGTCTAACATCCCTCTCAAGTACCTGAACCAGTGGCTGGAGATTTAGAAGATGTTGACTGTGTCTAGCTCAATATCCCCAACATCGCTTGTGTCCTTGAGCTAGGCTCAGCGAAGCCAAGCACACTGAAGGGGCACCGAATCTTTATGCAGAAACAAGGAACTGCAGGTGCTGATTAATGCACAAAAGGACACAAAGTGCTGCGATAACTCACCAGGTCAGGCAGTATCTCTGGAGGACATGGATTGGTGATGTTTCAGGTCGAGATCCTTCTTCAGACTGAATTTTTATGTTACTTGCCTGCACAATTATTCTCTGAAATCTTACAGGAAGGGCTTAACTACAATGAACGCGAGTGGCTTGCTTTGCACTGCACTTATAGATTTTTTTTTCTGTAAGTATATTAATGAAATGTAACTAGTCCTAAAAACAAATCCCTGTGTCTGCCGTGTGTATACAATCGGCTGATCATTCTGAGAGACAAGAACAGAATCTCTCATTCTGAGAGAGAACAGAGTGCTGCAAACTCTCAGCAGGTCAGGAGAGAGAAACAGTTAACATTCGGATTGCTATGCAGTTATTTCAGAGTTCCGTCAAGCGCCGTTTTTTGTTTCCTTGTGCACGGCTGTTGCTCTAAGACTGTTATCTGAGCCGAGTCTACAGCATTAGTATTAAGAAAATATCAAAAAGATTCCTCCTGTTTCTGGTTGTGAGCAGGATACTGGCAGCCATGCTCCAGGCTGGTTGCAATGTGCTTATAATTCATCTCAAGCATTCTCCAAGGTCTCATATGGGGGCTCTATTTATGGTACGGTGCAGTTCTTTCCTTTTGTGCCAATGCAATAGAATAACATCTTAACTTTCATCTGTTCTTGTTTATCTGCTTTAGGTGATCAAGATATAGTACAACACTATTTCTCCATTCCTTAGACAGATTTCTTGCCTGGAAATCCATAACCTTGGGCATCTTTACTTGCTCCATCATGCACTGTCTCAATTGAATGACACAGCTCACTGGGTCTCTCAGTGGTTGTTCATGCTGTCTCAGATGGGACAGATCAGTCCTGGTGCTCGGTATTCAGACTCAAGTGAACTCTAAGTTAGTTACATTAACCAGCTCCTCTGACACCATATCTCGTATCATTCCTTAGATACTGTAAAATAGATAGGCAGTCAAATTTAAAATAAGTATAACTTATTGAACATAGAAACATAGAAAATAGGTGCAGGAGTAGGCCATTCGGCCCTTCAAGCCTGCACTGCCATTCAATATGATCATGGCTGATCATCCAGCTCAGTAGCCTGTACCTGCCTTTTCTCCATACCCCCTGATCCCTTTAGCAAAAAGGGCCACATCTAACTCCCTCTTAAATATAGCCAATGAACTGGCCTCAACTACCTTCTGTGGCAGAGAATTCCACAGACTCACCACTCTCTGTGTGAAGAAATGTTTTCTCATTTCGGTCCTAAAAGACTTCCCCCTTATCCTTAAGCTGTGACCCCTGGTTCTGGACTCCCCCAACATCGGGAACAATCTTCCCGCATCTAGCCTCTCCAACCCCTTAAGAATTTTATATGTTTCTATAAGATCCCCCCTCAGTCTTCTAAATTCCAGCGAGTACAAGCCCAGTCTATCCAGTCTTTCCTCATATGAAAGTCCCGCCATCCCAGGGATCAATCTGGTGAACCTTCTCTGTACTCCCTCTAAGGCAAGAACGTATTTCCTCAGGTTAGGAGACCAAAACTGCACACAATACTCCAGGTGCGGTCTCACCAAGGCCCTGTACAACTGCAGCAGAACCTCCATGCTCCTAAACTCAAATCCTCTTGCTATGAATGCCAACATACCATTCGCTTTCTTCACTGCCTGCTGCACCTGCACAAAAGGAAGATCTCACAACGAGGGGCAGAGTCCTTACTGTAGTCTGTGGCTTACTTCCAAACAGGACCATCAATTCTCCACTGAAACAATGAAACACTGAAACAGCGCAGAGAATGGTTGATTACATGTTACACTTTCCAACGGGACACATATCCAATATTACAGGTTTCATTATAATAATAATAATGCATTACATTTATATAGCGCTTTTCATATACTCAAAGATGCTTTACAGGGATTTAGAGAACATAGGGAAGTGAATAAATAGATAAATAAGTAAACGAACAGAGAAAGGACACAGAAGGTGAGGTGACCTTCAGTGGTTGAAGGCAGTACTGAACAGGTGAGACTTCAGTGATGTTTTGAATGTGTTGAGTGTGGAGGAGTCTCTGACGGTTTGGGGTAGTGCGTTCCATAGGGTGGGAGCAGCGATGGAGAAAGCCCTGTCCCCCCAGGATCTGAGTTTGGTCCGGATATGGGGGGATAGGAGATTGGCAGCAGCAGAGCGGAGGGTGCAGGTGGGAGTGTGCCTGGGGAGGAGGTTATGAAATACAAAACAAATGCATCGTCTGCCTGATTTAAGCTCAGCATTCAGACAACTATTGAGCAATCCTCATGGAAGGAAGAACAAGACTTGAAGGTGTTCATGTAACAACACTCCCACACAAATGCCATATCCTATATCTAAAAGTTAATGTCTGAATCTGCAAGGGTCCCGACCCGAAATGTCATCCATCCTTTTTCTTTAGAGATGCTGCCGGACCCTCTGAGCTACTCCAGCGCTTTGTGCCAATCTACGTTGTATTTGGTTCCTTCAACCAAATCCTTAATGTAGACTGTTTGCAGTCTGCTGCAAAGATTGGATGGGGAGATCAAGTGTAATGTGACCAGTTCTCTACTTTCCAATTTGTGGGATGTTCTACAATCTTTGGTATTTTGCAAGATCCTGGAATGGCGGGACTATCATATGTTGATAGACTGGAGCGACTAGGCTTGTATACACTGGAATTTAGAAGGATGAGAGGAGATCTTATCGAAACGTATAAGATTATTAAGGGGTTGGACACGTTAGAGGCAGGAAACATGTTCCCAATGTTGGGGGAGTCCAGAACAAGGGGCCACAGTTTTAGAATAAGGGGTAGGCCATTTAGAACTGAGATGAGGAAAAACTTTTTCAGTCAGAGAGTTGTGAATCTGTGGAATTCTCTGCCTCAGAAGGCAGTGGAGGCCAATTCTCTGAATGCATTCAAGAGAGAGCTGGATAGAGCTCTTAAGGATAGCGGAGTCAGGGGGTATGGGGAGAAGGCAGGAACGGGGTACTGATTGAGAATGATCAGCCATGATCACATTGAATGGCGGTGCTGGCTCGATGGGCCGAATGGCCTCCTCGAGCACCTATTGTCTATTGTCTATTGTCTATTATCACAGCCTGAGCATCTATTGTCTCTGTGAAAACATCGGCACACTGGTCATCAAGTGCAGCTGACCTTTCACCATCCACTCCTTTAAGACGTCCAGTAATACTTTTTCACACCTCCTCATTTACCTTAGATCATTGCTTCTTCTACTTCCAAAAGGGTTTCTGTGTGTTCCGTGAAACAGATACAAAATATTTGCAGTGAAACCTACATCAGGATGTAGGTGGTGATAACCTTTCCTAATTTACCACGGAGGGCATTATAATGTTTGAAGCATTGAATCCATGAGCAGGGGCTGCAGTCGCGCTGCTGGTTTTTGCAGCTACTTCCAGCCGGTTCTATGCACTTGCTGAAGACTTTCTCCTCCTTCCTATGGAAGATGATGTCCCTGTCGGCATATAAAAGACACCAGGATGAATTCACCAAAATATCTGGGGACAACACTGGTCCATTTTGCTCCCATCCTTTGCAGTCCGGGCTTCTTCAAATGTAATGCTTCATTGTGGCTTTAAATAACTGAGCTGAAAGGGTACAGCTTTACCAGGATGCTGCCGGAATTAAAGGTTGTTAGCTGTCAGGAGAGCTTGGGCAAACTTGGATTGTTTTCTCTGGACTGCTGGAGGACAAGGTGAGACCCCTGTCCAGGGTGGAAATATCAAAGACTACAGGGCATAGTTTTGAGGTGACAGTAGCAACAGGTTTTGTACACAGGCGGGTGCCTGAAAGGGGCTGACAGAGGGTGGTCGAGGATGGTGGCATTTAAGAGCGTTTTAGACTCGGCACATGGACACACAGGGAATGGAGGGATGTGAACCTAGTATCATGTTTGGCATGGAGATTGTGGGCTGGAGGGCCTGTTTCTGTGCTGAACTGTTCTATGTTTTAGGTGCTGCATGAAACACACTCCCAAGTTATCAATATGCCCATTTGGCTTGTTGGTGAAAGAAAAATGGCTTTGGGGGCAACAGCGTTATAGCTGCACAGCAGAAAATTCAGGCCTCCCCCGCGCTATGAGGATGCTCCCACCCATCCACCCCTCGATCCCCAGGCACCAGGTATTGCTCTCTGAGATTGACTGAATGAGATGGCCGACTGACATGGATAGATATTTGTTGCATGAGTTTCGTTTAGTTCAGTTTAGTTTAGTTGAGGGATACAGTGTAGAAACAGGCCCTTTAGCTTACCGAGTCCATGCAGACCAGCAATCCCCGCACACTAACACTATCCTACCCTCAGTAGAAACAATTTAACCAAAGGCAATTAACCTACAAACTTGTACTTCTTTAGAGTGTGGGAGGAAACCGGAGAAAACCCACAGGGTCACAGGGAGAACGTACAAACTCCGTACAGACTGCGCCCGTGGTCGGGATCGAACCTGGGTCTCTGGTGCTGTAAGGCAGCACTACCGCTGCACCACCGTGCCTTTAAGGTTTTGAAATAGCTCGGAGCAAAGGCTGTAAAGTGGAGCGGACACACCGACCAGCTAAGCGGCTGCATTGCCTCTTTCTGTTTCAGAGTTGCGATCAATCAAAGTCATCTATCCGACTGCTGTAACGGGTGCATTTTCCAATGGAGCAATCTTGGCGTGAAGCCTTGCCCACATGCAGTGCCACAAGTTTCCCTTCATTAACTTTGGAAAAATAAAAGCATCAAAATCTCCACGCCATCTCCAGTGCTCATGGACCACAGCTCAAATCGAACAATCTCTTTATTCAAACCACAGAACTGAGAGGGAAAGAGCTGGAAAAAAGATGTCACACCACTGCATTGTGAATTGGAGAGAGGTTTGAGAGGGCATATATGGCCATGGTGGTGCAGGGGGTGCTTTTCCACATTAGGGCTGCTACTTATTCCTATGTAGCACACAGGGAGTTTTACCGTTTTTAAAATCCAGCTGGTGCCCGACTCTAAAGTCAATGATTTAAAATGCTCAGGGTTTGTAGGAAGGAACTGCAGATGCTGGTTTAAATCGAAGATAGACACAAAATGCTGGAGTAACTCAGCGGGGCAGGCAGCATCTCTGGAGGGAAGGAATGCTTATTGTATTTAGATGGCACCTTTCACAATTTCAGAATGCACCAAAGCATCTATTGGCTTTTTTTAAAGTCACTGGTGAAATGTACAAATTGGATTTTCTTTTATAATCATTCAGTTTTGGGGACGTGTGGTTTGCTTGCAAGGCAGCATTTATCACCCATTCGTATTCACTCCTGTGAAGGTAGTGTGAGCTGCCTTCAGGAACCGCTGCAGTCCTCCCGGTGAAAGGTCTCCCACGGTGTTATTGAGCGGGCAGTTCCAGGACTCCGATCCAGCTACAATGAAGAACCGGAGATGGCGTGGAGGCGGCAACTTGTAGAGGCGGCACTGTTCACCTGCACCCGCCACTCTTGTCTTTCTTGGTGGCAGATGTTGTGGGTTTGGGCACAAATGGACACAAAGTGCTGGAGTAACTCAGTTAGTCAGGCAGCATCTCTGGAAAACATGGATGGATGACGTTTCGGATCGGGACCCTCCTTCAGACTCATTTGGGAACAGCTGCTGGAGTAGGTTGGTGAGCAATTGTAGCACATTTGGCAAACTCTGCAGCCACAGGGTGCTGGTGGTGAAATGAATGAACATTTGGGCTGGTGGATGGAGTACCAAACAATCAGGCTCCATGGTGCCAGGCTTTCTGAGAGTTACTGCACTCATGCAGGCAAATGGAGAGCATTCCATCACACTCCTGACCCGTGCACTGCAGTTGATGTAAAGATTGCATGGTACCAGGAGGTGGGACCGTTGCACATGCGGCTTTTGAAGCCATAATAAGGTGGTTGAGTCAGTCGAATCTTTGGTCAGTGGTGACCGGCACATGTTGATGATGAGGGATTCATGATGGCAACGCCATTGAAAGTCAAGGGTAAGTGATTAGAGTCCCTCTTGTTGGAGATGCCATTGCCTGGCACTTTTAGACTTTAGTGCAGAAACAGGCTCTTTGGCCCACCGAGTCAGAACCGACCAGTACCATCCTAGTATCACCATTAGTATCACCCTGTACATCAAACACACACTTCCAGATTCAAGGGCAGTTTCTTTCCTAGCTGTTATCTAGGAAACTGAACCATCTTACTAAAACCAGAGAGTAGTCCTGAACTACCATCTACTATCTACCTCTGAGGGGACCCTCGGACTATCTTTGATCGCGACTTTACTGGCTTTACCTTCCACTAAACGTTATTCCCTTATCATGTAACTGTACATTGTGAATGGTTCAATTGTAATCATGTATTGTCTTTCCGCTGGCTGGATACGAGCAAAAAAAGCTTTTCACTGTACCTCGGTACACGTGACAATAAACTAAGCTAAACTAAACTAAACAAAGCTATCCTACGCACTAGGGACAATTTTACCAAAGCCAATTCACCTACAAATCTGTATGTCTTTGGAGTGTGGGAGGGAACCAGAGCTCCCAGAGACAACCCATGTGGTCACAGAGAGAACATACAAACTCCGTACACGCAGCACCCAGAGTCAGGATCGAACCCGGGGCTCTGGCACTGTAAGGCAGCAGCTCTACCGCTATGCCACACTGCCAGCCTTTTGTTGCATGTTGCCTGCCACTTGTCATCCATCCATTCAAGTGCAATGAGGGCTAATTTCAGGTGTCTGAGTTCCTCACTCCACAAACTCCCAGATGAGATGATAATGGCTGGAGTTATTTTCAGATATAATAGTGGCATGCAAGTGGCTTTTGGACAGCCACATGGAAATGGAGGGGATTGTAGGGTATGGATCACATGCAGGCAGAGGTGATTAGTTTAACGGCATCATGTTCTTCAGCACAGGCATTTTGGACAGAAGGACCTGTTCCTGTACTGCACTGCTCACTGTTCTATGTTAGATTGAAAATGATGCATATCTCTCTGCAATTTGTGACAAATTTCTAAAGACTTACCAAAAATCTACTGAGAGGAAATTATTAAAATCTCTCTTTAAGAGGAGAGTGACTTCATAACTTCACAATTTTGCAGAAGCCAATATCAATTATCAAAGGATGGACATAGCCTAACAAGCCTGATTGAACATTTTGAAGAGAAGATTAAAATAATGTATAGAGACAATGGTATCTTTGAATACTTTCAAAGCTATTAAATCAAGTCTCTCTCAAGAGACTAACATGATTTTTAACCTCGTGGAATTGAAGGCAGATATTATGCTTATTTTGGGATTTGGCTGGGTGGCAGGCGACTGTGAGGATAATGGATGGGTGCTCTAGTTGATAGGATATGATTGGAAGCATCCTGCAAGATATATGTGATATAAAACTATGTTCCTCAGTTGCCAATGACACTTTGCTGGGCCGCAATTTGAATTGTACTGAGAGAAGCATAAACTAACAGAGATTAAAATAGGTTAAAAAGAAATGTCAAAGAAATGTACCAACTGGATTTCAATGCTGGAAAATGTGAAGTCATCCGAATTGGACGAAGAAATGGGCAGAATGGGATACTTTGTAAATGGTGAAAGACTAGAAGCAGTCAAGGGCCAGAGAGACTTAGAAAACTATGTGGATTGATCATTTAAGGACAGGGGCAGGAAATAATCAGCAGAGACTAATAGAATGATGCCAAAGTATCCACTGGGATAGAGTACAAGCTATGCTACGGCTATTTTGAGATCACAGTGAGCAGTTCTTGGTACTATTCTTCAGGAAGATCAACTGTCTGAAGAATGTAGGTCTGAGGCAGCTTCTAAAAATGTGAGGGTTTTCAAGAGTCGGAGTATAGAGTTACACAGCACAACAGCAGGCCCTTCGGCCCAACTCGCCCATGCTGACCAAGGTGCCCATCCTAAGTTAGTCCCATTTGCCCTCGCTTGGCCCATATCCCCCTCCATGTATCTGTCCAAGTAATTTTATATTACCTGACTCAACTGCTTCCTCTGACAAAGTGGGTTTAGGAAATCTTTGTGGAGGTAGTTCTCCAATTTTGAGTTGATGAAAGGCCAATTGTTAACTTTAAACCTGAGATACATTTTTATACACTAAAGGAACAGAGAGATATGGGCACGTAATGTTTAATCCACTCTCTCTTCTCTTGCTGGAATATTTACTTTCAGGATGTGTAAGAAGGAACTGCAGATGCTGTTTTAAACTGAAGATAGACCCAGTTTGAAGAAGGGTCTCGACCCGAACGTCACCCATTCCTTCGCTCCAGAGATGCTGCCTGTCCCGCTGAGTTACTCGAGGGTTTTGTGTCTATCTCCACTTTCAGGATGTTCTGAATTTTTTTCCCATTTCTCTAATTTCCCTTCTTCAACTTTGTTCTCTAGTTCCTTTGCTTTTTTGATCAGCCATCTACCAATCCCCCTCACGCCCATTTCACTATCATTGTTTTACATTTTCATCTTCTCCAGACTTTTGTCATCTTGAACTTTCTCCCTTTAATCATTTAATCTCTCCCACTTTCTACCCTTATCACCACTTCCACTTTGTTATCCCATTTGTCTCCGTCTTTTCTTCCATCTTCCAACCTATCCTTGTCTCATTATTCCAAGTTCTGATGAAAAGATCTTTAACCTGAATCTTAGCTATTGCTCTGATGTATTTGTATATATTTATGTAAATGTATACATAAATGTCATCTTGGGATATAGCATTGCCATCAAGTGTATATAAATATGTACACACAATGCGTGGAGAATTTCTTGCTGTTTGAATAGAATAAGCTATGTTGTTTGAAGCTCCTGGAACTCTCTTGTTGTAAATAAAACCTACTAAATACCATCTTTGGCTCTATTACAAAGTCTCCCTTCATAGGGCGGCACGGTAGTGCAGCGGTAGAGTTGCTGCTTTACAGCGAATGCAGCGCCAGAGACTCAGGTTCGATCCTGACTATGGGTGCTGCACTGTAAGGAGTTTGTACGTTTTCCCCGTGACCTGCGTGGGTTTTCTCCGAGAGCTTCGGTTTCCTCCCACACTCCAAAGACGTACAGGTATGTAGGTTAATTGGCTGGGTAAATGTGAAAATTGTCCCTAGTGGGTGTAGGATAGTGTTAATGTGCGGGGATCACTGGGCGGCATGGACTTGGAGGGCCGAAAAGGCCTGTTTCCGGCTGTATATATATGATATGATATGATATGCTGCCAGATCTTGTAAGTATTTCCAGAACTTTATATTTCCGTTCGTATGGCTAGTAATTACCATTAGGCCAGATTTGGACAATGACCTAAAAGTACAAAACTGCAGGTGTGAACATTTTAAACAAAACTTGTGAATGTTGGACACATTCGGCAGGTCAGACAGTACCTTTGGAGACAGAAACAGGGCAAAAAGTTCGGGACAATGAAGTATGAGTTTGAGTTGGAGTTCAGTCTGAGAGGTACAAGTTTGAATGAAAGCGGCCCATGATCTCCACGACTGGCAATGACCTCAGGAAGGAAAGATCCTTTTACTTCAATGTTCCTTTGTAAATGGAAAATGCTTTATTCATCATAACTGGCGTCTCAAGCATTGAACTCAGATGAAAGACATTTGTGGAAGCAGTTGAAACACAGGTCAGCCACGATCTAATTAAATGGCTGAAAATCTTTAGGAATCGAACAGACTGCCCTTGTACCTTTGCAAAAATAATAAAGGACGAAAATGAGCCTCAATTCCTCCAACAGACCTAAGCGCCCTCGTGTAAAGATAACATTAGAGTCTCACTGTTCTAATGCACCGTTAATGTCTTGTTGACCTGCTCTGGATTGAGTTCCTAGCAATACCATTGCTCATATTAATCCAGGCATTTGGTTCCGACTCTCTGTCTAATCATGTTCGTTGTTTTTCACCAAAGGAATGTGCACTATGAGTTTAACATTGGTCTTCAATGAGGGCTGTTGTGGTCCAAAGTCAATTTCTGAATTAAAGAAAGTGTTTTTAACTTTAGCAGCTTTGGGTTGTCGCCTAGCCACTGACTGGCCTCTTGTGGTGCCGTGTTCAGATAGTGTTTTAAGTAAATTCTAACGGGAATTATTCCCAATCTGATTATATTGCTTCCGATTTGGCAGATGCCATTGTTATACTTAGCATATAGCAAAACAAAGGAGAAATTTTAAAAAAAAATGGAAAGGATGTGTTTTTGCTTTGGAAGGGCTTAATAGGGAAGAAATGTGCCACTGGATCCACCATGAAATTCAAAACAGATTTTAGGCCTACAATTACTCCAAGGTAGAATGTTTTCAAAAAACATTCCAAAAGAAAGTATTTGTAGGATGATGGAGAGCTACAACTGAGAAGGAAGGAGAAAGAGTTGTTTTTTTTTTCATCCTCTGTTATCTGGAGGTCTTTGTGATGAGGATGTAATGATGGAGTTTATTCATTAGATTAGATCAATGCAGGCCTGATCTAAGTAACAGATAAAGCATTTGCTCTTCATCTTCGATTCTGCACTGCTGAAGAAGGAGATATAGGACTGAAGAAGTTTACGACACAGAAGAAGGCCATTTGACCCATTGCGTCCATGCTCGTTCTAAAAGAGTTACCTGACACTCCAGCTTTTGATCCAAAGCCCCAGAAGTTATAGCTCTCCAAGTGCACTTCCAGACACGGTCTGAATGAGATGATGGTGTCTGTCTCCATCACCCCTTCAGGCAGGGAGTGAGTTGCTGATTCCTACCATCTTCTGAAAAAGTTTCCTCATTTTTCCTCAAACTGTCTGCCAATTGTTTTAAATCCATGCCCCATCATTTTGCCTCTCAGCTGAAAAATAGGTCTTTTTTTATTTATATATAGTTTTATACATCTTGATTAAGTGTCCCATCTACTTAACAAACGATGACGCTTCTGATATAATGTTGTTGCTCTTATATTCCATGTCTCAACTAATATTGGAAAGCTGCCTGTACGCTTATTTTATAAATAGACTGAGTGGGCAAAATTCTGGCAAATAGAGATTAATGTGGGGAAGTGAGAAATTATGCACTTCATTAGGAATCTAAAGGCAGATTATTATCTAAATGGAGACCAATAGCAAATGAGAGAACTTCAGAAGGAACAAACTGTTTTGTTGCATGACTCACAAAATCTTAGCTGGCAGACGCACCTAGCAATTCGCAGGACAAATGACATTTCGGTCTTTATTGCAAAGATGTTGGAGTTTTGAAATAGGGCTTATTTATTATGATTGTATAAGGTATAGTTGAGGCCACACCTGGAATATAGTTTTTTGTCCCTTACCTGAAAAAGGATTGGAAGCAGTTCAAAGTATATTCACCAGGCTATCTCAAATGAGGTCAAACAAATTGGGTCTGTGCTCTTTGGAGTTTAGAAGGGTGAGGGGTGATCTTATTGAAACCACATTAGGTACGAAGGAGAGGTGACAAGGGAAGATGTTGAGATGCACTGCACCACTGCTACTGCTGCTATTAAATGTAACTATTTTGTTCAGATTAGTACAGTGCAGTTCAGTTTATGTACGAAGTACAGTGAAAAGTTTTTGTTGCGCGCTAACCAGTCAGCGGAAAGACAATACATGATTACAAGCGAGCCATTCACAGTGTACAGGTACATGATGGGGGAGTAACGTTGCGTGCAGTAAAGCCAGTAAAGTCCAATCAGAGGCAGTCCGAGGTCACCAATGTGGTAGATAGAAATTCAGGACCGCTCTCTGGTTGCGGTGGGATGGTTCAGTTGCCTGATAACAGCTGGGAAGAAACGGTCCCTGAATCTGGAGGAGTATTTTGGTTCCTTATTTGCATTAAGGAATCAGTTAGTTGTACTTTCTTGTTATTTTCAACCTCTTAGACATTTTTTTAGCAAAGTCTTTCGGAAATCTGTGAAAATCTTAGGTTGATATTTTCTGCCAGTTTTACTCTTTGTTCGTGACCTTCCTTCTATCAAAAGGATAAAAGTGGTGCTGTCATTGATGACTGCTTAGTTTTCAATTCCATTCAAAATTCTTCACCAAGCCCAGGCCAACATGTGGCAAGATCTGGAAACATGCAAGCAAGGGTTGATAAATGGCAAGTAACTTCCATGCCACACAAGTGCTAAGAAAAGAACAGTTCTATTATGTGATAGTCTCACTATCTATCCCTGATATTGAATATTACAGCCTTGAGTCAGCTACCAACAACATCCTGTGGATCACCATTAACCAGAAACTCAAATCATTCAACCACATAAATACAAGGTGGAAACAGATGCTGGAGTAACTCAGAGGGTCAGGCAGCATCTCAGGAGAGAAGGAATGGGTGACGTTTCGGGTCGAGACCCTTCTTCAGACTGATGTGCTCTCAGTGAGTTGTTCAGTCTGAAGAAGGGTCTCGACCCGAAACATCACCCATTCCTTCTCTCCTGAGATGCTGCCTGACCCGCTGAGTTACTCCAGCATTTTGTGTCTACCTTCAATTTGAAGCAGCATCTGCAGTTACTTTCCAAAGCCACATAAATACTATGGCTACAAGAGCAGGTCAGAGACTGGGTATCTTACACTGAGAATTTCACTTCCTGACACTCCAAAGTCTTTCCATCATCTATAAGGCACAATCGGCAGAACTATAGGATTCTATCCCCAGGCCTGGATGAGTGCAGCTCCAATATGCCAAAAGACCAACACCATCTCAGCCAAAGACTGTTTAATAGATATCCCACCCACCTCGGTAAACGCTTCGTTCCCTCTACCACACAAAGTGTACCATCTATAACGTGCTCCGCAGTTGGTAGCAGAGAGCACATCCATGTCATCTCCCTAACCTCTACAACCAAGAAGGGTGGGGACAGCAGGTGCAGGAGACATCCACCATCAGCCACCAGCCTTCTAGGCTGCAAATAGACACAGAGTTATACAGCGCAGAGATAGACCCTTTGGCCCATCTCGTCTATGCCGACCAAGATGCCCTTCTAAGTTTGTCCCATTTGCCTGTGTTTTGCCTCTAAACCTCTCCTATCCATGTGTACCTGCCCAAATGTCGCTCGATCATCATTATTGCACCAAATATATTGTACTTTCATTGTCATGGGTTTAAATCCTGGAGCTCCCCCACCCTTCCAATAGCACTGATGGAACGCATTCACTAGAAGCACAGCAGCAGCTGAAGAAGATGGCTGACCACCACCTTCTTCAGGGCAGTTAGGAAGGACCAACGACAGCTAAAAGTGAAGAAAAAGTAACTCTTCCTGCGCCCTTGTGTTGTTGGTTCGGTGAGTATGTGGGCTCCGTGGCTTATTTGTTCTATAATTTGAAGTGTAAATTGATGAGAGTACGAACGTGGATGATTGCTGGCTGTAGGATTGCAAACATCTGGCAGGCAGCTGCACCAATAGACAGCTATGTTTGTTTTTTTGTTAATTTATAGATTGGCATAAAATGTTAGGTCTTCCTGTGTTCAATTGATCCATTGGTCCCAACTCTACGCTGTCCACTCTTCCCTTAATGTACATCATGTTGCTAAATCCCAATGTTAAAAAGAGCATGTTTGAAAGGTATCCAGTGGTGCTCAAGAACATTGTCCATGAGATAATTGCTTTGGAGGTGTCATCCATCAACAATGTTTGGTACAAATGAGCAATACAAAGCATATGCACTGCTTGACATTCCCAATGCTTTGTGATGTTGAAAGAACAACCAGCTTTGAAAACTGGTACTAGATTTTATTATAGTTATAAATTAATTTTAACACTAACTAATTCTGAGATGTTTGCATTTCAAATTGTTAAGGAATGATTTAAGTTTTCTGGGACGTAACGGCCTTGATGTCTTGCCAGTGTTCTGAAATGTACAGATAGCAGAGTCACTTTAGAACGCAATTCTCCTACTTGTTGATGCTGGAAAACAGCCCCTAAAATACTGCAACATATACAATCTTCAGATCGTAAGGGGGGGAGGGAGGGAGTGGGGGGGAAGCCTACTCCTGAGAATTCCTGCAAAACATCTGAGATGAGAAGCAGTATTTTACAAAGCCGTGCCAGAACAATCCCCCCCAAAACACTACATAGTGTTCCACTGACATGATGTTATATACATTATGTGTTATGACTGGCATCAATGGTAACAGGCAAACAATCTCCCAGATGTGGAGTCTGACTTTATTTCGTGCAGAACATGGAGCTGTTAAATATAGATTTCTTTTTCTCCAACCTCTCCCAGTGTGGCTGACCTGTTCCACAGCAAAGATATAGGGTGGGCCTCATCTAGTCCCTCCTCCAGCAGCTTATTGTGCAAAGGTAAACTCGGACAATGGAAGAACCGGGGGGGCTATTTGACTGTGCATGGCATCATTTCAGAATCTGATGCACTCCAGGTGCAGAATATCGTACATCAACGGGGTAGATAAGAGGACCTCTAGGGACTAGAGAAGGCAACTAATGTACCTCCTTCATCTCAACGCAAGCGTACAATGTGGAATTAAAAAATCAAATTGCCTTAGTTCTAATGATTACAAAATCACCAGATTGTTGTTAAGACATCTGGTTTACTGATGTATTTTAGGTGAGGGAGTCTGCCGACCTTTCCCTGCCTGACCCCAGCCCCACAACAATGTGGTTGACTCCAAAAAAGGCCTAGCAAGATACAGGGGGCAATTAGATATGGACAATAAATGCTGCCCTGCCAGCGTGCCCACGTTCTGAAAAATAAATAATTAAAAAAGGAAAGTTGAGTACTTTGGCCTTTTCCACTGATGTCGAGTCTGCTGCTGTTTTCCCCGTTCACTGGTCTTCCCAATGTGCATTCACTGCACTGGACAGGACAGAAGAAACATTTACAGTGCCTTCCACAATGTCCGGGTATCCTCGAGTGTGTTAGTGTCAATGAAATATTTCTAAAATTAACCATGTTATTCTGCTGTAAGGTAGAATAAAATGACCGATTTATAGCAAACAAATCTCTTTGAAACAATAACATGATAACTATTTTTTGGTAATAACAAGGAACTGCAGATGCTGGTTTACAACAACAAAAAAGACACAAAGCGCTCGAGTAACTCAGTGGGTCAGGCAGCATCTCTGGAGAATATGGGTAGGTGACGTTTCAGGTCGGGACCCTTCTGCAGATTGATTGGTGTCGGGTGAATGGGGAAGAAACGTTGCCTATGTTGTCAGAGGTAATGTCTGCTGTTTTTCCAAGTAACAGCATACAAAGGAGCAGACTACATCTTACTCTGCCCATTACCCAAGTTAACCCCGCCCTCAACGCTCCCTGAAGTAGCAGCCTGCTCCAGAAATGTGACTTGAACTCATAAACGTCCACTCAGAGTGCTAGCAGCAGAGTTTCAGCTGCCTGCAACTGTGATTAATGTGTCCCTCTGTTCATCACTTGCCCACAGTCGTAGGACTGAGGTCAGAATTAAGAGCTTCATAAGAACTGTTTGTGTCTTTGCGTGGGTGTTATGGTGGACTTGCCAGTAACCACTGAGCAAGAACATTGCTCTGCGCCGCTGCTCTGTCAACACAGTGGGACGAAATCTGTCAATTAATATGAATTTAATTCATTCAGAAATCATCTTGCTGGTGATAAGAGCTTGCGGTGATTTATTATATGAGTTATGAAGCTACTGTCTACATTTCAGGCAGTGCTTATACATTCCTGCTTTTCTTCAGACGTTCAACTCGCCAATAGACAATAGACAATAGGTGCAGGAGTAGGCCATTCGGCCCTTCGAGCCAGCACTGCCATTCAATGTGATCATGGCTGATCATTCTCAATCAGTACCCCGTTCCTGCCTTCTCCCCATACCCCCTGACTCCGCTATCCTTAAATAGCTCTATCCAGCTCTCTCTTGAATGCATTCAGAGAATTGGCCTCCACTGCCTTCTGAGGCAGAGAATTCCACAGATTCACAACTCTCTGACTGAATGCCTATGCCTAGTTCAACAATCGAAGCCAATCTCCAGTCCCTGAAATCAAGTATCAACCCAGAGACACTTCTGGGCAGACACGTCAATGGCAGGGCTCACTCATGTCCAGGCACATTAGCACATAACCATCCTGAGCGGAATCGTTCGGAGTTGCCGTGGGGTATTGGTGGAGATACACTCAATGCACCAGACAGCCCCCGTTTGAAACTAAACTGGCTCCATTAGAAAAACAAAACCGCAGCCAGCTTCTTCATCAAAGGAGAAGCTTTCTCTATAAACATCATAGCTTTAGATTTTTACAAAAAAATATATAGTTAAACAAATATCAACGGTCCTGGCATCAAAAATATGAATCCCACTCGGCTCGAGAGGTAATGACCCTGCTTAATGTTCAGTGGATTCAAAGCATACAGCATCCTCAGGTCCTTCAGGGCAGTTAGACTTAGACAGAAGGTACTGATGGAGAGAGATACTGCTGGATCTGCTACCGCCTGGCAGAGGTCAAACACTCTGATTCCCCAAGTGCAAACAGAAGATTCCTTGGTACTATTTCAAAAAAGAGCACTGGTGTTGTTCTGCTAAATATTTATCAGTCACCGTGGCTGAAAACACATGACCTGGACATTGCTTTTCTTGGAAGCTGGGTTCAGAAGCCGCCTGTGATTTCTGCCTGGCAACTGAACTTCAAAGATAAATCACAGGTTTTGAAGAGGTTCAGAATGGCATGAAGGGGAACACTATAAATGTAGCTTTTATATAAAAGTCAACGGAAAGATGATACCAGTGTAGAGAGGGTTGGAAGAGAGGCCAGGCAGAAGTGCTGGAGCAGGTACTCTGGGGGGACTATACCCATTTGAGTTCTCCTGAGCTACGCTGATCAAGACTCCACGGTCGTTCCCATGTCCGCAACTCAGGCACAACTGCAATAATAGTTTGCTTCCAAAAAAACGTGCTGGAGATACCCGGAGAGTCAGGCAAGCGTTGAGAAAGGGACACATTTAACCCTTCAGGTTGATGAAGTTTTACAGGGTTGTATAACCCTTCTCACATGCAGAAACAGTAGTGGTGTTCTGGTCCATTGTCTAACACAAAAAGCAGCCCCACTGACATGCAAGCGTTCTCAATAATGGTGCAAAGCATCGACCTAAATGTTACAGCTCAAATCTCTGGATAGGGCTGCGGTTAGCTGCCAGTGCTGATGGCCAAGGGTAATGAACGGTCCTCCTTATACCTATGTCGTCATTCCTGTTGGGCTTTAGGTTCATATTCAGGTGGAGTGTGCATCTCGTTTTAGTTTAGTTTAGTGTCACGTGTACTGAGGTACAGTGAAAAGCTTTTTTGTTGCGTGCTCTCCAGTCAGCGGAAAGACAATACATGATTACAATCAAGCCCTCCACCGTGCACAGAGACAAGTTACAGGATAATGGGAATAACGTTTAATGCAAATTAAAGTCCAGTAAAGTTCAATTAAAAAGAATCCGAGGGTCTCCAACGAGGTAGATGGTACCTCAGGACAGCTCTCTAGTTGGTGCAAGGATGGTTCAGTTGCCTGATAACAGCTGAGCAGAAACCGTGTTGTTTTTGCACTGTGGTTGGGTTTAGGCCGATGGTTCTTGGTTGTCACGTGTCATGGAACTGTTCTCAGCATCGAGCGAGATGTTGGAGGGCTCCCCTCACTCCGGGAATCACATCCCTCCTTGAACCGGTCTCTGCAGCGTTGTAGCCCAGCGTGGGTTAACTGCTGGAGAAGGACACCCTCCTGGAAATATTCTCCGGATTGGGTTAAGCACTGGAGGACTGCCAGTACTCATAAGTCATAGCCTGAGTCAGTGCCTCGGGGCAGGCAGCAGAATATTGGAAATGAGAGTGAAGGCCGGCTTGACAAGCTAGTGTTTAAGGCAACTTCTTGTTTCTCACTCGTGTGCTTTCAAATTGTCTTTGTGTTACTGCTTGGTGCAATTTGTATCTGGAGATACGCAAGATGATGCCAGACCTTGGCAGCTCTGAGCATGTTCTTCCCAGAGAAACATAGAAAATAAGTGGAGGTGGAGGAGGAGGCCATTCGGCCCTACAAGCCAGCACCGCCATTCAATATGATCATGGCTGATCATCCAAAATCAGTACCCCATTTCTGCTTTTTCCCCATATCCCTTGATTCCGTTAGTCCCCAGAGCTAAATCTAACTCTTTGGAAACATCCAATGAATTGGTCTCTACTGCCTTCTGTGGCAGAGAATTCCACAGATGCACAACTCTCTGGATGAAAAGATCTTCAGCCATTCAATACAATCACCCTGTTCTTTGAAATCTCTCTCCCCTTTGTATTTGAGTTTGACTCGATTGTATTAATGTATGGTATCTCTGATCTGTTTGGATAGCATGCACAACAAAAATTGTTCGCTGCAGCTCAGTGCACATGACAATAATAAACCTAAACATAAACTTTCTCTGATGTTAATGGTCAATATTTATTTTCTTCTGGGAAGTCGCATTGGACTCCAGATTCCGTACAAGCTGGGTTAGAGGCAGACTGGATTCAACACAAGGCTGTGCTTGTGCTGGGTCTGGACTTGGCTCCAGCATTGACCACATGCATCCCATGGACTGAATGTTCTGACTCTCTGCACCCAGAGGGCATCCCATGGGTCGGACTAGGCACCGAGATATAACGGAGCCTCATGCACTGCATGGCAGAGGCTGAGCTGACATGATCTGGAAACCTGAAGGAGGAGGGAGAAAGGGTCTTCTTGTGTGCAGATCTTATTTCTCAAGGATGTTCGGGGAACCACATCTATCTCAGTCTCTCAATATCGAGAGGCTGTCCATCAGACATATGCCCAGACTGTTCTGATTGTGCAAATTACAGTTGCTGCCATCTCAAGAATCGCAGTCTCTGAATCATTCCAGCAGAGCAAAATAGACCACTCCTAGGAAAATCACCTATACTGAAGTGTAGTACGCAAAGGAGCCATTTTAGTCGGCAAAACCCGCCGTCCTTTATGCCTCTAGCAGTGTAATCAGTGTTTTGGTGGAACAGTATGTGTGATGATACCATTAAAATGCAGAATATATCTCATCTATCAATTCACAGATTTTTTGTTATTTTTCTTTAAAAATGTTTCTGCAAGTTTCTGCCTACTAAAATGGTGCCATGAGATACTACAGTTTTTAGGGTCGAGTGGTCTATCTTGCTCTGCTCGATTACCTTTGGTAGATACCTGCTGAGAAACACTCTGCACCTTAACTGCTGTAGGCATCACCCACAATCACCCTGAATATTGAAACCCTAAACACACTGAGACAAAAACGGTCCTTGAGCTATTTAAGGGCCAACTCCCTGTTCACTGCCCGCACTCTGTGTACAAAGTGAGCATTTCATGTGAAACTTCATTTTGCAAAAAGAGTTTTCTGCTTCTAACAGCCAATCATTCTCAAGAGCAGCACATTGCTCTATCATCACCAGCTGTGCTCATTAGTATACACAGAATGGTCATTCATCCCAGGCAACTAGATTAATTAAGGATCCTCACAGAGGAGTGCCAGAATTTACATGGACATACCTGAGAAATAAATTGAAAGCCATTCTACTGGTGATGGGCTGGAAGGCTGAGAATTTGTCACTTATTGTAAGCTACATCAGAACATAGTGGTGCTGCCTTGGCTGCTGATTTGACCATTTATTGGGGAGCAGCTCTGAGCCCAGAGGAACCTGTGGGTCCAGTGAGTTTGCATTGCATGGAGACCTTGGAAAATGAAGGATCACAGACCTACACAGCGCATTACAGCGCCAGAGACCCGGGTTCAATCCTGGCTATGGGTGCTTGTCTGTACGGAGTTTGGACATTCTCCCCGTGACCTGCGTGGGTTTTCTCCGAGATCTTCGGTTTCCTCCCACACTCCAAGGACGTGCGGGTTTGTGGGTTAATTGGCTTGGTAAAATTGTAAATTGTCTTTAGGGTAGTGTTAATGTGCAGGGATCGCGGGTCGGTGTGGGCTCGATGGGCCGAAGGGCCTGTTTCCATGCTGTATCTCTAAACTTAGGTAAATAAGTCATGGAGCAAGAATGCAGACAACGGGCAAACAGGGGTATCACACATTTGCAGTCAAGTTCTTTATATGGTGAGTTGAAGTAACATGACACAGTGGCAATCATGAAACCGATAAAGCCTTGAAACCAGCAAATTTTCACCTAAAGCATCAAATACAGTGATGTTATAAAAATATGAAAAATCAAATCTAGAAAGACCTTTTGTGCCTATTCTCTTTTTCCTATATCCAACGGTGCCCCAGAGTACATGATGTCTGAAGTACTTTATCTGTTATAATGGAATTTAGTTTAAGTGCGGAGACAGGCTCTTTGGCCCACCGAGTCCACACCGACCAGCGATCCCTGCAAATGAACACTACCCTACACACACCAGGGACAATTTACAATTTTACCAAGCTGATTAACCTACAAACCTGTATGTCTTTGGAGTGTGGGAGGAAACCGAAGATCTCGGAGAAAACCCGTGCAGGCCACAGGGAGAACGAACATACTCCGTACAGACAAGCATCCCTTAGCCAGGATTGAACCTGGGTCTCTAGTGCGAGAAGGCAGTAGCTCTACCGCTACGCCAAGGATTGGAGAAAAGAGGAAAATTGAATTTTATAAATGTGCAATAAGCACACAATGATTCCACAACACTATGATAGTGATATAATTTTAAAGATGTACGCTAATTGAGAATAGAGGTTGCCCAGAAAAATGGGTAAAACTCTTCTCTGAAACAGTGCCACTGGAATGTTTGGATCTGCCAAAGAGGAAAGATGGAGCCTTGGTTTAAAACCTCCAAAATAATAACTGGGCAGCTCTCCTTCAGTTCAACACTGGCACATCTGCCACATCCCCGGAATGGGCTTTGAACCACTGCCTCCCAACACCAACAGGTCAATCGTTGAGCACAGCCAACACATATTAACTCAGAATTCCTGGGGTGGATCTATTTCTGTAAGTGGGTGAACTTCCAGAACCCTTTCCCACCATTTCTTCTTTTATAACTACTAAAGTTTGCATGAGTTGCGGGTAAAGTTGAGTTGAGGATGTTTAGTTTAGTTTAGTTTAGTTTAGTTTAGAGACACAGAGCGGAAACAGGCCCTTCGGCCCACCGAGTTCACGCCAACCAGTGACCCCCACACACTAACACTATCCTGCGCACTAGGGACAATTCACAATTTTACCAAGCCAATTAGCCTACAAACCTTTACATCTTTGTAGTGTGGGGGGAAACCGGAGCTTCCGGAGAAAATCCACGTAGGTCACACATAGATAATGTACTAACTCTGTGCAGACAGCACCCTTGGTCAGGATCGAACCCTTGTTTCTTGCACAGTAAGGCAGCAGCACTACCACTGCGCCACAATGCCGTGTGGGGACTGCATTTTATCCACCAGATGCAGTTGGTACCTTCCTAACACTTCCCAATATAAATGAGACAAAGCCTTCGATGGAAAACCACAACGTGGCTATAACCCAGCAAAAGGGGTTCATCTTTAAGTAAAAATAAGGAACATCGACAGGCACTTTAGAATGAAGATTGGCAAGCGGACATGGATTTAAACACATGCCAGATATTCTTAGATTCAAATGTTCCCAATATAAATGACTGTTTTGGATATTTTCCCTTGGGGTTTCCCCTGCTCAGCAGCAGGCAGCTTCTGAACTTTCTTGCCGTTACTATGCAGCGCCCAAGAACGTCTCAAGGTTTGCTTGATGATCAAGAGCCCTGACAGAAAGATCAGGCATTGAAGAGGTCAGAGTAGCAGAACAAATCAGGGGAGCACTCCGCACTAATTGCTCTCGACATGCGGGATTGGAGAATGGCTGTAAGTATTCAACAGGGAAAAACTGGAGACCCGAGGAGAGTTTTCTTTTTGGCAGAAACACATAGACAGGCCTTTATATGTACAGAATAGATGTTTGTCTTCAGCAAACAAGAACCAGTTTTAACTCAACATCTGGAAAGCACTAGAGGATGGAACACATGAAGAATTCCCACAACATCGCCATTTCATGGTAGGGAACATTGAGGCCCCAGGGAAGGTCATCAGGAAGGGTCAAAGCCAAGGTCCTTTGGCAATGTAGTTGTTCAGTGAACTGAATCACCTTTAACCAGCAAGAGGAACACTTGTGGATATTTATGTGTATGGATTATGAGCTAGGTAAAGACATGAAGATTGAGGGTCCTTGTACAAGATCAGCAAAACTATAGTTTAAAGAATGTTATTTTGTTTTGCAGTTTCCCCTAGAATGGATTCCCAGCACGGCTTTGTATCCAGCTGGTCATGTCTTACGAGTTTGGTCATGTTTTTCCAGGAAGTGACAAAGGTGATCGATGACGGTAGGGCAGCGGATGTTGTTTACATGGATTTTAGTAAAGCATTTGATATGATTTTCCATGGTAAACACAGAAAATAGGTGCAGGAGGAGGCCATTTGGCCCTTCGAGCCAGCACCGCCGTTCATTGTGATCATGGCTGATCATCCACAATCAGTAACCTGTGCCTGCCTTCTCCCCATATCCCTTGATCCTGCGAGCCCCTGGAGCTCTATCTAACTCTCTTTAAAATTCATCCAGTGTTTTGGCCTCCAATGCCTTCTGTGGCAGAGAATTCCACAAATTCACAACTGTCTGGGCGAAGACAGAGTGTTGTGGTGGAATGGCATTATATTGGCCTGTGACCAGTGGAGTTTCTCAGGGATCTGTGTTGGGACCCCCTTGTTGTTTGTGACATATAAACTGTTTTGGAGTGTGGCATACAGTTCTGTCATCACCCCATTGTAGAAAGGATGTTGAGGCTTTGGAGATGGTGCAGAAGAGGTGCACTTGAATGCTGGCGGGAGTAGGTATTAGCTAATTGTATTTGCTACAAGAAGGGGTTGGACAATCTTGGGTTGATTTCCGTGGACCACTGGAGATTGAGGGGCAGCCTGATAGAAGTATATAAAGGTATGAGAGGGAAGGGAATCAGTAGAGTAGGCTTTTTTTTTTCACAGGGTGAAAATGTGAAGGACAAGAGGGCATAGGTTTAAAGTGAGAGGGGCAAGTTTTATCTTTACAAAAAGGGTGGTGGGTGCCTGGAACATGCTGCCAAGAGTGGTGGTGGACGCAGGTATGAAAGATTTGGAAGTTTTGGAAGATTTTAGATAGGCACATAAATGTGCAGGGAGGTATACGGATCATGTGCAGGCAGAGGAGATCTTGTTTCGCACGGACATTGTGGGCCGAAGGGCCTGTTTGTGCGATGTATTTTTCTATGTTCAATGCCCGAAGGCACATGAGTAATTAATTTGTCATGACACATTAATTTGTCATTAATCTTCAAAAGGAAGCTAGACAAGGTGCATGGGTCAGTGGATGAGGCTCATATTCAGTTGTCATAGCCGGTACAGCAGTCTTCTAGGGTTGCATGTCTTTGTGGGTCAAAGGAGAGAGCTTCCAGAATACGTTTCCACTATATCTCTTCTTAATTGCATATCCCAAGGGTTTGCATGGGTGTTAGACTGTGAGTGTATGGAGACGCATTTGTTCTGCAGGATTTCAGTCCTAACTCTTCTTATAATGTAGGTTAATTGGCTGGGTAAATGTAAAAATTGTCCCTAGTGGGTGTAGGATAGTGTTAATGTACGGGGATCGCTGGGCGGCACGGACTTGGTGGGCCGAAAAGGCCTGTTTCCGGCTGTATATATATGATATGATATGATAACTTCATACATAAATCACTGACAGGTGACAGTATTCCTGGGTGATAATATATAAAGAACTGCCGTAGTATTAAAGCAAATGAAATGCTAAGAGATTCATGCACATAATGTGACTATGCCATCTTTACTCATCTTAACAATGACCCCTTAGCATGTTTTTCTCCTTGGCACACCATTCCTTGCTTCATCTTTTGAAAGTGTTGAGATCTTGAGGGATTAGGACTATACAGCTGATTGAAAAGTCTTCACCTAAAAGGACCACCACTCTTGGTGAGGTTGAAATAGGAGACATCCAAATCTGGACTCAATATAGTCCATGTTCTCTTCAGATGTCTGGGGAACAAATGGCTGTGCGGTCAAGAGAAACTGCAACTAATTGCACTAACCTCACGTTTTGACACAGAGCACTGTTCTCTTTGGTACCTTGCCAATTATTATCTCTCAATTACCATCGTTAAAACAGATGATCTATTCAACTTAACGCACCTCACTGTGCACACATTAAGCGGCCACACATTTACAGTGGAACAGTAACTACAGTACATATTTACTTGGCTGTAAAACACTCAGGAAAATCTTGAGGTTATGAAAGGCCCTATATAAATACAATCCTTTCTTTTTTTTCCTGTCCCAGATGTAATTAGTAGACCCAGATTCCTGGGACCAAGTCCTTCCTAGTGTAGTATTGCACTGTCACTCTATGGATGAACTTTCTGAGCCACTTTGGGAGCTTTGTGCTTGAATGCTCCCTTGTTGGCCCAATATTGATCCTAATCCTTCTTAATCTGTGTGGTCTGTTCCTCATTATGTGTCTTCGGCCCTGCTCTGCTGAGGTTATTGAGATGGAGAATGTTGCTGGATTCAAAAGCAATGAGATGTGATCAAATGGAATGGGCGAGGTTTGGAGAGAAGGAAGACAGGCACGTGAAGATCAAACAAAGTAAATAGAGCTTCTTTGAAGCTAATATATGGTTGTTTATTTCTGAAAGTAAAAAGTAATAAAGCTTTTAGTTATCTGAAAACAGAAGGTGAGCTTTGTTCAGTTAAACAGAATCATTCCAGAACAAAACATTGGTTTGTATCCCAGGATACCAAAGGCTGTTCTTTGTTATATGTACGTCGCTCTATTGGTCTTGGTTTCTGGGTCTCAATCTACAGGACAATAAGGTTAATTTTG
The DNA here is from genome assembly GCF_053455715.1 of Rhinoraja longicauda. NCBI lineage: Eukaryota > Metazoa > Chordata > Chondrichthyes > Rajiformes > Arhynchobatidae > Rhinoraja > Rhinoraja longicauda. The sequence continues at coordinate 13,087,480 of NC_135978.1, forward strand.
GCAATTAACTGAGAGACCCTGTCCAACAAGTACCTGCCAACTTATTTCAGTTCTCTTTAAAACAAACAGTCTAAATGATTCCCCTACCACTAATTTAATTGATGATTCTCGCACAAACTACAACTCCAGAGAAAGAATACTACTAACCTGAAGGGAAGTTTCGATGGCAGGCAGGCTACCAGTATAATTATGATCACATCCTCCTCTGCACAGATATGTTTTGGCAGAGTAAGCAATGCTTCACCGGGAAATGCACTATGGCATGCTGAGTTTAATGCGTGCTCATCTGATTTGCCAGCTTTGTGTCTCTCCACCTTCGTGTCTGGCTGGAACATATTACAGATGTAAAAACTTCAAGCGGGGCAAACCTGGTCCGAGTAGCAGTGTCCACCTTCAGTCACACTTGGAGCCCCAACAATGAAGCCATACCCACCAAGGCTTATGCTGCACTGCCCAGTGGAACCTTTGCCGGGAGGCTCAGCGCAGAACTTCCAGTGAGAAGGGTTGTTGGCTGGAATTTCTTCCTTGGCCCTAATTAAAATGTGAAGCATGTTTGAGCCAGAATAGCCACCAGCAATGGGCACTCATCAATGTGAAGGAGAGAACGCTTGGCAGTGTTACCTTGGCACTGCAGCATGCAATAGGCAGGAGAGGAATCTAAACTGGAGTGAGGCAAGTAAGGTAGTAACACAAGATGGAGCAGTTCTACAGGATAGTAACGCAGGCTGAAGTGAGACAAGCAGTCTAATAACGCAGGATGAAGTACAGTATTTTATACACAAGATAGTTACAGAGGATGGATTTATTCACAAAATGCTGGAGTAACTCAGCAGGTCAGGCAGCATCTCGGGAGAGAAGGAATGGGGGTTGTGTTAGACAATCATGCAGACAGAGTACAGGAAAGCAGGGTGGTGTGTGTCATACACAGGAGAGGACTGGAGTGGGGCAGGTATTGCAAGCTGGACTGTTAATACACAGTGCAGCAAGATGGACAGGAAAGTCAAATCAGATGAGCATGTGTTAAACTCAGCATGCCATACAGCTTGCAGGATTTCAACTGCAGCAAGGGTAATTTTAAAATAGGAAATATGCAACAACATCTTTTGCAATTGCATGTAAATACACCCCAGTCACTGACTTCCTACAGCCCAACACAAAAATAGCAGGATAATTTATGTTCAGGCAAGCGAATATTTTGACATTGGAATGGAGTGTGCCGTGTAATGTTCTGAATGAAGTTTATTTTTATCATGTTGTCCTTCCCGAAACTTTCAAAAAACATTCACAGCTAACTATCAGATAAAATAGCCACTGCTATCTGCATCTGCATCTGCATCTGCTGCTGTTCAACACCACAGTAACACGATTTGAGAAAGGCAGAGTTTTCGAAAACAGGGACCATAAGATCAAAGCATTGCCTTTGGGCAGGCACGCTTCACCTGGCACATTGTCTCACCCTTGTTTCGCTTGGCCCTCAATTTGCCAACACAGTCAGAGGAAGCACGTCTCTGCAGTCTTAGAGTCTCTCCTCCACCTTACTTACACCATACTTGCCATTTAAACCCTGGATCATATTAAAGTGTTCAGATCGCATTTATGGATTGGCCTTCCATCCTTTTGAACTAGACTATGACTTCACTTGCAGGAAATAAAACTCTTAAGGGACTCAGAAGTTGAACTAAAATCACCAGAGAAAAAAACCACCTAAGGAATCCACACATATAAAAATGCTGCTCACGTCTTGAGTAAGAAATAAACTGCTGGAGGAACACAGTGGATCAACCAGCATCTGTGTGGAGAAAATAATTGTCACTATTTCAGGCAGAGACCTAGTATCAATGTAGGGTCTTGACAGGGAATTATCGCTAATTCCTGAACCACTGAGTTCCTCCAGCAGTTGTTTTTTTTGCTCCAGATTCCAGCATTTGCAATACCTTGTGGATTATCGTGCCAGTCTTACAATGGTTATAATCACCCATTCTTTTGTATTGATCCCTCAGTCACATCTCACTGCCTTCACATATTTTATCTGCTGATTATATCACATCCTTCTCCGATTACATTAAACACAACTCATGCATTTCATTCCCTTGACCTGGCACACGCTCCTCATGTTTCACCTCCTGGTTATATCAGATGTACCAGATACGCCAACTTCTGGGCATATTGCAGACACTTCATATTTCAATCTTTAATTTTAACACATTTCATCTCCTGGTAATATCGCAGTGGCCTCTTATTCCATTCACGTTATATAATGTGAAGAGAGAGCTAGATAGAGCTCTTAAGGATAGCAGAGCCAGGGGGTATGGGGAGAAGGCAGGAATGGGGTACTGATTGAGAATGATCAGCCATGATCACATTGAATGGCGGTGCTGGCTCAAAGGGCCGAATGGCCTCCTCCTGTACCTATTGTCTATTGTCTATAACACACTCATCACCCTGGACTTCCATCACGTATTTCTTTCAATGGTTAGTTCATGATGTCGTCATTAATAACATATTCTGCATACATCATATGTAATTCATATGCTTCATCCCCTGGTCATATCACAAACACTTCACATGTTCCATCTTTAGGTGTTATCGCACAGTCTACCTGTGCTTCATCACACTTTCCTTGTAAAATGTGTCCTCTTATTCCATCCCACACCCATCACACACTCCATCCACTGGTCATCTCACATGCTCCTCACGTACCTCATTACCTACTGAAATGAGAAGCACACTGCTGGTTTCATCCTTAGTTATATTGCATTTATGATCCCGTTATCTCCTACTCTGACACAGCACACACTCCTCATTTATTTAATTTTCTGGATATCTTAAACATCCCTCATTTGTCTCATTAATGAACACGTCAAGTGCAGCCTGAAGTGTTTCAGTTCTTCATCATATCTCTTGTTCCATCACACACTCTTCACTCATTCCATCCTCTGGTTATCCTCATGCTCCTGAATTATTCCAACACCTGCTCGCCACATACACCTCAAGGGCTATTATGGTTGGGCAATAACTGTTGACCTTGCCAGTGATGGTCAGATCCCCAAAATGAATGAAAAATGTTCATACATTTCACCTCTCGTTCATATCCAATACCTGATATCCTTTGTAGGTTCTATTGCAACGTTTAAGAAACATTGAGATAGGTACATGGATAGGGTAGGTTTAGAGGAATATGGAGCAAAACACAGGGAGGTGGGATTAGTGTAGATGGGACATGTTGGTCAGTGTGGGCAAGTTGAGACAAAGGGCCTGTTTCCATGCTGTATGACTCAATGACTCTTGGACCTCATGCCTAGTTACATTGCAAGCTCCCAGTTAATTCCAGTCAATGGTACATCACATGCACCTCTGGTTTAATGCCCTGGTTGTTTTGCATCTTCAAAAGCATTTCAGTACCTGGTTATAAATGACATATGATGAAAGAATGGATCGACTGGGCTCATATTCACTGGAATTTAGAAGGATGAGAGGGCATCTTATAGAAACATATAAAATTATTAAGGGATGGACAGGCTAGATGCAGGAAAAGTGTTCCCGATATTGGGGGAGTCCAGAAACAGGGGTCACAGTTTAAGAACAAGGGGTAGGCCATTTAGTACTGAGATAAGGAAAAACATTTTTCACCCAGAGAGTTGTAAATCTGTGGAATTCTCTGCCACAGGAGGCGGTGGAGGCCAATTCACTGAATGTATTCAAGAGAGAGTTGTAAAAAGCTCTTAGAGCTAACGGAAACATGGGATATGGGGAGAAAGCAGCACTGATTCTGGATGATCATATCGAATGGCGGTACTGGCTTGAAGGGCTGAATGGCCTACTCCTGCACCTATTTCTCATGTTTAACTCTGAATGTTTTCCTTTCTATGGTCACACCACACACCACACAGCTGTCTGTGATCTCTAGGTATATTGGATGTTCCTCATTCAGTCTTCGATTGCTTCAGAATAAATCCCATTAGACAATTCCTGAGGATAGATTCTGCCAAAAGACTTTGTAAATTGCCTGATAGACAGTAGCAGAGATACTGCTTCAGTTTATAATCATCATCATAGCAACTCTCTCCTCAGAGGCTAAATAAATGATGGATGCACTGGCTGAGACAGACTGGAATATGTAAACTGGAGCTGGCACAAACTCAGCGAAGAGCCATCTTTGATCAGTTTTTGAGGCTCGTCATTCATTTAATGTTAAAAAAAAAAACCTTCCAACTGATGGCCCAGTTTCAATACAGTGGATTTGAAAAGCTTTCAAAATAACTGAGGAAGGGAAATTTAAATATATAACTCTTGAACTCTGAAAGAAGTGCTAATTAAAATCATACACAGAAAAAGACTGCATAGCTTACCTATGAATAGTGCGCTTTGCATGTCATTGCCCTCTGGAGAACCGATGTACACATTCCAGCTAGGTTTTTTTGAATTGGCTGCAGGTCTGCCCAGGAATTACACTTCTAATTACACTTGGCCGAATCAGTTGGTTGTTGCTGGTATTATATGATCTCTTGGGAACATTCTCATGAAACACTTAGATTACCTAATAAAGACACAAACCAGGTGTCTAACCTGTCATGGCCAACACTGCACAACATCAGATGGCATATTCCTCATCCCATTCTCTTTTTTTTTTTCCTTTTCAAAGACTTTATTCAGCACAAACTCATGATACATCACATCAAAACCACATTCAGAGGTTATAATACATCAAGTAATCATTATAGTACAATGTTGCCTTCATTATTTACAATACTCTCAACCCCCCGCGGTGACCAGCGCCCGCGGAAGGCCTTCAGAGTCCCTGTGGACACCGCGTGTTCCCTCTCCAGGGACACGCGCGCACGGACGTAGGCCCGGAAGAGGGGCAGGCAGCTGACTCTGGCAAGACCATCTACCGCCCACTGCCTGGACCCGTCATCCCATTCTCTCTCTCGCTCTCTCGCTCTCTCGCTCTCTCTCTCTCGCTTTCTCTCTCTCGCTTTCTCTCTCTCTCTCTCTCTCTCTCTCTCTCTCTCTCTCTCTCTCTCTCTCTCTCTCTCTCTCTCTCTCTCTCTCTCTCTCTCTCTCTCTCTCTCTCTCTCTCTCTCTCTCTCTCTCTCTCTCTCTCTCTCTCTCTCTCTCTCTCTCTCTCTCTCTCTCTCTCTCTCTCTCTCTCTCTCGCTCTCGCTCTCTCTCCCTCTCGCTCTCTCTCTATCTTTCTCCCTGGCCCATATTATAAATATGCATTCCTCAAATTATGAATTTTTACCATTAACTCTTTGGAGTACCTGTCTTCAATTTACAAATTGTGCGGCATTCTGGATGCTCTATTACAGGAAAGATGTATGGACGCAAGTAAAATTATAGAAGGCATATATAGGGTAGACAGTCAGAACCTTTTTCTCAGCGTGAAAATGTCTAGGACTAGAGGGCCCAGGTTAAAGGTGAGGGGGTCAAAGCTTGAAGGAGATGTGCGCGGCAAGTTTTGTGTTTGCACAGAGTGGTGTGTGTCAGGAATACACTGCAAGGGGTTGTGGTGGAGGCAGATACCATAATGGCATCTAAGAGGCTACTAGATAGGCTCAGGGACATGCAGGGCGTGAAGGGATATGGATCATGTGCAGGCAGAGGAGATTTGTTTAACCTGGCATTATGTTCGGCATGTGCATTGTTGGCTGTAGCCTGTTCCTATGCTCTATTTTGTGTTCTGTTTTATGTTCAAATCTATTATCATATCATATGATATATATACAGCTGGAAACAGGCCTTTTCGGCCCACCAAGTCCGTGCCGCCCAGCGATCCCCGTACATTAACACTATCCTACACCCACTACGGACAATTTTTACATTTACCCAGCCAATTAACCTTCATACCTGTACGTCTTTGGAGTGTGGGAGGAAACCGAAGATCTCGGAGAAAACCCACGCAGGTCACGGGGAGAACGTACAAACTCCTTACAGTGCAGCACCCGTAGTCAGGATCGAACCTGAGTCTCCGGCGCTGCATTCGCTGTAAAGCAGCAACTCTACCGCTGCACTACCGTGCCGCCCATTGTTTTTTCTGTGAAGAATAGCATCACGTCCTCTGCCTAGAGGGACACATAATACCAAAATACCCCCAGTACATTCCACTCCCGCCTTTAAAAATGGATGTACAACTGGAAAATAAGAAATAGCTGTGAGCAAAATGACAGGGTGTGCTTGGCAATTGTGAAATCAGAGACAGCAGTATGGATAATGGGCAGAAGCACAGTAAGTTGTGCAGTGGGCCTATTTTCCCATTCATAGAACCTCTCTCAGTTTAACTGAGAGATCCATACACGCTAAGAGTGCTGAGATACCCTTCATTTCAGTGCTCCTGTGGTGGAAATGGAATTTGATAGTACTTTGAAAAACCACTTGCTGAGTGATTTAAAGGTACAATGAGTTCCCCGGTGAATGTAAGAGCTACCAATCTGTTTATAACAGTCCAAGCCTCTGTGGATGGACTGTGGCAAGGTTACAGACATTGTAGCTACTTGTGCCCAGTGCTTAAAGCTCAAAGAGTTTGGCAAGTGATGCTAAACATCAAAGATATTCTCGAGAACCTTTAGTGAATGGCGGCGGTTATTCAAGAAGATAAATCATATTAATACAAAGCCTTCTTCCATTCCTCCTGTACGAATTTCCAAATAGCTTTGCAGATGCTGGTTAATGCACAAAAGGTCACAAAGTGCTGGAGTAACTCAGCAGGTAAGGCAGCATCTCTGAAGAACATAGATAGGTGACGTTTCGGATCGAGACCCCTCTTCTGAATCTCTGAAGTAGGGTCTTGACCTGAAACGTCACAATAGACAATAGGTGCAGGAGGAGGCCCTTCGAGCCAGCACCGCCATTCAATGTGATCATGGCTGATCATTCTCAATCAGTACCCCTGTTCCTGCCTTCTCCCCCTGACTCCGCTATCCTTAAGAGCTCTATCTAGCTCTCTCTTGAATGCATTCAGAGAATTGGCCTCCACTGCCTTCTGAGGCAGAGAATTCCACAGATTCACAACTCCCTGACTGAAAAAGTTTTCCCTCATCTCAGTTCTAAATGACCTACCCCTTATTCTTAAACTGTGGCCCCTTGTTCTGGACTCCCCCAACATTGGGAACATGTTTCCTGCCTCTAACGTGTCCAACCCCTTATACGTTTCGATAAGATCTCTCTTCTCATCCTTCTCACCTATCCATGTTCTCCAGAGATGCATCCTGCCTGACCTGCTGAGTTACTCCAACATATTGTATAAACCTTGGTGTAAGTCTTTGTAGTCACAAATTGTGTGACATTCTGGATGCCCCATCGCAGGAAGGATGTATGGAAGTGTGCTCTTTTTCCAAATGGCTTTGTTAACTACTCAAGGTAAAACACCAGGAAAGAGCACAATGAAAGCAGAAAGCTTTTGCTAATGTTGACAACAGAAATTACACGATAGTAAATCAAAGGATGAATGGCAAAGTTCAAGAGAAAATATAACAGGTAACACTTAGACAGACTGGCACTTTGACATGCCAATGTACATTGGTTTACATCAATAGGAACAAAAAACTGCAGATGCTGGTTTGAATCGAAGGTAGTACAAAATGCTGGAATAACTCAGCGGGTCAGGCAGCATCTCAGGAGAGAAGGAATGGGTGACGTTTCGGGTCGAGACCCTTCTTCAGACTGATGTCAGTCACATTGGTCCTCTCAGGGGCTGGTTAGACCATCTGCTTGGAGTCAATCAGTGCTTCCTGACTTCGATCAGAGGCAGCTGTTGCTGTTAGCACACCTGGATATTTTATTCTTGGTTATGGATCACTGATATAGATTGTGAACAATTGGAACCCCAGCTGTGATCCCTGCAGTACCGCACTAGTTACAGCTTCTCAACATGGATAAAAATACCCATTCCTTCCCAGACTATTTTACGTTCAATAACCAATTCTCAATCCGTTCTAATATATTATCCTAATCCTCTGTGATCAACTTTTGAGGGGACTTTTGGTGAACAATGTTAGGGCATTGCAGACCCACCAAATCCATCCCAATTCACCATCCGCGTGGCCTCAGGCAGCACACTCACCCATGGTCCACTGACAGCCATCCCCAACTGTCCCTTAGTCATAGAGTCATCATCATAGTGTCATAGAGACTTACAGTGTGGAAACAAGCCCTTTGGCCCAACGCCCACACCGGCCAACATGTCCCATCTACACTAGTCCCACCAGCCTGTGTTTAGCCCAAATCTGTCCTATCCATGTACCTGTCTAAATGTTTCTTAAATGTTCCTTCATTTGGCTTTGAGCAGCATTCTAAAGTCAGCCCAAGCAGGGCAAGAGCTTCTACCAAAAATCATAGAAATCTGCATGGGCTTGAAGGGAAGGGAAGGGAAGGAATCTTCTGAAAGTCTTGTCATGTTGAACATGCGGCCTTGAATACAGGGGGGACTTATCTTGGGCAAGAATTATCCAAGAAAATAACTGTAAATCCATTAAAAAAAGTCAAGTCAATGAATTGTGGAAACTAGTTTTAAAAGGCAACAATGTGCACACATGCTTTCACGAGAAACTGAGATGAAAGTATACCCATTTATTAACTCAATAAATGTTGCAAAGGGTTTAAGTGGATATCAAATCAGCGTTGAACAAGTACAGAGGTGACTAAGTCACCAACTAGTTGTGAAGAACGAGAGCGGATTTGAAAACCAACGAGCAAGAAGGAGACCGCCTTTGCCGCGAGGAAGGGCCTGCGTTTGCCAACTGTTGGGAGAACAGGCCATTTACTGATCAATGAGCGAGGAGGGCACAACTACCGATAGTTATTTAACACGTGTCAGAAGTGAAGTAAAAATACCTATCCCAGCTGACATGTTCGGTGGGGAAAGCAATTAATGAAGAGGAGTTAACACCCACCAGTGGAATAAAAGGGAGTGCTCATTCTTCCGATTGTTGACTTTTAATTACGAGCTTTACATTTTTTAATTGAAGGACAACAGTGGATTAACTGAAGGATAAAAACAGCCTTGATCAGCTGTGCATTCATTGTGCAAGAATCTCAAACATCTCTCAGGGGCATATTTCATATAAAATGCTGGAAACACTCAGCAGGACAACGACATTGGCGGAAAGAGAAACACATTTGTTATTAAGGCTCTCGATCGTCATCATTTCAGATTTTCAATATTTGCCGTTTTCCTCATTTGTAGTGCACACATTTCACCTTGGACTCACTGAAATCGACATTACCATAAAAATATTGAAATTATGATTGACAACTCTTGGGGATTTGATGCATTCCACGCCATTGTTTTTGAGGAAACTACAGATGCTTTATCTATGAAGTGCCAACACTCTCAATTCACGACTCATCCTTTTGAACAAAAACCCCCCAAATATAGTACAGTGGAACTCCATTGAAGGTTGGGATTTACTTTAATTCGACGCCAATGACATTCTTTGGCCCCATGTTGCCGTTCTAAGTCCCTGCTTGAGTTCTTTCCGACTTTGTATATAATCCTCAAAGGCCCTGTTGGATTTCATCTTCCTAAACCTTACATATGCATCTTGTTTTCATTTTGACCAAATTTACAACCCCTCTGGCCATCCAAGGTTCCCTTACCTTGCCATCCTTTTACCTCCTCCTTACTGGAATATGTTGGTCCTGAACTCTGATCAACTGATCTTTGAACATGTCTGATGTAGACTTGCCCGATAACTGCAGCTCCCAATTTGCTCTCCCTAGCTCCTGTCTGATAATATTATAATCTGCCTTATCCCAATTTAGTACTTACCCCCAAGATACAGGTGTATCCTTACAGGCGATGGGAGAGAGGAGGATGATGGCAAAGATAACATTGCTGCTGGACAACGACTCCCACCCCATGCAGGACACTGTCACTGCACTGAGTAGCTCCTTCAGTGACAGACTCCTTCACCCCAAGTGCGTGAAGGAGAGATGTCGGAGGTCCTTCCTTCCCGCTGCTGTGAGACTACACAACCAGTGCTACTCCCAGCAGACCAGTCAACAGACCAGTTAACAGTAACAGTTAAAAAAAACACAGTAAATGATGCCAATTATCCTTATCTTTGTTTTTATTTATAATGAATGTCTCTTGCTATCCACTTTGCTGCTGTAACACTGCAAATTTCCCCGGTGTGGGACAAATAAAGGAATATATATATATATATATATATATTCATAACGACATTAAAACTGGAGAAGTTGGGAGAAAAAAGTATGGAGTTGTGATCACTACTCCCAAAATACACTCACACTGAAAAGCCTATCACCTGGCTGAGCTCATTTCCCCATTAAAGGTCCAGTATGGTCCCTGCCTGATTAGACTATCCACATATTCTCCACTGGATCACCCATGAAGGCTACATGGATGGTGCTGAGATATAAAAGATGAGAAGTTCAGCTTGTTGGAATTGTGCTGGAATTAGGGACCCTAATAGTCGACGAGAATTTGAGGAACAAATTTGCCGGAAGATTACAGACTGCTGAGAGACTAATATTTCCCTGAGAGTGGCATCGCAGTTAGAGTGGTGAAGAAGGCTTTTGGCATGTTGGCCATCATCTGTCAGGGAATTCAGTAAAAAAAAGATGCAGCTTTATGTTACAGTTGTACAAGAGGTTGGAGAGGCCACATTCGCAGTATTTTGTTCAATTTTGGTCTCCCTGCCGTAGGAAGGATATTGTTAAGTTGAAGAGTGCAGATTTACGAGGCTGTTGCCAGGATTTGAGGCCCTGAGGTAGCGAAAGAGTTTGGGCAGGCTGTTACGTTATTCCTTCGAGTGCAGGAGGCTGAGGGGTGACAATAATAAACAATAGACAATAGGTGCAGGAGGAGGCCATTCGGTCTTTCGAGCCAGCACCGCCATTCAATGTGATCATGGCTGATCATTCTCAATCAGTACCCCGTTCCTGCCTTCTCCCCATACCCACTGACTCCGCTATCCTTAAGAGCTCTATCTAGCTCTCTCTTGAATGCATTCAGACAATTGGCCTCCACTGCCTTCCGAGGCAGAGAATTCTGGTGCATAAAATCCTGAGGGGTAATGATAAGGTGAGCAGTCTTTTTCCCCTGGGTAGAGATATTTAGAACTAGAGGGCATAGGTTCAAGATGATAGGGAAAAGATTTCATCGGAAACCGAGGGGGAACATTCCACAGTGGGTTGTGGGTAAGTTGAATAAGCTGCCAAAGAAGGTAGTTGAGACAGGTACGAGAACAATATTTCAAAGATAATTTGACATGAACATGGATAGGAAAGGTTTAGAGGGATATGGGCCAGTTACGGGCAAGTGGGACTAGCTTAGAAGGGGCATCTTTGAAGGCATGGACAAATTGGGCCAATGGGCCTGTTTCCATGCTGTTTGACTCTATGACTTTAAGAGTAACCCAGTTGCTAAGACATCTTTTCATAATCTGCTTACATATCTGTTTATCTTGTGGGTTTTGTGACGGTGGAGTGTAGCGTGAGCTGAATGAGGTGGCTGTTTGTTTGTTCCTCCTTTATTCACAGCCAGATTACAAGATGTCTATCACTGCAGAGACATTCCTGAACGAGCCTCTTGGCTTCGGCTGCACAATGTGAGGTGTTCAGGAGCGTGAGATAAAAGACACTGCTTGTGGTTTGCGATTGTGAAATCTTTCCAAAGCCCACATGATGCTTATCACAGGACAGATACTTGCATGCAGCAGCTGTGAAGATAATGGGGTTGACCAGTAGACATCATGGCTTGCAAACATTCTGACCCCTGTTTTCTTTATTTTCTCATTTTCTCTCCTAAGTGAATTGACATGATGAGTCCCACATTTCTTTGATTATCCAGGCGAGGTGAATGTAACAGCACCACCCACTTTCCAAAATCCTTAGTCAACATCAACACTTCCCAGAGTTTGAGCAAGACTGGAAAAATTGCTAGCAGAAATGCTGGCCAAAGGATTTCTTTCCCCTCACCTGGGGACTCGGTGCCCAATTGTTCGAGCCCAACTCAAGCTATTTCCAGCAAAGGGGCTGGCTGACCTGATGTCCCTACAGTGCATGTCTCTGTACTCAGCATTGTGACTGCATTCATTGTAGTTGATTACAACCGTAGACTGGGAAGATCCCAAGGGAGCTCCAGACTGATACGTTTTCCTCATCCTATCACAAATAGTAAGCGGCCTCTTCCAGCGAACACCATTTCTAATTACTCTCAAGAAAGACTCTTCAAATTTCTCCTTGAACCTCAAATACAAATTAAGCATAGCCACTATAGCGCCCACCTAAGTTAATCATATACAATTCTGCTATGTTTTCGATTCCATCGATCAACCTTTAAAATGTTTTGTCATGGAAGAGGTCTGCTTGTGTATTCCCTCTCCAGAGGTGGTTTCCCAGCTTTCTCCATCTACAATGGTTCATGAATGTGAGGATGAGGTCTGAGGCAGATCAGCCATGATTATAGTGAATGGTGGAGCAAGTTTGAGGGTCGAGTGGCCTACATCTGTTGCCTGTTTCTCTTTTAGTTTAGATTGGAGATACAGCGTGGAAACAGGTCCTTCAGCCCACCGTCAGCACTGACCAGCGATCCCCACACATTAACACCACCCTACACACACCAGGGATCATTGTAGTGTAGGAGGAAACTGAAGATCTCGGAGAAAACCCACGTTGTTATTTTCCAAGATCCCCTATTCAAGGGCAATTCGGGGTGGGGAATAAATACTAGCCTTAGCAGTGAAGCCTAGATCTTGAAATTGCAAAAAAGATTTCTTGATATCCTCATATCACTCCACTGGTTATCTTGATTGTTATTCAATGGGACCCAGAAACTAATAGATGTAGCTTTGTAAACCCCTTCCCCCAAACCCCCAAAATAGATTTATCACAGACTTTGGCCCAGCTATGCAAAGAGTCAGAAGTTTCCTGAAGACAAGTACCGGGAGTTTGTTTCTTGCAGCACACACCAAGCAACTATTCCTGAACAATATCATCCCTAGATTGGACCCATTACCACAGGGGTCCCAATCTAGAGACAATATTGTTCAGGACTGGTTGCTTGTTACCATGTTGAGGAGACAAGGTGAAAAACTAAGGTAAACAGCAGAGATGGACTAAGAAGATGAAGGAAATGAAGAATGTGAACTGACCCAGGTTTAGGTTACAATGGTACTGGGATTGCAAGAGGGAGAGAAGATTTATTTTCTTGATTTGCTGTAAATCGTTGCCAAGTAGTTTACAGAGGAAACCTGCCCTGGTTTCCTTGCATGATTCACCGAGACCACTGATGGCATCCACAAAATAAAAGTAGGAAAAGCTGCCCCAGGATCCTGAGTTGGAGCTCGAGTGTTGATTACACTACCTGTCTTCTGCAGACTGGAATAGCAGAAAGACGGCAGAACTCTCTTGGCAGTAAAAAGACCGAGAGGCTGCAATTCAGATGCAGTCAGGATAACGCAGGAGCTCTGTACTGCGTCCAACAAATGGCAACAACACATCTGATGGAAAATTTGACAGCTCTCCCTGGCAATTGTTAAGATCATTTCCCTTTGTTACATCTTTAATTATCTTCTGTGATCTTTTCGCATGAAATTTGTACAGCAATGGTTTTCTACTTGAGGTTGTCACAGTGATCCACTGTTCCTGATATGCCAGGTTCCAGGTTATGCGCTGTCACTCGGGAAGGCAGGCAAAATGAATATTTTTCATGGTGTGGTTATAATATGGAATTACCTGCCTTAGGCCATGGTTGAAGTAGAGTCCATTCATAAACCTATACTAGATAAATACTCAGGAATAAGTTCTGACAAAGGATCTTCCACCTGAAACAATAACAGTTTCTCTTTCCACAGAAGCAACCTGATCTGCAGAAGGTTTCCAGTGTTTTCTGAGAGAGAGAGAGAGAGAGAGAGAGAGAGAGAGAGAGAGAGAGAGAGAGAGAGAGAGAGAGAGAGAGAGAGACAGAGAGAGTGAGATAGAGAGAGATAGATAGATAGAGAGAGATAGAGAGAGAGAGAGAGAAAGAGAGAGATATATAGATAGATAGATAGAGAGAGAGAGAGAAAGGGAGAGAGAGAGATAGATAGAGAGAGAGATATAGAGAGATAGATAGATAGATAGATAGATAGATAGATAGATAGATAGATAGATAGATAGATAGATAGATAGATAGATAGATAGATAGATAGATAGATAGATAGATAGATAGATAGATAGATAGATAGATAGATAGATAGATAGATAGATAGATAGATAGGGAGAGGGAGAGGGAGAGGGAGAGGGAGAAATATTATTTTTTCCAGACCTGGGGGTTGCCCATCCTTAATTGATCTTAAGAAGGTGGTGGTGATCTGTCTTCTTGAATCACTATAGCTCCTCTGGTGAAGCTAATCACACAGTACTGTTCAGTAGGTACAAGGAGAAAACCGATATCCACTACCTATTTGATCCATTAACCAAACAGGAGGCTTTGGCAGTTTCAAAAGTGCATTAATGAGGATCAATTCCCAGAGCCTGACCAAGTATATCCTCTGACCTTGTGGGAAACTGGGGAAGAAATTGCAGAGAGCCTTGCAGATATTTGCTTCTTCTTTAGCCACAGATAAAGTTCTGGAAGACTGGAGACAGTGGTCGGAAAGTTGTTGGTGCAGATTCTGAGCAGGGCCGTCTTAACGCATGGGCCTGATGGGCACTTGCCCGGGGCCCCACGAGCATAGGGGCCCCATGCTGATCTGTGTATGTTAAGTGACTTGCAATAAATAAATACTACTTTAAAAATGTAGGTTCAATAACTGCTTTTTTCGCAACATTTTCCATCCCTAAGTGCTTCTCACAGCGATCTGTAAGTGCTTTCGCAACAATGTAGCACCCTAAGTCCATCGCTAAGTGCTTTTCGGTAAGTGCTTTTCGCCAGCACGACAGGGGGAGGGGGGGGGGGGGGGCTGGTAGGGAAAGGGGGGTGGGGAGAGTAACGGTAGGGGCCCCAGTACACTGCTTTGCCCGGGGGCCCATAATGCTGTAAAAACAGCCCTGATTCTGAGGGACATGATCTACCAGCATTTGGACAGGCAAGCACTGATTACGGATAGTTAGCAAGTCTTTGTGCGTGGGAGATCACGTATCATGAATCTGACAGAGTTTTTGAAGAGATCACCAGAGGATTGATGAGGGCAGGGCAGTGGACGTTATTTCTATGGATCTTAGCAAAGCCTTTGACAAGGGCCTGCAATGTACATTAGTATGGGTCAGGTGGAATCCAAGGTGAGCTGACCAATTAGATTCTAAATTGGCTTGGAGGAAGGAGTCAAAGGGCAGCTGTGGAGGGTTATTTTTCCCTCCAATAGGTGAGAGTGGGAGTTTGGTGAAGTATTGAAGGCACAGGTAACGGGAAAGTCAGGGTCACTCCTGCAGACTGAACACAAGTGTTCAGCAAAGCAATCATTCAATCTGTGTTTGATTTCTGCACCAGAGATGAGACTACATTGTTGGTACGGAATGCAATTAGGAAAGATAAAAGCTTGGCTCAGTCGAGTCCTTACAAGGTTGCAGAAAAGAACCACCGTCATTCACCAGTGATTGACATTACATTGGCAGCCTCACACAAAGCGTCTACAAGGAAAGCAGGAAATGGAAAGAATTCACCGTCGTGCAGCCAGGATGTTTATCTGAGGTTGGGATGAAGACACATAAACAACATGGAACAATCGTTGTTTTTCACTGAATTTAACTCGCACTGCACCTGGCTAGAATGTGATTAAATGGGTGAGGCAGAGGAAACTATAACCTGCTTTGAAACCATATTACACTGATCTAGTCCAGATAATACCATGAGATCTTAAATCTGCATTAAACCTGTCGTGTATCTGACCCTGAAATACATGATAGGACAGAATGTCACCTTTCCTTTGCATCTAATCCCTGGGCTATAGCTGCCATTAAGGCAAAATAAATTAATGTATTTCAAGACCAGAAAAGGTAGTCATTCTTGAAAGATACATAAAATTAATTAGAATGACCCAATAAAGCCAGATTCCCTAACCCATCCTGGTTATCAATTGTTTTCTCTCCCACTGAACCCAGCAATTCTGCCTCTTGCTGAAACTGCCACTAAGTGTCAGAGGTTCGTGGGTTCAAGTCCTGTGATCTAAGCTCATTTACTGAGGCTGAAACATTCCTGAAACAAGGTGTGAAACCAACATGTTGTTTGCATGCTAGGTTAAATGTAGAACAACCCTTAAAGCAGAGAAATAGATCAACTGATCATTTGCCACATTTGCTAATTGGGACCACACTGCATTATCCCGATGTGTGATGATGCAGCTTCAAAGGAAAGTCTTTCACCTTCTGCGTGATGATATTACAGGTCCTGCCCAGGTTACTAACTCCTGATTTATGTGCATCCGAGTTATATGATGAGCATTTGATGATCAGAGGCATAAACTTGCCTTCTGCTGTGGGGTTGCAGGCATCTTCCGCTGTGCGGAAACTCAGTTCAGGACAATATCTGAATGGTTGATTTAAACATCCTGGTTTAAATGCCTGAAAGGTCACAAAGTGCTGGAGTAACTCAGCAGATCGAGCAGCATCTCTGGAGAACATGGATGGCTGATGTTTCGGGTCGAGACCCTTCTTCAGACTCAACCCAGAAAGCCACCTGTTTATGTTCTCCAGTGATGCTGCCTGACCCGTTGAGTTACTCCAGCAATTTGCGTCCTTTTAATAATAATAATACATTACATTTGTATAGCGCTTTTCTAGACACTCAAAGACGCTTTACAGGGTAAATAAGACATAAAAATAAATAAATAAACGAACAGAAAAGGAAGAATAAGGTGAAGCGACGGTCAGTGGTTGAAGGCAGTGTTGAACAGGTGAGACTTCAGTGATGTTTTGAATGTGGTGAGTGAGGAGGAGTCTCTGATGGTTTGAGGTAGTGAGTTCCAGAGGGTGGGAGCAGCGATGGAGAAAGCCCTGTCCCCCCAGGATCTGAGTTTGGTCCGGATGGGGGGGACAGGACAGGAGGTTAGCAGCAGCAGAGCGGAGGGTGCGGGTGGGAGTGTGTCTGTGGAGGAGGTCAGTCAGGTAGGATGGGGCCAGGTTATGGAGGGCTTTGTAGGTCATGAGGAAGATTTTGTACTGGATTCTCTGGGGGATGGGGAGTCAGTGGAGCTTGTAAAGGATGGGGGTGATATGGTCACGGGTCGGGGAGTGGGTGAGTAGACGGGCAGCGGAGTTCTGGATGTATTGGAGTTTATTGATGATTTTTGAGGGTGAACCATAGAGGAGGCTGTTACAGTAGTCCAGACGGGAGATGATGAAGGCGTCGATGAGGGTTTCTGCAGCTGTGGAGGAGAGGGATGGACGGAGACGGGCGATGTTTTTGAGGTGGAAGAAGGCTGTCTTGGTGATGTGTTTAGTGTGTTTGTCGAAGGAGAGGGTATTTTGTATATTAACCAGCATCTGCAGCTCCTTGCTTCTATGTCCTGGTTTAAATGTCTGTTGCCCGAGGTTGGCCGATGTTTTTGTTTAAATATATCACTGGGTGGTCACATTTCCAACTTGTGGACTGTTTGGGGTACAAACAGTTCTCAGGAACGGAACTCTGCCAAAACCTGGGTTGAACCTGGATTTGGTGCAGGTAGATTTTGTATTTTAAGAACCAGTGTTTCATGAGTTTATGCTATTAATAAGCAGATGGAACATAGTGCATATTATTCACAAAAACATTTGCCTTGGTCATCGAGGTCACACGAGTGGATGTTTAGTTTATATTTGGCTCTTCCCTCCCCTTTCTTGACATCTCAGGGGATGCCATGGAGGGTAACATTGCTTACAAAGATTGCTGAATGAAGTAAAGCCTAAAAGGTTTATCTGATAAAACATTGGTGCTTCATGTTTTTAATATCTTAGCCATAGACTGATGTGGATAAGTGATGGTCAGTGTTGATTGCCTCAACCATTGTGAATAAAGAATCTCTCTGCTTTGGCGATATAGCACAGCACTGTGGTGCAGCGGTAGAGTTGCTGCCTGACAGTGCCAAAGACCTGGTTTCAATCCTGACGATGGCGTTCTCCCTGTGTCCGTGTAGGTTTTCTCTGGCTGGTCCAGTTTCCTCTCAACACTCCAAAGGCGTACAGGTTTGTAGGCTAATTGGCTTCTGTAATTGGCTTCAACATGGATTTGGAGGGCTGAAGGGCCTGTTTCCACACTGTATCTCTAACGTTTATTGATGAAGCTGGTCTTGATGGCACTGTAGGGTATTGCTCCCATCTCACTGACCGGAAACATAGCACAATGTCTGTGTTGACTGTGATGCCAATTTAAACTGCTCATCTGCCTCAATTCCCTATGCGTTCTTGCGTCAGTCTACATGCATCTTAAACATTACTATAGTATCTGCATTCATCAGTTCCCCTGTCATTGTGATCCAGGCACCTACCACACAATATTGCTCAGAGTCATTCATCAGGCCAAAATCATTCCGGGGGTGGGGGGGGTGGGGGGGCATGGAAGCAATCACGCCCATTCTCGTGCTGAGTAACCCCATCCTGTTCCAAGCTGCTGTAGTGGCCAGAGAGAGCTGGTTGAAAAAAAGAACGGACTGAGTTCTTTCCTTGAGTTTAACCGAGTGACATAGAAATGCTTGTGATCTTGAAATGGACAATCTTTTGTAATTGTGAATATTACAGATCCATGAACCTTTGCTACACTTCTCATGAAGCGCCCAACAGATTAATAGCAATTCCTGAAAATTAACAGGTTTCACATAGTCTGATGATGCTTCTTCAGAACAATTGGAGAAAACTTAGTGTTTCCCCAGGATAATGACAACTGCTCTCGTCATCATCAAGGGGCCCGCAGCACTTTGTTGTCGGAGCTGTAGCCCTGCTCCTCAGACCTATGTGAACTGCAAAAGTGATTGTCAACAATATTAGCAAATTGTCTGTCCGAAGAAGTGTCTCGACCACAAATGGTTCTTATCTGTGTTTTTCAGAGATGCTGCCTGACCTGGTGAGTTACTCCAGGAGTTTGTGTCCTTTTGTGTATTAACTAGCATCTGCAATTCCTTGTTTCTACATATTAGCAAATTGGCTGGGATTGAATATCCATCCATTTTGCTTCGTTCACTTCATTGATAAATCGATTGCACCAAGGTGTAGAGATAGTAATCTGATGCCCAATTCTCCTGATAATGTGATCAGGAGCTGAATAAGTCAAAACCCATTCCTTGAGATTATAGTAGTAGACTAGACCAAGTGGACCCATTAGGCCCAAACCTCTCCTGCATTGGTACAGCACCCTCTCCTCTCCTCCCCTCCTCCTCCCTCCCCCCCCCCCCCCACCTCCACCCCCCTCCCTCCCCCCCCACCTCCACCCCCTCCCTCCCCCCCACCTCCACCCCACCCCCCTCCCTCCCCTTCCTCCTCCCTCCCCTCCCTCCCCCTTCCTCCTCCCCCCCTTCCTCCTCCCCCTCTCTCCCTCCCCACCTCCACCCCCCTCGCTCCCTCCCTCCCTCCCTAGGAGATAGATTTAAACTTTAAAATTTGAATAACTTAAAAAATATATCACCAATTGCAATGAAACTTCTTCCATTAGCACCAAAGGGATGGCGGTGAGTAAGGTGGGCCTAAAATTGTCGCGCTATCGTGTACCGTTTTGGCTGCAGTTCAGGCACAAACAAACGAGAGTTTTAGTATATAGATAAAGGGAGATAGGGAATGTGGGTCTCTGCATATTGCAATGTAGGGCAAGACTTCAGCAAGCTGTGAAAGGTCATTATAATTGACATCACCCGTGTGGGAAGAGAGGATCCAGTGTCTGGTGAGTGTCTTTTCTGACAATTATGGGTCTTGAATGCAGCATTTTTGATATCTTCAATAGTCAGTGTTTATGTTTTGCACATGAGATAACGTATTCCAAATAGGCACAGTTTATGCTCTGTGAGTGCATGACCAGTGTACCAAGAAATGTTGTGTTTGGACCAGAGTTTCCTTTGATTCCTGGAAACGACCTGTTTGCATAAACTGCCTCAGACTATTTAATCAGCCATTTTGTGACTGGCTCAAAATTCAAAACAATATAGGCCATTTTGTGGAAGGAACATGCTGCTTTCTCTACCCCCAGAAGGCACTGGCTCTCGCTGAGTTGTCTCTCTTACCTTGTCTGACTGCCCATCATTCATGTGTGGACATGGGCACAGGCTGTTGGCAGGCTACACTACCATTGGCACTGCATCACAAATCTATCCTAACCTGACCTTCTGCTGCTCAGGGGTCAAGAGCTGGGCTAATTTGATTCTACCACATGTCACTTAATTATTTTCTTCCGAGCTGTCAACATGTCAAGCTCTTTAAAAAGTAAATAAATCATCGCGACTCACTACCTCCACACTTAGTTCAGGTTTTGGCTTGCAATCCATTCAGTTAGAACAAAACACCATTGTCCTCTTGATTGTATGTTAACTGACTGCCTGTGGATCGGTTGAACCATTTGAAGACTGCAGCAGTTCGATAAAATTAGCAGCTTAGCAACCTGGAGCTGAACCAAAGACTTTTCACACACGTCACCTTCAACTTGGGGGAATAAGGTGATGGTAGCCGAAGGGCAGCAAAATGTGCATTACTCTCTGAGGTAGAAGGTGTTGAGAAGTTTAATTCCAACAGCGGGACAAAGGGGTAAAGTGCCCCTGACCCTTGAGACTGAAGGGCCCTGTATGTCTCAAGCAAAGCTGCACAGAATAGAAAGCTTCTCTCAAAACAGTCTCTTGCTCGGTTTAACCTATTTTGTCCTCACTAAAGATCTATCCTACACGATTTGCCCTGAAAGATTTACCTTCCATGGGTTTGTATGATAGAGCTTCTCACTCCTAGCCTGTTAAGAAATCCAATTTTTCTTACCCAGTTATCAGCGAAGCAACTTGTAAATTACACGACATATTTTCCACTCTTCCCCTTCCATGTACTTTTACATTATAAACCACTTTTGTTTTGCCGAACAACTATTTTTAGCCAGCTAGGTTTGATGTTAACCATCCACTTCCACAGTGTAGGTATTAAATTTACAGTCTCTATTATTCAACGCATTCCTTTTTTATTTGATGGTTTTCCCTTCTCGTGTATTTTTCTAATATATTTGCACTGTTTTAACTCCCATGGTTTTAAAACAAGCTTTTCTGAAAGCTGCTCTGTTCATTGTGTTCTCTTTATTAACGCTGTTCGGTTCTGGAGTTTTTCTAAGGTTTCGTTACCACAGGACGACCTCAACTGGTAATCACTGCGCGAATCTCCGCAAAATGATCCCACCACTGACAGGACTAAGCATGCAGTGGTGATAATATTTCAACACTGCAATTTCCTGAGACAAATGAAACACCAAAGCCATATTCACACAAAGTTAGGTGGCTGGTTTTAAACTGCATTATTTTGCCAAACTAAACACAGTCGAGCTGCAAGAGTATGTAGTTCACTTCCCCTGGTTGAGGTGTGTAGAGCCAGGGGTCACAGTCACAAGATAAAGGACTGCCATTGAGGGCAGAGGTGATGGTAAGGTTTTACCCAGATGCTGGTGAAGTTTGGAATTGTCTAGTAAGAGCCAGTAAGGAGGAATAGTTACTTTTTAGTTTAGTTTAGAGATACAGCGTGGAAACAGGCCCTTCGGCCCATGCCGACCAGCGACTATCCTACATCCGCTAGGGACAATTTTTACATTTACCTAGCCAATTAACCTACAAACCTGTACGTCTTTGGAGTGTGGGAGGAAACCGAAGACCTCGGAGAAAACCCACGCAGGTCACGGGGAGAACGCACAAACTCCGTACAGACAGCACCCGTAGTCGGGATTGAACCTGGGTCTCCGGCGCTGCAAGCGTTGTAAGGCAGCAACTCTACCGCTGCGCCACCATGACCACACAAATTCAGGACTGAAATCAAAGAGAGTTTTAGTACAAGGGCAATGAAGGGGTATGGGACTAGAGTCATTGAGCTTGGAAATAGGCCCTTTGGCCCAACTTGTCCACATGAACCAACATGTTCCATCTACACGAGTCCCACATGCCTGCGTTTGGCCCATATCCCTCCTAACCTGTCCTATCCACGTATCTAGACGAGCCTTGACCCGAAACGTCACCCATTCCTTCTCTCCAGAGATGCTGCCTGTCCCACTGAGTTACTCCAGCATTTTGTGTCTATCTTTCCTATATACTATCCATGTATCTATTTGTTTCTTAAATGTTGCAATAGCCCCTGCCTCAACTACCTCCTCTGGCAACCCACCACCCATTGTGTGAAAAAGTTACCCCTCAGACTTCTGTTAAATCTTTTCCCCTTCACCTTAAGCCTACGTCCTCTGGTTCTCGAGGACCAGTGCAAGAATAGGACACTAAATGGGGGAGCAGGCACAAGAGAGCAAAGAAACTACTCCTTCCATTCTTTGAGTTATCACCTCAACTCTAAAATACTTCCCATGGATTTAAATGCAAGGAGTTTCGCTCATCCCTACCTTCCAGATGGATTTGGTCATCCAATCCTTTATTTAACCTTTGCGGCCGACCTTGCTACTTTTCAACGAACTGTCTCCTAATCTGCAGCTTGATTGCCTTTCCTCCCCTCTGCAAGCTCACTACATCCTCTGCTGTGTGACTTCCTTTGGGTCAGTTGAGGCTTATCCTGGCTCGCATGTCGGACCGAGAGGTCCGAATCTCAAAGTAATGGGATGTTATTCAAGACTGAGATGAGAAGAAATCTTTGCCCAGAAGGTGGTGAATCATTAGAGTTCTCCTCCCATCTAGGCTCATTAAACCATTCCTCTGGAGCATTCACTCACCTTATGTTTATTACGACGTTTTAGCACAACTCCTTGCAGCCAAAAGCAGCTTTTTTGAAGGTTCATTTGCAGACAGGGCATTTAATCGAAAGGCCACAAAGTGCTGGAGTAACTCAATGCGTCAGGCAACATCTCTGGAGAACATGCATAGACAACATTTTGGGTTGGGTCCCTTCTTCAGATGGTCAATTAATTGGTCAGTCGAGCAACCTTATAGAGCACCTGAACCAGAGGAGAAGAGGTTTCAAGGAGATAGAATAATTCTGATGGATCTGCATCAGGCCTGGTCCAACAGTTTCAACAACCTGCATCATTTGTGCATGCCCAAGTCATTTACTAATAGCACCAATGCATTTTCCAACTGTTCCAAAGATAGACACATAAAGCTGGAATAACTCAGCGGGACAGGCAGCATCTCTGGAGAGAAGGAATGGGTGACGTTTCAGGTCGAGACCTTTCTTCAGTCTTTCTTCGGTTTAAACCAGCATCTGCAGTTCCTTCTTCCACATTCCAACTGTTCCACATTGACACAGGAAGAGGGTCTAAATTAAAAATATTTACTGCATAGGCAATATAAAGTTGCGTCAAACTACTTAAATGAACCAACGTGCCCGTTTTTGTGAAGAATGCCCTGGGCTTCCTTTGATGTGAGGTGCAGACGGAGGGTATGCAGGAAGCAGCCAGTGGGTTTATCAAGCTTACTTTGGCAAATGCACAAAGGCCGTCAAAAATTAAAGGCAACTAATGAAAACAGCAGAAGTGGGGAGAGTAAACTTAGAAAGAATATTTAAAATAACATCAGGGTAGGCAGCTTGGGTGTTCCTGCTATTTTTAACATCCAGTATCTGAATTGTCCTCACATTCAACTCCCACGAGAAGACTGAAAGTAATTAAACATTGCTGATGGACTAATAGGTTTATTCTGAAATAGTAATTAGAGCCATAGAGTCATGAAGCAAGGAAACAGGCCATTTGGCCCACTGTTGAAATGCCAACCAGTGAACATCCATCTGCATTAATCCAATCATCCAGGACTTAGTCAGTCTATAATATCCAGGTGGTTCAGGTGTTTGTCATAACACTTCTGAAATGTTGTCAGTGACTCTGCTTCTACCACTCTTTTAGTCATCTTCCAGGTACATCCTTTTCTGGGTGAAAAAGGTCCCCCTGAGATCCCCTTGAAACCTCTTACCCCTTACCCGAGACCTATGTTTCTAGTTTTATCTACCTACTAGACCAAGTGGACCCGTTGGGCCCAAACCTCTCCTGCATTGGTGCAGCACCCTCTCCTCTCCCCCTAACCCCAGCCCAACTATTTACTGATACATCCTGCCCTGGTTTAATGTACCAAAATGTATCTGTACTTACCCGAGTTAAATTCTATCTGCTATTTCTTGGCCCACTTTCCAAATCGATCTAATCCTGTTGTAACCTTAGAGAATCTTCTTTAGTGTCCACTATACCACCAATTTTGGTGTTATCCACAACTCTACTCAGCACGATAACTATATTTTCATCCAGATCATTAATATAGATGAACAACAGTGAACCCAGCACTGATATCTGTTGCACTTTCTAATCACAGGCCTCCCACCTGAAAACAAATCCTTTACTACCACTCTGACTACTTCCACCAAGCCAATTTTGCATCCAATTGGCCAGCTCACTCTGCATCCCATGTGAACTAATCGAGGTAATCTACATGGGATTTTGTCCATATAGACAACATCTAGCAACCTGCATCTGTCAATCCTAAATTTAATTAAATAAAACCAGAATGATGCCTGGATTAGAGAGTATTAGCTACGGGGATAGGTTGGATGGATTATATTCTCCGGAATGCCAGAGGTTGAGGGGAAATCTGACATAAGTATATAAAATTATGAGAGGCATAGATAGGGTAGACTGTCAGAACCTTTTTTCCCTAGGATGGAAATACCAAAAACTAGAGGGTATAGCTTTAAGTTGAAAGAAGCAAAGTTTAAGGAAGATGTGCGGGACAAGTTTTTGTATACACTGTGGATGGTGAGCGACTGGAATGCGTTGCCAGGGTGGAGGCAGATACAATAATGGCATTTTAAAAGACTTTGGGATAGGTATACAAATATGCAGGGAATGGAGGGATATGGATTATTTGCAGGCAGATATGTGTTGGCCTTGGCATCAATGTTCAGCACAGACATAATGGGCAGAAGGTCCTGTTCCTGCGCTCGATGTTCTAAATGAAGACAGGGATCCAGGACAGGTGATGTGTTGCAGCTGTATTACATGGGAGCTGGTGGAAACTTAATGAGCACAACTGTACTCCAAGAGTCTACAGTTCAAGGAACTTCAACACAGAGTTGATGAGCTGGAGTCTAAATTTTTATATTGTGATACCACAGGAAAGTGGAAGTTACCTCGGGTTCCAAAAGGATGTGATGTCATTACTCGGATCGAGAACTCCTTTCGCTCTGTGGGATTGTCCAACAAAAGGACTGTAGAAGGCTTCTTGTTGTCACCTGGTCAAGGACAGTTTAGTTTAGAGATTCGGCCCACCGAGCCCGCACTGACCAGTGATCCCCGCACATTAACACTTTCCTACACACACTAGGGACAATTTACATTTATACCAAGCCAATTAACCTACAAAACCATACGTCTTTGGAGTGTGGGAGGAAACCGAAGGTCTCAGAGACACCCCACGCAGGTCACGAGGCAGAACGTACAATCTCCGTTGAGATAGCACCCATAATCAGGATCGAAACCGGGTCTCTGGCGCTGTTAGGCAGCAACTCTACCATACGCCACCGTGCTGGCAGTTCTGAAAGGCAATGAACGCTGGTCATGTTAATTATGCTCAGATCCCCATAATAGATTTTAAATAAGGATTTTGAGGACACACGTGTATTTCTAAACCCACCACTATTCAGCAGACGTAACAGACACCAGCAGGACAGGATGGCCCTGCAGAGAGTAGTGCGTTCGGCAGAACGCACCATAGGAACTACACTCATCCCCCTGCAGGACCTATACATCAGGAGGTGCAGATCCAGAGCAAGCAAGATTATGAGGGACCCCTGCCACCCCAGTAACGGACTGTTCCAGATGCTACGGTCAGGCAAACGCCTCCGCTGTCACGCTGTGAAAACGGAGAGGATGAGACGGAGTTTCTTCCCACAGGCCATCAGGACTGTCAACTTTTATAACTCCAGGGACTAAATTTTGTCTTCTCTATATTAACTTTATTTATATGCTGTAACTGTAATTCTTTTTTGTGCACAATCCGCAGGCATTGCCACTTTCATTTCACTGCACATCGTGTATGTGTATGTGACAAATAAACTTGACTTGACTTGAATGTTCATCAGTCTCTTTGATGGTGAGGAGCACTGGGTTTATTCCAGGGATCTGAAGAAACCCATCCTTTCCCATTCAGACATACCAAAGGTGGAGCAGTGTTCTTAATGCAGCCTTTCTTCTGCACCCAGAAATATCTTGGCTGCAAATAGAGCCAAGCTCTAAAAACGTCACTGAATGTACTCAAACTAAGAGAAACTCAAATCTTCTCACATCATCGCTGCCGTTAGATTACAGATTAAAGAAAATTTATACCTTCCATTACTGTTCCCAATTCTTCTCCTGTCACAATAGCAGTTCTGGCAGAAGATAAAAGCAAATCATTCATCTCCCAGTCCTGTAATCTTCATTCATCAGATGAAGCAGCCGTCTGCACGATGCAGCCACCTGTCACCGATCCCTCTGTTGTTGTGAAGATTTACAGCAACTGCGAACTCCCCCTGGGAAACTGTCGTAGAAAATAAGTTTGCATTTATATAGTCGCTTGACAGATTCCACTGAAGCATGGCAAGGCAAGGGGGCTTCCAACTTCACGGAAGGTGACCTGAAAGTCTGCTCTAAACTTAATAAAGATGAAATGGAACAGGCTCCTGAGCTCCTCCATACCCCAGATATTTGGTGCAGGGTCAGAAAAAGCTGAGCACTTGGCTTGTGGAAGACAGGGAGGAAGAAGTGGTGAGACACTGGGAGCCTGATGGAAGTTATCCCTTTCAGAATGGTCAAGGTTTGCATCTCTCAATTTTCATAAGCTCATAAGTGATAGGAGCAGAATTAGGCCATTCGGCCCATCAAGTCTACTCGCCCTTCCATCATGGCTGATCTATCTCTCCCTCCTAACCCCATTCACCTGCCTTCTCCCCATAACCCCTGACACCTGTACTAATCAAGAATCTATCAATCTCTACCTTACAAATATCCATTGAAATGGCCACCACAGCCTTCTGCGGCAATGAATTCCACAGATTCACCACCCTCTGATTCCTCCTTATCTCCTTCCAAAAGGAACGTCCTTTAAATATGCTATGACCTCTGGTCCTAGACTCTCCCACTGTGGAAACATCATCCCCACATCCACTTTTCTCTTGTCCAGCTTTTTCCCTCCCAAAGGTAGTAATGGGACCATTGAGACATCATAATACAATCAAGCAGAATCAACGTGGGTTTATGGAAGGGAAATCATATTTAAACAAATTTATTAGATGTTTTGAAAAGATAACAAACAGACTGGATGTAAAGAAAACAACAGATGAAGTGGTTGTTAATTTTCGGAAGGCATTCAATTGCTACAAAAGATGAGCTCATAGAATTGTAGGTGATATATATTTGTTCAGGCAGAAGATTGGCTGAAAAAGAGAGTTGGGATAAAATGAATCACTTTGCGGTTGGCAAGTTGTGCCACAGGATCAGTACTGGGCTCTCAGCTATTTTCAATCTTGCGACAAAGGCTTTGAGATGAAGAGTTAAGAAAATGGACAAAAAATTGGTGGAGCATAACATGGCAAAAATGCAAGGTTATCCAAGTGGGAAGAACACTGCTGAATCTTAAAGAAAGAGAGGGAGACTAAAGAATGCTCCCCTACGGAGGGAACTGGTGACCTCATATATGGAACGCAGAGAGTTACCATGCACACAGATTTTATTGCAAATGGATAGATTATAAGAGTAGGAAACAAAAACAGGAGAGCTGCAGGAGGAACTCAGTGGGTCAGGCAGCATCTGTGGAGGAAATTCACCATCGATATTTCGGGTCAAGATCCTACACCTGGAATAGGCGAAGGTGTCAATCAGGTCAGTGGGAGGCTCCCAAACAAGAAGATTGAGAGATTGTGTTATTGAAACATGAGAATAGGAAGTTGCTTGGCAAGACAGAAGCTGAGAAGATGCTTCCACAAATGGGGGCAATCTGATACAGGGACAGAGTCTCAGAATAAAAGACTGTCATTCATCATGACGAAGAAGAGATTCTTCTCAGTGATGAACACCCAGAATTCTCTACACCAGAGAGGCATGGAGGCTCAATTACAATAGATTTAAGGCCAGGATAAAAGGGTTTTAGCCATGTGGGAGTCAACGTTATTTGGAATAGGCTGGAAAGTGCTGAGATGACAATCTGAGATCAGCCATCATCTCACTCCATGGCGGAGCAGACTTGCTCCATCCCACTTCCTTCAGTTCTCAGCATCATTCACACTTGGGAACCACACGGTCAGCCTCACAGACCGTTTGCATTTATCTAGCCCATTACCATATCTCTCCCTATCTTTCTCAAATTGTACCAAAGACAAATTACTCTGCTTATCATTTTATTAATTTTGACATCTGAGCATCAGTGGCAAGGCCAGCAATTATTGCCCATTCCCAATTACCCTGGAGATTATGGTCAGTGACCTACTTGTCTCTCCACAGGGGTGTGGTGGAAGCTGGAGATTTAAAGGTATTTAAAGTAAAGGTGGAAAAATATTTGATAGACTGAGGAATAGAGTGGTTTTGTTTAATTTAGAGACACAGTGTGGAAACAGGCCCTTCGGCCCACCGAGTCCATACTAACCAGCGGTCACCGCACATTAACTCTACCCCATGCACACTAGGGACAATTTACACATGCACCAAGCCAATTAACCTACATACCTGTACGTCTTTTGAGTGTGGGAGGAAACAGATCCTGGAGAAACCCCACACGGGTCACGGGGGGAATGTACAAGCTCCGTGCAGACAGCACCTGTAGACAGGATTGAACCCGGGTCTCTGGCGCAACAAGCGCTGTAAGGCAGAAACTCTACCGCTGCACCACCGTACCACCCAAGGTATGGAGAAATGGCAGGGATGAAGAATTGAGGCCAGCATAGATCAGCCATGATTAAATGGTTTAGTACATTTGAGGAACCTAATGGCCTTTCCTGCTTCTAGTTTCTTGCCTTCTTATGTTCATAGATTTAAGATGACTGGGAAGAGAACCAAAGGTAACATGCAGAATTGAGTTTTTAGGACGTCCTGCTAAATTGATGGATGCTCTTTGAGCAACCACGTTCAAAGGGATTGGAATTAATATTTGAAAGAGAAAAGATTGCAAGGATATGGAAGAGCAAAGGGGGGGGAAGTGTCAGAGTAGGTAGGATTATGGAAATAATTTTAAAAAAAGAATCTGAAGGGTCTTCAGATGGCACACGGAGGAAAGGATGTATTTTCTTTTCATGAGGAGGGATATAGAATCCAAAGAGGCTTGTGAATATGGGGAAATCTCCAAATCGTGGAGTCTGATTATTTTTTAAGGCAGAGACGGGTAGATGTTTGATAAGCGAGGGGGCTGAAAGGTTTTGAGAGGTAGAGATTAGTACCGGGTTGATGTTACAATTGGTTCAACTGTGCAACGGACCCCAGAGGCCGTAGCCCAATCCTTCTCCTGTTTCATACATTTGAACCTTCAAACTGGGGAATGCAGGATGTAGCCAAGAGATCTCAGTATAACAATATTAAAATTTGTTCATTTGAATTACTCCATGGAGAATGTCCAGCGCCTCATGGTTTTCCCTTTAGCACCGATGACTGATCTGCAAAAGCCTGCCAGCAAGGGCTCATCCCATCACTAGTCCAAGCAAGGTGCCACCAGGAGTTTCTTCTTACTCTGATCCCGACCAGGGGGTTAAACTGCTTGGCATTGGGATAGTCACCCCACGTCCTGCTTCTTCAGTGATTACTTTACTTTGGAAGTGCTGCTGCCCGTGCCAAGCTAAACTCCAAAAAGCATGATACTTAAATTAAATTTGACACTGTTTGCAAAACTGGTTAGATTAACTGAAGTTTAAATCAGTGTACACTCAGAAGCTAACATTAATCAATGTACACGGCCCTTTATTTGTAAATAGTTCAAATTTCCAAAGATTTTTTCATTGCAATGTTTATGGTTAAAGGTATAAAAATCTTAAAGTCTAGTCAAAAAATTCTGGAAGAAAATGCTGAGATGTTCCAAATATAGCTAACCCTTTCAGGCCTCATTTATATTAACAATCTGTAGTTACAAAAACCATTCTGCATATTGATATTCTTTAAAGGCAGCAGCTCCCAGATTTTGCACAAGATAAAAGCCTGTGTCAGAGTTAGTGCTTTGACTATCTTTCATGGTGAGCAACACTTCAAGCAGATGAAGCTTATTCCTTATCCTTCCTAAGCTCCATCCTACCTGACTGACCTCCTCCACAGACACACTCCCACCTGCACCCTCCGCTCTGCTGCTGCCAACCTCCTGTCCCCCCCCCATCCGGACCCAACTCAGATCCTGGGGGGACAGGGCTTTCTCCATTGCTGCTCCCACCCTCTGGAACTCACTGCCCCAAACCGTCAGAGACTCCTCCTCACTCACCACATTCAAAACATCACTGAAGTCTCACCTGTTCAGCACTGCCTTCAACCATTGACCGTCACCTCACCTTCTGTCTCCTTTTTCTGTTCGTTTACTTATTTATCTATTTATTTTCTTCTCTATGTTCTAGTAATCCCTGTAAAGCGTCTGTGAGTATTTGAAAAGCGCTATATAAATGTAATGCATTATTATTATTATTATTATTAGCTCCAGTTCCTAAAACATAAGAGTGTTAGAAACAGCAAGTGGAGCCGATGTGGGCCTTTGAGTCGACAACATCATGAATTATCTAGTGCCTCAGATCACACAGCCTGCTATGACATCTGATTCCTTAATGCCCAAAAATCAACTAGTCTGAATCTTGAATGTCTTCAATAGTTGAGCATGTACAACCGTCTGAGGTAGAGAATGCTACCAATTTATGCCATTTTACATAAGGAAATTTCTCCTCAGTTCAGTCTCAAATGGCCAACCCTTAATCCAGAGATCATATCCCTGCGTTCTACTCTCTCAAACTGCCTATCAGCATTCAGGCTCAAACACTCTCACAGGAATTCTCTACTTTCCTCTCCCACTTAAAAAAAAATTGCATGACTCCATTTGCTACCTTCCAGTCTGCTGGGACAATTCTTGAACGGAGGGA
This sequence comes from Rhinoraja longicauda, assembly GCF_053455715.1. Taxonomy (NCBI): domain Eukaryota; kingdom Metazoa; phylum Chordata; class Chondrichthyes; order Rajiformes; family Arhynchobatidae; genus Rhinoraja; species Rhinoraja longicauda. The sequence goes on from NC_135978.1 coordinate 13,118,608, forward strand.
ATTTTAGCAGATGTGTTAAGGATCTTCTATTTCTGCCAGCCATTCCTTTATCCCCTGAATATTTCAGTGATATTAAGTGAATTTTATAGACCATAGACAATAGGTGCAGGAGTAGGCCATTCAGCCCTTCGAGCCAGCACCGCCATTCAATGCGATCATGGCTGATCACTCTCAATCAGTACCCCGTTCCTGCCTTCTCCCCATACCCCCTCACTCCGCTATCCTTAAGAGCTCTATCCAGCTCTCTCTTGAAAGCATCCAACGAACTGGCCTCCACTGCCTTCTGAGGCATAGAATTCCACACCTTCACCACTCTCTGACTGAAAAAGTTCTTCCTCATCTCCGTTCTAAATGGCCTACCCCTTATTCTTAAACTGTGGCCCCTTGTTCTGGACTCCCCCAACAAAGACATATGGAGAGGTGGTTTCCCCTGGCAGAGGACCCAAGAAGTGGTGGACTGAGAAGAGAAATTTCTTTAGTACTTCTTGGAATTCCCTACCCGGGAGAGCTGTGGAAACTCAGATACCGTGCTCATTCAAAACAGATTTTCATACATTTCTGAATATTAAAGTAATCAAGGGATATGGGAATAGCACTGAAAAAATGGAGCCAAGGTAAAAAAATCAGCAATGATCTTGATCAGCAGTGGCATGGACCAGAGGTGCCAATAGCTTCTGCTCCTATATCTGAAGTTCTATTTTTTAATAAGGACAGGGAAGTGGGAAGTGGCTATGTGCAATAACAAGAGAATAGCTTTCTATTACTTGGGGCAAATGATTTGACCTTGCATTTACAGAAAATGCATGCACAACTTGAAGTTGTAACGAGCAAGCACGTTACGTTTCTGTCCCTCGGGGCACGATCATTAGTGGTAATATTGCCATAACTTGAATGGAGACACACTATGCATGGGTGGGTAAAGCACATTGTTCACGACAGCAAATGGGAACACACTGTAAATGCAGAGTAAACTGCTGCAAATACTATCTAGTATGCCAATTGAATACAATACGTCAGGTTCAAAATACAATTTACAGGCTCTGCCCTTTAAAGCCTACTTTAGTCAGCAGATAGAGATTTATAGTGAAGTCACATCATCCCATACAGCAGTCCCTCAGTGATGGGTCAAAATGTTACCCTGATTTACACGCTCAAGTCTACAGAGTGGGACTTCGGTCCTGCCTTTTAAAAGCATGGACAAGAACAAATGAGTTTTGCTGAACAAAGAAAAGACACCATGTGTTTTTTTCAGATGTGTAAGTAAATGCTTAATTTGCAAGGACCATTGTCCTCAAAGCTCAAGTAATTTTTGTGAGACTGTTGATAGGTTGAAAGAAGTGCCTGGCTCCCTCGGCTATCTCAATCTGCTCGTCACAGTACATGACCTGAAAAGAATGAAGTTATCACCAGTGTTACAATAGTACTGTGGCACTGAAATAAATTGCAGTATAACATAAATGGAGCACAAAAGTACAACCAGAGGAGGCAGAGTCTCACAGCGCCAGAGACCCTGTTAGAATCCTGAACGCGGGTCCAGAAAGTATTCTAATGTGATGCATCTCAGCCTAGTATGGTAACTGCTTTACTTTCCATTGCCTAAACCCGCAGACAGTGGTGAACAGAGCTCATCACCTCCTTCCATCCAGTCCATCTTCATGGTGTGTTGCGTCAGGAAGCCTGGATGTATCATTAAGGATGCTTGCAATGCTGTCCTTTACCTTTTCTCTCTTCCACCTTCTGGGAGAAGATACGGTAGGTTGAAAGCCCAGATGTCCAGACTTAAAAATAGCTTCTTCCCCACTACTAACCAATTCCTGAACCCATCACTTTTCAAACCCCCATGCCCAGACGTGTTGCCACACACTCTTTACTCTTAACTTTACTTCAACGGTTATTCTATTATTTTATTTTAATATTCTTTTGCACTAATCAGTTTTTGCACCACAATCTTGCACATGCTGCTGTTTTGCACTTGCTGTATTTAATTTTGCATTTATCATTACTGCATATATACTCTTTACTCTTGGAGCTTTATGTGAATAAGGAATGCCATTGCAATCTGATGTATAGGACAATACATTAATCTGCAATCTGTCATTGTGGGGTCTGCATGTTCTCCCTGGCACTGTGTGGGGTGGGTTTCTCTTAGGTGATCTGGCTTCTGCCCACACATTAAAGATGTGTGCATTGGTAGGTTAAGAGGCCACTGTAGATTCCCCCTTTGTGTAGGTGAGTGCTTGAATCCGGGGGAGGTTAATGGGAATGTTGAAAGAATACAAAATAGGATCAGTGTTGGATGACTGTAGTGTTTGATGGCTGGTATGGAATTGGCAGGCTGAAGGGTCTGTTTCTTCGCTATATATTTCCCCATGACTCTTTAACCCAAAAGATTGAATAACTAAATTGGACAACTTTCAATAAGCAGCTAGTGGCTCTGGATCCATGACACTAAGCGACAGTTTGCTCATTGATATTGGAGACTGATCGAGATAATGTCAGTCCTGCATCATTTTTGGAGTTGTGGGCAGGATTTGAGACAGTTGAACAGGCAGCTTACTCTACATTAAAAAAAGCCTGTACCCAACCTAATATGAGATGCTAACATGAGTCCTGAGCATTCCATGCGATTTACAGAAAGCATCACAAAAATAAAGCAAAACACTGATTGCTGAGTACATCAGGTGACTTCAGAGATGTCAAGATGATTTGTAACACATCCGCTGCCCAGACTAGTGTCATGCTTCTCATTACCCCTCCACAAAACCTTCAGCAACATAGATGTCCAGCTTCACTAGGATATCCTGTTTAAATATCATACATTAAATTTGGGCGGCACGGTAGCGCAGCGGTAGAGTTGCTGCTTTACAGCGAATGCAGCGCCGGAGACTCAGGTTCGATCCTGACTACGGATGCTGCACTGTAAGGAGTTTGTACGTTCTCCCCGTGACCTGCGTGGGTTTTCTCCGAGATCTTCGGTTTCCTCCCACACTCCAAAGACGTACAGGTATGTAGGTTAATTGGCTGGGTAAATGTAAAAATTGTCCCTAGTGGGTGTAGGATAGTGTTAATGTACGGGGATCGCTGGGCGGCACGGACTTGGTGGGCCGAAAAGGCCTGTTTCCGGCTGTATATATATGATATGATATGATATGAAATATAGCACAAAGATTACAGATCTGGCAGAAGGAAAGCATTTTATTTCACAACTGATTTATTGAAGTCTCTTACCCAAATTCCACCGACTTTTGTTTTATGTTTTACTTGAAGAAAATCCTGTGGGAACTCTTTAAAAAAAATCTCCAACGCCTTCAGTTCCAAACAGTTCAGTCTTTTCACTTCTCATGGCTGTCAGCTCCTTAGTCTCCAGCAAACCCCAGTGTTCTGAGTCTTTAGTCAATTACCTATTCTAAAATTCTGATCCTAGTCTAAAATTCTAATCCTAGTCTTAATCCTAGACTGGGTCAACTCAACATTTCACGACCAAAGGCCCCACTGAGACATCTTCTACTCCTACTTCCCAGAATGGATCAGGGTCCATTCGTGCTCTGTTCCTTGGAAGACAGGATCTGCCACAATACACAGCGGCCAGGGAGTCACGGTGGGGAAAATACCAACTGAGAGAAAAAGGAGAGTAGAAACAAGGAACTGCAGATGCTGATTAATACTCAAAATTACTCAAAGTGCTAGAGTAACTCAGCAAGTCAGGCAGCATTTCTGGAGAAAATGGATAGGTGATCTTTCGGGTCGCGACCCTTCTTCACACTGATTGTAAAGTGGGTGGGGGTGGGGATAAGGCACACACAATGTTGAGAAAGAATCCTCTTTCTGGGGTATTGCTGCTTTACAATTCCCAATGCGTTTCTAATTAAGAGCTATTTGGCTTTGCTTCTCTAGTGACTTTCAAGCATAACAAGAGCTATTAATGGATCATTTCACACAATACTCACTTTGCAGGAGCAAATGGGCCAGAATTTACTGATGAAGTTACCAAGGCCAATGGTGCTCCCCATAACATGTAAAATGCTAAGTGAATCCAGACAAGAACAAGGGTGAAGTGAGGAGAATTCAGGAGCCCCTACCCAAATTACTCAGTTAATTTCTTCTGGTTGGACCTGCTTGGTAGGTGGCAACACATTCGCTGCAGAAAATGGTCTTACTACAAGTGCATGCTTTCTTTAATATGAAATAAGTTATAGATATTCAATTTCAAAATATATTGCATGGATTCCACTTTCATTTAGTTTTAATTGTTGGAGATTTTAAGACGTTTATGCCCTTTGATCCACTTTGTTAAAGGGATGTGCAATTTCTCATCCTTTCCACACGGGCCAGAGCCACTGTATTGTATTTATTACTTCATTTATCATTGTCAAGTGTACTGTTTATTCTATGAGCTACGTGCAAACAAGGAATTTTATTGTACCCTGGTATATATGACAATAAACTAATCTATATCCGAAGTGTTCCACCCAATGATTCCTTCTTGACTATTAGGAATTGGACTGACTCTATATACCACTCAACCCGAAACGTCACCCATTCCTTCTCTCCAGAGATACTTCCTGTCCCGCTGAGTTACTCCAGCTTTTTGTGTCTATCTTCACTATAATTTTGGGGATCAGTTGTTCTAGGGGTCACACTGGATACATTTTGTTTCTCGCTTTAAATGCAGCAAGAGTGGACTGAGGTAGTAGCAGGTCTCTGAATTAGTCATGATACTTACAAACTGAGAGTTAACTAAAGTACAGAAGCAGAGAATAGAAATATCCAGAGGACTACTTTCAGTTGAGAAATAGTTGGGACAATGTACAAGAGTGTACAAAAGGCACTGGTAGCTTCTCCACCGGGCATCTGAGGTAGCAGGCAGATATTATAGCAGTGATGTGGGAGAAGATCCTGACCCAGCCAAACTTTCCGTTTCAAATGTTGCTTCTCATATAAAAATTAACCAATTTAAAATATTTAAAAGTCTGGCAAATAAAAGGTTAGAATAAGATTAGTTAAGTACCAATCTCTTTATAATAGGAGACAGCACCGGAATAACTCAGCAGGTCAGGCAGCATCCCTGGAGAACGTGGATAGGAAGAAGAAGGGTCTTGACTTGAAACATAACCTTCCATGTTCTTCAGAAATGTTACCTGACCCGTTGAGTTACTCCGGCACTTTTGTGTATTAACCAGCACCTGCAGTTCTTTGTTTCTGCTTCTTTATAATTGGACTCACTTCACAGAGATGGCCCATGATATGAATTCGAAGCTGTGTGTAGTTTATCTATTTAATTGAAGCTTTGCAAAGGCCAGACAGCTTTAAGTAACCGTACTGTTTATTTAAACCAAAATTAAACATACCTCTCCACAATAGAATATACACAGAAAAATGACTGCCAGCTGATTCACTCCTTTGAGGTTACTGGTGCCTCTCTACCAGTGTGAGAGCAAATGTCCATTGCATTATCAGCACATACGTACGCACTTAAAATCTAAATGATGCCACCGACCAGTGGATTTATTTTTTAAAAAATCAAATTATCCAAGGAGCTTGGTCCCCATCACAAAATATTGAACACTGTGCAGCTTCAATCGAGCAGCTCAGTTTTTCTTTCTCTACAATGATCGCTCATGCGATCTACAAGAAACTGACAGAGTGCATGTGCAGTGCTAGACGTCCGGAACAACGTAGCTGGTTGACACTCTTTTACATTGTCCCAACTATTTTTCAGGAACAGAAGAGGTGCCACCCGGAACATGCGAGTTGCCTAGAAAACAATTAACCAGCTTTGCCAAAATACGTTAACATATTGAATTGTGCTTCCAATTGAAACATTTGTAGGTTCAATCTTTCCTGTACAAACAGATTCCATTCCTTCACTGGGCCTTCATCAGATTTGTCAAGTCCTGTCAAGAAAAGGACAAGTGTCAGCAATGTATAAATCACCGGAATATAATTTAACCCCAAGGATTTGTTCTAACCCAATCTGTCGGCAGGAATCTCACATGATTAAGCTGGTTCTCCATCTGCTTCACTGGGCCACAGAATGGACAATCAACTGGGTCCCGTCAAGTATCCACCAGCCAGGTTAGGCTGAAACTACTCACCTCTAGATGTAACCGACCCTTCCTTTCTATCCCTCAGCTTCCTTCCTCTACAAGATCCCGTTCACAGTGGGTGACGGTAATACAGTTGGAGGGCCGATCCTTTTAAAAAAAAAAAGTTTCTTCCAGCCCATTTCCACACACAATATAAATGAGCTGAAATCTGTTCAATGCTGAGAGAGAAATGCTGGCAGGTCACTGGGGGAATTTCCTGCTCATACAACGTCACTGGGTTTGTTTTTAGTAACATCCGTCAGGCGGGTGGGATCTCAATTTAATTCTCAGCTGAAAGATGATGGAGCAGCACCTCTGCATTGCATCAGGCTGTCAGTCCTAACAATCCCTTTGTTGGCCAACGGTGGTAACAACTGAATACAAAGAACTACAGGGTCAAAGCAGGAGGGACTAAATAGTTTGGTGAAATGTGAAAAATGATAAGGAATTGGCTAAGAGAGAAGGTACTTGGCACAGCTAAAAAATAGACAATAGACAATAGGTGCATGAGGAGGCCATTCGGCCCTTCGAGCCAGCACCGCCATTCAATGTGATCATGGCTGATCATTCTCAATCAGTACCCCGTTCCTGCCTTCTCCCCATACCCTCTGACTCCGCTATCTTTAAGAGCTCTATCCAGCTCTCTCTTGAATGCATTCAGAGAATTGGCCTCCACTGCCTTCTGAGGCAGAGAATTCCACAGATTCACAACTCTCTGACTGAAAACGTTTTTCCTCACCTCTGTTCTAAATGGCCTACCCCTTATTCATAAACCGTGGCCCCTTGTTCTGGACTCCCCCAACATTGGGATCATGTTTCCTGCCTCTAACGTGTCCAACCTCTTAATAATCTTATAGGTTTCGATAAGATCTCCTCTCATCCTTCCAAATTCTGGTGTATACAAGCCTAGTCGCTCCAGTCTTTCAACATATGATAGTCCTGCCATTCCGGGAATTAACCTAGTAAACCTACGCTGCAGGCCCTCAATAGCAAGAATATCCTTCCTCAAATTTGGAGACCAAAACTGCACAAAGTACTCCAGGTGCGGTCTCACTAGGACCTGTACAGCTGCAGAAGGACCTCTTTGCTCCTATATTCAACTCCTCTTGTTATGAAGGCTAACATTCCATTGGCTTTCTTCACTGCCTGCTGTACCTGCATGCTTCCTTTCAGTGACTGATGCACTAGGACACCCAGATCTCATTGTACGTCCCCTGTTCCTAACTTGACACCATTCAGATAATACTCTGCCTTCCTATTCTTACCACCAAAGTGGATAACCTCACACTTATCCACATTAAACTGCATCTGCCATGCATCTGCCCACTCACACAACCTGTCCAAGTCACCCTGCAACCTCATAGCATCTTCCTCACAGTTCACACTACCACCCAGCTTTGTATCATCTGCAAATTTGCTAATGGTACTTTTAATCCCTTCATCCAAGTCATTAATGTATATTGTAAATAGCTGTGGTCCCAGCACATAGCCCTGCGGTACCCCACTAGTTACTGCCTGCTATTCTGAAAGAGACCCATTTATCCCCACTCTTTGCTTTCTGTCTGTCAACCAATTTTCTATCCATGTCAGTACCCTACCTCCACTACCATGTGCTCTAATTTTGCCCACTAATCTCCTATGTGGAACCTTGTCAAAGGCTTTCTGAAAGTCAAGGTACACCACATCCACCGGCTCTCCCCTGTCAATTTTCCTGGTTACATCCTCAAAGAATTCCAGAAGATTAGTCAAGCGTGATTTCCCCTTCGTAAATCCACACTGACTCGGAACAATCCTGTTACTACTATCCAAATGCTCCGCAATTTCGTCTTTTATAATTGACTCCAGCATCTTCCCCACCACTGATGTCAGACTAACTGGTCTATAATTTCTCATTTTCTCTCTCCCTCCTTTCTTAAAAAGTGGGAAATCTCAGCACATTTCCCTTGTTGTCAGTATCGTAGGCTCCAAAAGTCTGATTTACAGTAGATAAGAAATCTTGATACAAATGTTTTAATATTGATCATTCAGAAACAGACCAAAAAGAAACACATGTTTCACTCACATGTATCCACAGTGCAGGAAGGCATGTTGGAAAGTGGGGAAAGGATTATTGGGAGATTGTACAGAAAAAGCTTGGATGGCTTGGGATGATCCACTCAAAGAGACAGAGATTGGCATAACATGCACAACAGCAGGACCAGACCAAGACAAAAGAGGTGGCAGATGCTGGAATGTGGAATAAAGACAGAACACTGGAAGAACTTAGCACGTCAAGCATATTGTGGAAGCAAAAGGTGTAGGTCGACATTTCGAGTCAAGACCCTGCATCAGGCCTGAGAGGGAAGACAAAAAACTGCAAATATATAGCACTGCAAAAGGAGAGTCAATGATGAAGACACAAAGAAGAAATTGCAGGGGGAAGGAGCTGAAGAAGTGAAGTGATTGAAGGAATGAAGCGAGGCAATGGAGGATCCGAGGGATATGTGAAGATTAGCAATATAAGGCAAGCATGCCACTAAAGGCATAGATGAGAATTCTATGGTCAACTGGATGGAACTCTGGGCATGGAAAAAGAATGGGGACTTTACACAGCTGTGTTAGTGTGAATGAGCAGCAACATGTAGAAGATAAAAATAGGAAAAATTAATCCCAAATCGTGTTAAGCAATAACAGTAGTGCAAAAGGTCTAAGTGGAAAATGGGAATAAGGCACAGAAAATGTGAACAGGCTCAAGATGGTAATAGGGAGTTGAAACATTCAGCAGGTAATTAGATAGGAATTGGGAGCAGAAGGAGCTCATCGACGTTTTGAGCCCCTCTGCCAATCGTCGCTCATTTGATCCTCTGCCTCAGCACCGTTTTCCCGCCCTGTTCCCACATCCCTCGATTCCACTAATATCCAAAAATCTATCAATCTATTTTGAATGAACTCAATGACTGAGCCTCTACTGCCCACTGGGTTAAAAAATTCCTAACATCCACCACCCAGTGTGAAGAAATTTCTCCTCATCTTTGTTCTAAACAACCAACCCCTTTTTCTGAATTTGTGCCTCCCGATTCTGGACACTTTAGCCAATGAAAACATCCTCCCTGCAACCAGCTCGCAAGCCCTGCAAGAATTTTCTAGATTTCCGCTCATTCTTCTAAATTTCAGAAAATACAGACCACATCTACAGTAAGTCTCGTCTTGCAACAACCCACCATTCTTGGAACCAGACTAATTAAACTTCGCAACACTCCCTTCAATGAAATACATCAATACATCCTTTTTTAAGTAAGGAGATCAAAGGTATACACAGAACTCCATGTGTGGTCTCACCAAGGCTCTATCCTATTGCAATAAAACATCCTCCCTTCTATCATATCATATCATATCTTTTCGGCCCACCAAGTCCGTGCCGCCCAGTGATCCCCGTAACATTAACACTATCCTACACCCACTAGGGACAGTTTTTACATTTACCCAGCCAATTAACCTACATACCTGTACGTCTTTGGAGTGTGGGAGGAAACCGAATATCTCGGAGAAAACCCACGCAGGTCACGGGGAGAACGTACAAACTCCTTACAGTGCAGCACCCGTAGTCAGGATCGAACCTGAGTCTCCGACGCTGCATTCGCTGTAAAGCAGCAACTCTACCGCTGCGCTACCGTGCCGCCCATTCAGATCCTCTGGTACTAAAGACTAATATACCAATTGCCTTCCTGACACAAGTCCTTAGGACTTTGATGGTATGAGACTGGTAGATTTTCCAGACTTTTGTTATTTTACTCCTATCAATACCTAAATAGACTTTTATTTCGCTTTCTTTGAGATGTCACACAATGCTATAATCATTTTTCCAGTGAATTTAGGGAGCAGGAAATATACAAGGTTCAGCTGCAAACCTACCCATCATTCTGACCCTTGGTGTTCTGGACCCCAACTCCTGGGCAAATTCAGCCCAGGGTTTGTACCCCCAATGCATGGTCTGCCTAAGCTCAATTCAACAAAATAGTCAAAACCAAAACAGATGAGGAATTGAACACCCACAGATAAGGAGAGGACAAGGCGAAGTATGTTGATATCTATAGTTGTAAGCAGCTCCAGCAACAAGGCCGGTACTTAACGCACGATTGAATCTTAACGGACCATGCAATATCTTTGCTTCAAAAATATAATATATATTTAACAAAGCAGGTTCGGTTACACCGACACGAGATCAGTGAGACAGCTCAAAATCCAAATGTAATTCAGCATGTCACTGCAGCAAGAAGAATTCCTCCCCACCTCAACACCAAACTTAACCAGGTATGAACTTTCCAATCTCAACACTCAATTCTACTTTTTAGATTTTTGTCGCATTTATCATGTAAAGTTTATGGTTTGATTGAGAAAATATTTCAAACCTGATCTGCAGGTGGATTGCAGAGGTTGACTGATCGGGTATCAAAAAAACCTTATTAAACCCAAGAGCAGTTATACTGGATATCATGGTCCAGCTGCAAACATTCAAACCATGTCAACTGCAAGAGATTACTGGGATATTTCTCCAGGAAACGGAATCCGCTTCAGGAGTCAAAATTGATGGGGTGATAATCTGCTTCTTACGTTAAGGCAGCCTGAATTTATGGGCAGTGTGTCCTCTCCCCTCTCTACTGTGTGAAGATTAGAAGCTCTCCAGTTTCCAGTTGATGTGTGAACATTCAGTCCCCAACCCTCAGTGGAGCTCCCTCACAATCGTCTCCACTGTGGTGGGCAACCCCAACTGATGAATCCCTGCTGAATCACAAATAAAATTCACAGCCATGCCAATTTTAGGGAATGTAATGCACAATAATACTCAGACAAATCCCGCCACACTTCAAAGCTGCTCAAATGTCAGCAGCAGTCTAACTGCTGTAAAATCAACAGCATATTTAGAAACATTGCAGCTCACTCACAAGTGTTCCTTTTCTAGTTCAATTTAAAGTAAACTTTTTATTTGGCTTGCAAGCAATATATTTATTTTCTGCCTCTCAAACTTGGTTCAACAGTACTTCAAAGCTGAGAACAAATCATATTCAATGAAAGGCCTTGGAGTTGGGTTACTGCTATGTAGGTAAAGCAGTTCAGCACAAACAGTGCTAAAAAGTGTATTAATAACTGCTTCGGGTGGTTACGCTGGCTGAGGGCAGGACAAAAGTAGAACTTTCTGTGTTGAACACTCAAACTACACTGCTTAAACTCCCCCTCAATTAGAACAGGCAGCTGTGAAGCCAATTTAACACAGTGTCTAAATGTGCCTTTTCTCCCCTCCAGCTACTTATGACCCTGTTTCTTTCTCCCCTTCCCTTACACTATTCCAGCTGGATCCCCTTCCCCGGCTCTCCCTCGGTTATCCCCATCTGTCTCCATCCCTCAGCAAGTTCCATTTTGTACTTCCATCCCTATCACATTCCAGAATATGCAGCTCCTCCGCTTATCTCCTCCCAGCATCTGTGGTTCTCTCAACCCTTCCCTCCCCCACCTAACTTATCTGCCAACAAAATCCCTCCTCACCTGTATCAACCTATTGCTTGCTAGTTCAACCCATCCGTCCTCCCACCACCTTGTACTGCTGCTTCCTGCCTAATCTTTGATCTCGACCTGAAAATGGTCTTGATCTGAATACCCTGTTCATGGGCGCATCTCTCAGTATCTTCAAAAGTTACATCAAATTAGTTCCACTTTTGCTGCGGGGATAGTTGGAGAGTCCATGGGCAAATCAAACAAGGATACCCCTGTACAAAATAAAAGAGAATTCAACTGCATGAATAAGCCAAATGTGGAAGTTGGAAAATCAACAGTAAATACGTCAAACTATCCCAAAATTCTACATGTCTGTGCGCCCCAATTGCAGCTTAAATCATAGGAGCTGCACTTCCTGTTCCTGCACGTAATTTAGTGTCATCTTGATTCAATGGCCGCTAATGTGCACACTTAATGAATCTACGGACATCACTTCACTAACAATAATCCAGGAGCACGGGTTCATGTTACACCTCAAAAAAGATGGTGAGAATTGTTTCCTTTTAACACTTCTCACAATGTTCACCAGCTCCTCCTGGACCTGGATCCCCCCCCCCATTCCAGCCTACTGCAGGAGCGAGCCCAGGCTTGGACAGACACGGGCAGCACGGTAGCACAGCGGTAGAGTTGCTGCTTTACAACGAATGCAGCGCCGGAGACTCAGGTTCGATCCTGACGACGGGTGCTGCACTGTAAGGAGTTTGTACGTTCTCCCCGTGACCTGCGTGGGTTTTCTCCGAGATCTTCGGTTTCCTCCCACACTCCAAAGACGTACAGGTATGTAGGTTAATTGGCTGGGTAAATGTAAAAATTGTCCCTAGTGGGTGTAGGATAGTGTTAATGTACGGGGATCGCTGGGCGGCACGGACTTGGAGGGCCGAAAAAGGCCTGTTTCCGGCTGTATATATATGATATGACAAGTGAGGACTTCTTTTTTTAACTCAGGAACAGGATTGTTCAGGCAACAGTTGTGAATTTGAATAATTTACATGTGGATTTGAGCGTAATTGGTTGTCATGCAGATGCTGCCTACACTTGGTGAATTAGCTATGTCAGCATGCAGTCTGTCAGATTCAGTTTAGTTTAGTTTACAGATACATCGTGGAAACAGGCCCTTCGGTCCACCGAGTCCACACTGATCAGCGATCCCTGCACATTAACACTATCCTACACACACTAGGAACATTTACCAAGCCACCTAACCTACAAACCTGTAAATCTCTGGAGTGTGGGAGGAAACCGAAGATCTTGGAGAAAACCCATGAGGTCATGGGGAGATCGTACAAACTCCGTACAGACAGCACCCATAGTCGGGATCAAACACGGGTCTCCGGCGCTGCAAGGCAGCAACTCTACCGCTGCGCCACAGTGGCCGCAGTTGAGGGCACCATAAGGAATTTGTCCCTTTTAGCATTTACTGGGTGATGAAAGATTTATCAGGAGTATGATGGAACACCATTCATTGGATATTCAGCCAAAATAATCCTGGTTTGGTCCACTTTGCTTTATTTGTGCCCTGACTATTAATTTCATATTTGCTCCTGGGTCCCTGTACCTGAAGTATGTTGGAAGCACTTTAACAATCGGGATGACTACTACAGAATTCTCTTTCTGCAACCTCTAACATTTGGAATCAACTACAAGATGTTCCCACATCCTTCATCGGCACATGTTCTAAACTGCATTACTCCTTCATCACAGTGTCAACATCCTGGTATTACTCACCCAAACACACTGCAGGGCAGAAATGTCACTGTGCTCCAAGGAAAAGGTCCGTTACATTCTCAAAGCAAGTGGGATAGGTATATGGTGTAACCATGTCCACTCCAACCAAAAACAAAACACACACCCGTAAAAGAGAACATATTCCACCTCCAGAATATCCCAAATTGTTTTACAACCAAATACTTTTGAAGCAGTCTTTACTATAATAGACAAATTTGGTAGTTAACTTGCTCAGAACCTCCTCTAACCACAGCTGTGAGCTAATGACAGGAAAATATAATTTAAAAAAAAGTGACGAGTTGAGTGATAAATATTTGTGAAGATACCAAGATGATCTTCTCTGCCCCTTTTCAGATTGTATTATGATGTTTGTTCAGCCTAACAGGAGAGATGGGTCTCAATTTAATCGTTCATTTAAATGAAGGCACCACAGATGTGAAGTTCTGTCACATAGCTGATATGTCTAAGTAGCTCCAGATCATCAAATCACTGAGGTGCAGTTTGGATCCATGACCTTCTGATAAAAGTGAGTGAGGAACCACTGAGCCAAAACAGAAGAATGAAGGGACGCAGAGGTTAGCCGTTTATAACCCCTTTAATTTCCCCCAAATGGCCTCAACATGCATCTTGGCTGCACGTCCCCTTCTTCAGCCTGAAAGGATATACATTACAGCTTTTTGTCAAGCTCTCTCCTGTAATTATAATTACAAAATTCACAAAAGGTGAGATGATGATTAGTGCTGAGGCCCTAGAGACAGTAAGCAGTGTACTTCGTGGCAAAAGCACTTTCTGCATTCGCTCCAAGGCTATCGCTTTACACAAAACGGAGTTTGTTGAATCCTTCAGAGCTGGCCAGCACAAACACGGAGCGCTGGTGAGGGGATGACCATGTGATGCAGGGCTAATGATCGATGCCAGCAAACGAAGAGGACAAGAACAGGCAAGGGTTGTCTAAGAGTCATCACAAACTTCTCCCGGGCTGTCAGCAATGTCAGTGTGATGAGGTGACACACAAGCCAGTATTAACTACCTCATGGATGGGATGGTTTATGATGAGCTAGGGCTTGTGGAATTATTGGCAGATTAAACTCGTGGACGGAAAGAGACTTGGATGAAGAAGTGGAAGGCGGTGATAAATGTAAATATGTCTGAGGCGCAGGGGGTAAATGACTAGAAGAATTGGCAGGGGCCAGTTCGGGGCCTTCTGCTGTGAACAAAAGAGGGATTAAAGCCAAATGAGCCTCAGGACCATAAGACATAGGAGCAGAATTAATCCATTAAGCCCATCAATTCTCCTCCGTCATTCAATCATGGCTGATCTATTTTTGCCTCTCAACCCCATTCTCCTGGCTTCTCCCTGTAACCTTTGGCACCCTTATTAATAAGACCCTATAATCTCTGCTTTAAAAATACCCAATGACTTGGCTCCCACAGCCATCTGTGGCAACGGGTTCTACAGATTCACCACTCTCTGGCTAAATAAATTCCTCCTTCTCTACATTCTAAAGGTACATCCTTTCATTCTGACCCCTGTGGAACACCACTGGTCACTGGCAGGTAAACCAGAAAAGACCCCCTTTATACCCACTCTTTGCCTTCTGCCAGTCGTCTAATCTTCTATCCATGCTAGTACCTTGCCTCTAATACCATGGGCTCCGATCTGGTTTAGCTGCCTCATGTGTGGCACCTTAATAAAGGCCTTCTGAAAATCCAAGTAAACACCATCCACTGATTCTTTGGTCTATCCTGCTTCTTACTTCCTAAAAAAGCTCCAAAAGATTTCTCAGGTAAGACCTCTCCTTCACAAAACCACACTGACTTTGGCTTATTTTATCATTCACTTCTAAGTACCTTGAAACCTCGTCCTCAATAACCATATAACCATATAACAACTACAGCACGGAAACAGGCCCGTTCGGCCCTACCAGTCCACGCGGACCACTCTCTCTGACCCAGTCTCATCTACCTGCTCTCAGACCATAACCCTCCAATCCCCTCTCATCCATATACCTATCCAATTTACTCTTAAATAATAAAATCGAGCCTGCCTCCACCACTTCCACCGGAAGCCCATTCCATACAGCCACCACCCTCTGAGTAAAGAAGTTACCCCTCATGTTACCCCTAAACTTTTGTCCCTCAATTCTGAAGTTATGTCCCCTTGTTGGAATCTTCCCCACTCTCAAGGGGAAAAGCCTACCCACGTCAACTCTGTCCGTCCCTCTTAAAAATTTAAAAACCTCTATCAAGTCCCCCCTCAACCTTCTACGCTCCAAAGAATAAAGACCCAACCTGTTCAACCTCTCTCTGTAGCTTAAGTGCTGAAACCCAGGCAACATTCTAGTAAATCTCCTCTGTACCCTCTCCATTTTGTCGACATCCTTCCTATAATTTGGCAACGAGAACTGCACACCATACTCCAGATTCGGCCTCACCAATGCCCTGTACAATTTTAACATTACATCCCAACTTCTATATTCGATGCTCTGATTTATAAAGGCAAGCATACCAAACGCCTTCTTCACCACCCTATCCACATGAGATTCCACCTTCAGGGAACAATGCACAGTTATTCCCAGATCCCTCTGTTCCACTGCATTCCTCAATTCCCTACCATTTACCCTGTACGTCCTATTTTGATTTGTCCTACCAAAATGCAGCACCTCACACTTATCAGCATTAAACTCCATCTGCCATCTTTCAGCCCACCCTTCCAAAAGGCCCAAGTCTCTCTGTAGACTTTGAAAATCTACCTCACTATCAACTACTCCACCTATCTTAGTATCATCTGCATATTTACTAATCCAATTTGCCACACCATCATCCAGATCATTAATGTAAATGACAAACAACAGTGGACCCAACACAGATCCTTGGGGGTACTCCACTAGACACTGGCCTCCAACCTGACATACAGTTGTCAACCATTACCCTCTGGTATCTCCCATTCAGCCATTGTTGAATCCATCTTGCAACCTCACTATTAATACCCAACGATTTAACCTTCTTAATCAACCTTCCATGTGGAACCTTGTCAAATGCCTTACTGAAGTCCATATAGACAACATCCACAGCCTTGCCCTTATCAATTTCCCTGGTAACCTCTTCAAAAAATTCAAGAAGATTAGTCAAACATGACCTTCCAGGCACAAATCCATGTTGACTGTTTCTAATCAGGCCTTGTTTATCCATATAATTATATATATTGTCCCTAAGTATCTTTTCCATTAATTTTCCCACCACAGACGTCAAACTAACAGGTCTATAATTGCTAGGTTTACTTTTAGAACCTTTTTTAAACAAAGGCACAACATGCGCAATGCGCCAATCTTCCGGCACCATCCCTGTTTCTAATGACGTTTGAAATATTTCCGTCATAGCCCCTGCTATTTCTGCACTAACTTCCCTCAATGTCCTAGGGGATATCCTATCAGGACCTGGAGACTTATCCACTTTTATATTTTTCAAAAGTGTCCATACCTCCTCTTCTTTAATCCTCATAATTTCCATCACTACTCTACTTGTTTCGCTTACCTCACATAATTCAATATCCTTCTCCTCGGTGAATACCGAAGAAAATTAATTGTTTAATATCTCCCCCATTTCTTCCGGCTCAGCACATAGCTGTCCACTCTGACTCTCTAATGGACTAATTTTATCCCTCGCTATCCTTTTGCTATTGACATATCTGTAGAACCCCTTGGGGTTTACTTTTACATTACTTGCCAAAGCAACCTCATATCTTTTTTTCGCTTTTCTAATTTCCTTCTTAAGATTCCTTTTACATTCTTTATATTCCTCAAGAACCTCATTTACTCCCTGCTGCTTATATTTATTGTATATCTCCCTCAATAATGGACTCTAAAATTTTACCTACCACAGATAATTTCCTTTCTCATGCCTCACTCCTTTTTTAAACAGATAAACGACGACATTGGAAAAAAGATTCCCTTCCTTTGAACTATGATTTGGATGTGAGGAATAGACAGAAAACTAATGGACTCAAGTAATTAATGGCCATAGGGATACGGATGGTTGGAGTATTTCATATTGTCAGGAAGGGCCAAGACTTAATTAATACAAATAGTTTTTGCTTGATAGTATGGTTAGTGGGGAGGCAGAAAGAGGGTAAAAAGGTTAAAAAAAGAATGTTCCGTTCAAAGGACAATACAGATGGGTGGCAAGTGTGGACATAATGATAGATAAGCATACTATAAATTGATTACACTTTGGTGTTAGTACATTAAATGAGTGGGGAAAAGTCAATAATTAGGTGCAGAGTATGTTGTTTCCTACAAAGAAACAGTGTTCAGTGACCCAGTGTGAACTGAGGAGATCCAAATGGAGAAAGGACAGCCATCCCATGTTCAATGCTACCAGCATGCGAATAACTTTACAGGTTCACCCACAATATATAAGATGGGATTCTCTCCTCTGGATTGGAGCTGATTTTCAAGATAAATTGTAAACTGTTCAACCTCTTCCCTCTCGCACCAAAACAAAGCTCACTCCAACCTTAGACAATTAGCTGTGATGCACAGACGACACTTGTGAGCACACACTCAAGCTCCAAATCATCACTAACTCATCCACTGAAGGCACTAGAGAGAACGGAGCATGATTGCAAATCAAGGTCCTCAACCAACCTGTACTGCTGCATAACACCACCCGACAAAAAAAGTTACAAGAAAATGTAGACTGGTTCCTCTATCTTGGGGGCTACCATCTAGTGAAGGCAGACATCAACATTGAAATTCACTGTGCGGCAGGTGCTTCAGCACAGCCTTTAGCCATCTTTAGAAAGAGCATTTAAAAGAAGATCTCAAACGCATCAATGATGCTAATGTACAGAGCAGCAATGGTCCTCACACTCCTGCACACTCCAGGGTCATGGACATTAAGCACCTTAAAGCAATGGTAGGATACCAACCACCAACAATATCACTGCAAACACCTCCAACTCCACAGGCAGGGTAAATGAAGCAATTTCAGCATATTCTCTCAAGTTAACATTCCTGGCAGAAAATTACATGTGCAAGGATGTTCTCCAAGCCTCCTTAAATAAAAATATATCAACCTTTCTGAATCTTGACAATCTCTGGCCTATGAACATTCAGGAAGGCATTGAGGACCTCGGGTCTCTGGTGGGGGCAAGCAAAAGCCCAGTGAAAAGAGGTGTATAAACCATTCAAACTGTCCACCCATTCAGCCATCCAGTGCCTTCACCTTGTATGGCCCACATTGGGCTGATCTGCCTTCTCAAAACTGGAGTGCAAGTAAGTCCGAGGAAAAGTCTCGACCCGAAACGTCACCCATTCCTTCTGTTCAGAGATGCTGCCTGTCCCACTGAGTTACTCCAGCTTTTTGTGTCTATCTTCCGTAAGTCATCCTCGATCCCAAGTGGTGGGGAAGATGCTGGAGTCAATTATAAAAGACGAAATTGCGGAGCATTTGGATAGCAGTAACAGGATCGTTCCGAGTCAGCATGGATTTACGAAGGGGAAATCATGCTTGACTAATCTTCTCGAATTTTTTGAGGACGTAACTAGGAAAATGGACAGGGCTGGTGGATGTAGTATACCTTGACTTTCAGAAAGCCTTCGACAAGGTCCCACATAGGAGATTAGTGTGCAAAATTCGAGCACATGGTATTGGGGGTAGGGTACTGACATGGATAGAAAATTTCTGTTGGCAGACAGAAAGCAAAGAGTGGGGATAAATGGGTCCCTTTCAGAATGGCAGGCAGTGACTAGTGGGGTACCGCAGGGCTCGGTGCTGGGACCGCAGCTATTTACAATATACATTAATGACTTGGATGAAGGGATTAAAAGTAACATTAGCAAAATGTGCAGATGACACAAAGCTGGGGGGCAATGTGAACTGTGAGGAAGATGCTATGAGGTTGCAGGGTGACTTGGACAGGCTGTGTGAGTGGGCGGATGCATGGCAGATGCACTTTAATGTGGATAAGTGTAAGGTTATCCACTTTGGTGGTAAGAATAGGAAGGCAGATTATTATCTGAATGGTGTCAAGTTAGGAAAAGGGGACGTACAACGAGATCTGGGTGTCCTGGTGCATCAGTCACTAAAAGGAAGCATGCAAGTACAGCAGGCAGTGAAGAAAGCCAATGGAATGTTGGCCTTCATAACAAGAGGAGTTGAGTATAGGAGCAAAGAGGTCCTTCTACAGTTGTACAGGGCCCTAGTGAGACCACACCTGGGGTACTGTGTGCAGTTTTGGTCTCCAAATTTGAGGAAGGATATTCTTGCTATTGAGGGCGTGCAGCGTAGGTTTACTAGGTTAATTCCCGGAATGGCGGGACTGTCATATGTTGAAAGACTGGTGCGGCTAGGCTTGTATACACTGGAATTTAGAAGGATGAGAGGGGATCTTACCGAAACATAAAAGATTATTAAGGGGTTGGACACGTTAGAGTTAGGAAACATGTTCCCAATGTTGGGGGAGTCCAGAACCAGGGGCCACAGTTTAAGAATAAGGGGTAGGCCATTTAGAACATAGATGAGGAAAAACTTTTTCAGTCAGAGAGTTGTAAATCTGTGGAATTCTCTGCCTCAGAAGGCAGTGGAGGCCAGTTCTCTGAATGCTAGATAGAGCTCTTAAGGATAGCGGAGTCAGGGGGTATGGGGAGAAGGCAGGAACGGGGTACTGATTGAGAATGATCAGCCATGATCACATTGAATGGTGCTGCTGGCTCGAAGGGCCGAATGGCCTCCTCCTGCACCTATTGTCTATTGTGACCAAGGGAAGTGACTTTGTTTAAATAGACAGTGGTCACTAATTGCTCACCTTAGTCTTTGACTGTCGCATGTTTCTAGGCAGCAAACATCCTGCTGCACATTTCCTTCTCCTTCAAGTTCCACTCTCGAAAACAGCTGTGTGAAAAGCAGAATGATCAAATGGAGAAATTTAGCAGCTGGAAACACCATGCTTTCAGCATTCGTTATGGAAACTTCTACTTTCTGTTGGCTACCACCTCTTTCATTCTTGGCTCATTTGCAGTTTACATATATGAAAAATAAAATCAATGCCATCCTGACTAGTTATCTGGTGAGATGCATGTGGGTGACAGTGAAACACCTTGCGGTCTCCTGGAACAGAGTGGCTAGATTACAGCAGTAGAAAGTTCACAGCAGGTGGTTTTAAAATCAAGGTGTTAGATCCAAACTAGATTAAACCAAGTCACAGTGTTGGTAATCCAATGCTTAATATATTTAAGTTTCCTGTACAAGTTTTTAAAAACAGTGGCATAACAATAAAGATTCCATCCATACTATAACACCGCCGCTCGTATCCATCACAATGAAGTCCACTAGCCCCACCTAGTGCCAGAATCAGTATAATACAACGATACACAGCACATTGTTGCCCCTCAGGATAGAGGATGCATTACACGTATATCTCTGAACCAAATAGCAGTGTTGCTCAGCTATCCTCAGAGTTAACACTCTGCCCGTTTACCAAATTTTGTCTCTGCCTGGATTTCAAATTCCAAAGCAAATAGTCTCAAAAGAAATACCAGAATTTCAGAAGATGTTTCATTCTTTTCTGTTGAATATCCCAGATACTGCTTAAGTGTATTTTGTTCCAGAATTTGGTTTACAGAAAATCTTTGACATTTTCATGTTAACATTGAAAGGTCTACCAATTTACTCGGAAAACCAGGAGGGCTGTTGCCCAATTCCTGCAAACCAATATTCCAGAACCCAGCCTCAACTCAAGCAAGACTTGATGCCATGATGAAACTATTACTGCAATAATATAATTAAAACAACCATACCAAAAAGGTACAAATTGTGAATTATTTTCTATGATAACAAGTACTGGGGACATTTTCTGGCTGTGTGGCTCTGACGCAATCGGAAAATCATGTGCTCAGTTTACCAAAATACTTTCCACAGTGGGCAAGGCTTCCTTACCACGTGCAGTGTCTGAAAACGGTCCATGCATTGTTTCAACCATTACAATTACGTGCCGAGACAATGATCTGCAGATCAGAGTTTTCCAGGAGAGACTATTCTCACCTGTCAAGCTTCACCAGGGCAGAGTTGATGTCCGGGTTGAAAGGCTCCAGCTTCTGTGCTTTAATGAGGAAATCTTTGGCTCTGTTGTAGTCCAGCAGCAGCATGCAGGCCTGGCACAAGACGGACCACACAAGCAACTTGGTTAGCCACGAGGATTACATACAAGTGGATGGCGCAGAAGATGGAAAGAGGACGTCATCTAAAGGTCAGGAAGTGCAGGATTACTGTGATCGTGCGCCTCTCTCAAACACACATTTGGCATCAAAGGCAAGGGGGAATGGATTACAATAGATTGAGATAATTGCCAACATGGCACTCTGCAACATGGAGAGGCAGGAAGAAGGGACATGGATAGTAATGGATAGTTAAATGTTATAAAAACACAAATTCTTAGTTTCAAATATAGCCCCTCAGTAAAAGTAAGGGAAAAGTTTAATTTGAGGTGGGATGCTGAATCCATGAGATATCTGGGAATAAACATTCCAATAGATCTGACTAAACTGCACTTGCTTAACTACCTCCCATTGAACAATAAGATCAGGGAAGACATTAGGAGGTGGGACCTAATACCTTATCTTAATTTTGGATCTCGTATTGAATCGGTCAAAATGGTTATGTTACCGAGGCTGTTGTATCTCTTTCAATCACTTCCACTAGATATATCAGACCAACAATTTCAAGAATGGGATAAACAAATCTCGAGGTATATTTGGCAGGGACAAAGACCAAGAATCAGATACCAGGGGTTACAACTGACCAAAAATAAAGGTGGGGTTGCACTCCCGTGCTTGAAAGACTATTATGCAGCTGCTGAGCTGAGAACATTAATTTATTGGTGCAACCCCGACTATTGTGCTAGATGGAAGGAGATTGAGATTGCTATAACAGAGGAATTTCCGATTCAGGCTGCAATCAGAGATAAGGAGTTAACAAATAAGTTAATTAATTTGGGAAACTCATGGATTCGATTATCACTTAAGGTATGGAATAAGGTCGTTACCCAAAATCATCTGAGGGATGCTGTGAAGGTTGTGAGATGGTGCACGTTTGATCCAGATTTTGTACCAAAAAGACAGGACACTAGTTTTAAAAGATGGAGTTCTCAAGGTTTGACATCATATTGCACATTTTTACATAAGGGGTCTATGAACAGCTTTGAGAATCTGAAGAGGCAATTTGGTTTGAATAATGATGATTTCTATAGATACCTTCAAATTCGCCATTATATAGATCAAATACAAAAGGAATGTGCAGAAGTAAAATGGGATAATATTTTGTTAAATGTATTTATTGATGCTTACCATGGAGGCTCAAAACAGAAAACCATCTCAAAATTATACAAGGGTTTACGGCAGAGAAAAGGCAACTCACTGTATGTAAAACAGAAATGGGAAAGGGAAGGTAATCTGGTTCTAAAGGAAGAAACCTGGGAGAGCTTATGTGAGATACAATGGAAAACTTCAAGTTCAAATGTTTGGCGGGTGTTTTGCTGGAAAACCCTTATTAGGTTTTTTATTACACCAGTTCAAAAAAGGCATTACACAAATTCATCTTCATGCTGGCGACAATGTGGGTGCCTTGAGGCAAACCATTTTCACATATTTTGGTCTTGTGTATCAGTGATCCCATTTTGGCAGGAGATTCATAAAGTTTTACAAAAAGTTTTTTATATGGATATTCCATTTAAATTTGAGTTTTTATATTTTGGTGCTTTACCAGTACAAAATGCTTCTATTAAAGATAAGTATATTTTCCAGATCTTAAGTGCTGCCAGCAGGAAAGCTATTACTAGGAAGTGGTTGAAACCTGGAAAACCTAATGTGGATGACTGGATTAACATTGTATATGATATTTTTATAATGGAAAGGATAACTTTTGCTTTAAGATTGCAACAGGGAATATTTTTGAAAAGGTGGGAAAAATGGATGTTGTACATCATGCCCGTACGGCCATCATTTGTTTAAAGCGGATCTTTGTATCCTACTTCCGTGTCCTATCTCACTTTCCTTGATTTCATACCGCTCCAGAAGTAGTGATGAAATATTATAGAGGTATACCCCAAATGTTGGTGTTAGTTGTTTTTGTTTTTGTTTTTGTGTGTAGTTAAGTTTTGGATATGATCAAATGTCCAGTAAGTCATTACCCATCCTTGTAGTGCTTCCAATACCTGTGGTATGATTTATTTTGGGATATGCAGTATTTGTTAACTACGGAGGGTTTAAGGTGAATGAGAATGTGTATCATTGTGGAATGTATGGAACTGGAAAATCAAAATCAAAATAGAATTATAAAATAAAAAATAAATTAAAAAAAAAAAAAGGATAGTAATCACAGGAGGGATTTCCATAACAGGAGGGATTTCTGCAACCTTCAATCAAGTCCCTCGTTCCCTTGCCTCTTGATCCTACGGTAAAGATATCAAGGTGAATAACCTGTTGCAGGGCCAATGGAGACAACAGATGTCAGGGAACATGTTGATACTAACAACAAGGAGAGCACAACAATTGACCTGACACAGTCACATTTTCAGATGCCAGCAAAGAAGTTAAAGCTCAGGTTTGATGTATAAGAGTCCACATCTTGAACAACGGATACGGTAGATGAGGTTGGAGGAGGTGCAAGTGAACCTCTGCCTAACCTGAAAGGACTGTCAGGGTCCCTGGACAGAGTCGATGGAGGAGGTACCGGAACAGGTGTTGCATCTTCTGCGGTTGCAGGGGAAGGTACTTGGGGAGGGACCAGGGAGTTGCAGATGGAACTGTCTCTGCGGAAGGTGGAAAGGGGTGGAGATGGGAAGATGAGACTAGTGTTGGGATTCTGTTGGAGGTGGTGAAAATTTGAGGATTATGTGCCATATGCAACGGCTGATGGGGTGAAAGGTAAGAACTAGGGGGACTCTGTCTCTGTTGCGACTAAGGGGAGGGGGAACAAGGGCGGAGCTGCGGGGTACTGAGGTGACACGAGTGAGGGCCTCATCTATAATGGGAGAGGGGAACCCCCAATTCCTAAATAATGAGGACATCTCAGATGTCCTGGTATGAAACACCTCATCTTGGGCACAGATGCGACATAGACCGAGGAATTGGGAATAGGGGGTAAAGTCTTGGCAGGAAGCAGGGTGTGAAGAAGTATAGTCAAGATAGTTGTGGGAGGCAGTGGGTTTATAATAGACGTTAGTCGATAGTCTATTCCTGTGATGGAGACTGTGAGTTCAAGAAAGAAGAGGAAAGTTTCGGAGATGATCCAAGTAAATTTGAGTGCAGGATGGAAATTGGTGGTGAAGTTGATGGAAGTCTGTGAGTTCAGCATGGGTGCAGGAGGTAGCACTGATGCAGATGTCAATGTAACGGAGATAGAGTTCGGGGATAGGGCCAGTGTACGCCTGGAACAGGGATTGTTCAAAGTACCCTACAAAGAGGCAGGCATAGAATAAATGAATGAATGAATAAGTTTATTGGCCAAGTATGTACATATACAAGGAATATGCCTTGGTGCTCCGCTCACAAATGACAACACAAACATACAGTTAACAATTAAGAATAAAGCATAAACACATGCGGGTGCCCATAGCTACGCATTGGACTTGGATGAAGTGGGAGAAGTCAAAGGAGAAATTGTTAAGGGAGAGGATCAGCTCCGCGAGGCGGAGTAGAGGGGAAATTGAATGGTTCTGCGGTCGAGGAAAAAAAGAGGGCTTTAAGGCCTTCCTGGTGGGGGATGGAAGTGTAGGGTGAATGAACATCCATAGTAAAGATGAGGGAGTGGGGGTTTGGAAAGTGGAAGTCATGAAAGAGACGAAGGACATGCGAGGTATCTTGGACATAGGTCGGGAGAGATTTGTCCTGGGTGGGGGGGGGGATAGGATGGAGTCGAGGTTTGTGGAAATCCTTTCAGTGGACCAGCAGCAGGTGGAAACAATGGGTCTGCCAGGGCTCTTGTGTTTATGTTTATGGATTTTGGGGAGAAGGTAAAACCGGGCTGTGCGGGGCTGGGAAACGATAAGGTCGGAGGCTGTGGAAGGCAGACAGCCAAAAGTGATGAAATCAGAAATGGGGATGATGAAATCTGAGGAAGGATGTGCTGGCGTTGGAGAGGGTCAGAGGAGGTTTACAAGAAACTTTTAAAATATAATAAACATTTGAACCCCAGGACAATGGTGAGTAAGGTGGGCCTAAAATTGTTGAGCTTTCGTGTACCGCTTTGGCTGTATTTCGAACACAAATATATCCACAAACCCACAAATAGACAAGATGAGAGTATTAGTAATATATATGTATACTAGACCAAGTGGACCCGTTGGGTCCAATCCTCTCCTGCATTGGTGCAGCACCCTCTCCTCCCCCCCTCCACCTCCCCTTCCCCTCCACCCCGCTCAACCCCTCGTATCCTCCCTCCTCCCCCCCTAGGAGATAGCTTTTAACTTTAAAATGTGAATAACTTTAATTAAAATTATAACACCAATTGCAATGAAACCTTTTCCATTAGCACCACAGGGACGACGGTGAGTTAGGTGGGCCTACAATTGTTGCGCTATCGTGTACTGTTTTGGCGATAGTTCAGGAACAAACAAACAAATACACGAGATTTAGTATATAGATAGAGATATAGATTCTAAGTTCCTATACGAGGTATAGATAGACATGGTGGAAAGGCTTTCATTGTTTTCCTAGATAAAGGAGAGTTTCTGGAGAAGTGGAAAATAGCAAAGTAATACCCTTGATCAGAAAAGATTTGCAAACACATTCTGGCAAACTTGGACTGCTCATTTTCAACTTGGTGGTGGGAAAACTTGCAGAAATAATAACAGGAAAACCATGATAGGTTCTGGCGAAGGGTTGCAGACCTGAAACGTTGACTGTTCTCTTTGCACAGATGTTGCCTTGTCCAGCTTTTCTATTTTTGTTTCAGATTTCCACCAGCTGCAGTTATTTTTTTACATTTCAAACCATTTTGAACGAGGGCCAGCACAGAATTGTTAAAAGCAAAGAGTGTTTGACTGACCAAGAATGCTGGGGGAAATGCAGAGGATGTTGAAATGGAATTTCATAAAAGTGTTTGACAAAAATCCCATATAAAGAGACTGGTTTACAAAAACTGAACCCAGGGAATAAAACCCGCAAGGGGATGGAAGGCCCCGCGGCCGAGCCGCACCAGGCACCAAAACGTCCCGCGGCCGAGCCGCGCCAGCGATGTTAAGTCCAGCGGCCGAGCCGCGCCGGGCGATGGAAGGCCCCGTGGCCGCTGCTAAGTCCCGCGGCCGAGCCGCACCGGGCACTGAAATGTCCCGCGGCCGAGCTGCGCCGGCGATGTTAAGTCCCGCAGCCGAGCCGGGCGATGAAAGGCGCCGCGCCGGGCGCTGAACCGTTCCGCGGCCGAGCCGCACCGGGCGATGGAAGGCCACGCGACCGAGCCGCACCGAGCGCTGAACCGTCCCGCAGCCGCACCGGGCGATGGAAGGCCCCGCGGCCGAGCCGCGCCGGGCACTGTTAGGTCCCGCGGCCGAGCCGCGCCGGCGATGTTAAGTCCAGCGGCCGAGCCGGGCGATGGAAGGCCCCGCGGGCGATGGAAGGCCCCGTGGCCGAGCTGCGCCCCGGGGAAGAGACCTAATAAAAGAAGGTTCCCCCACCCCCCGCCCCACCCCCCACACATACAGAGCCAAAAACAGAAACAAAAACCATCCCAACACCGACACAAACAAAAAAAAAAAAGGAAAAAAATACAAACAGACTGCCAGAGAGCCGCAGCCGTTAGGCGCAGCCACACGTGATCCAGGTGATGGTACAATAACAATATTTAAGAGGCACCTTCACAGAAGGAGTAGGGCATAGAGGGATACGGAACAATAACTAAGTATCCTCTTTAGCTAAAGGCGAGGTTACTCTGGAATGGAGAATAGCTAATGTTGCTCCTTTCTTTAAGAAGGGGTATGGGACTAATCCAGTAAATTCCAGGCTTGTGAGCCTTACAACCTGGTGGTGTTCCATGAAGATCCCTCCGCTTCAACACCGATTTCAGAAAGGTAAAATCACATAATGAAAGGCCTCGATAGGTATCACAAAATGCTGGAGTAACTCAACGGGTCAGGCAGCATCTCTGCTCTCCCGGTGGCCCAGCACTTCAACTCCCCCTCCCAGTCTGACCTTTCTGTCATGGGCCTCCTCCAGTGTCATAGTGAGGCCCGCCGCAAATTGGAGGAACAGCATCTCATATTTCGCTTGGGCAGCTTACACTCGAGCGGTATGAACATCGACTTCTCTAACTTTAGATAGCTCCTCTGTCCCTCTCTTCCCCTCTCTTCCCCTCCTCCTTCCCAGTTCTCCCACTGTCTTCCTGTCTCCAACTACATCCTTTCTTTGTCTCTCCCCCCCCCCGACATCAGTCTGAAGAAGGGTCTCGACCTGAAACGTCACCCATTCCTTCTCTCCAGAGATGCTGTCTGACCCACTGAATTACTCCAACACTTTGTGATACCTTCAATTTGTCCCAGCATCTGCAGTTACTTTCCTATACAAAGGCCTAGATAGAGTGGATGTGGAGAGGATGTTTCCAGTAGTGGGAGAATCTAGGACCAGAGGGCACAGCCTCAGAAAAAAAGAACATACCTTTAGAATGGAGATGAGGAGGAATTTATTTAGCTAGATGGTGGTGAATCTGTGGAATTCATTCCCACACATGGTGGGGCAGGCCAAGTTATTAGGAATTCATAAAGTGGAGATTGATAGGTTTGTGATTAGTATGGGCATCAAAAGTTATGGGAAGAGGGCAGGAGAATTGGGCTGAGAGGGAAAAATAGATCAGCCATGATCGAATGGAGGAGTAGCCTAATTCTGCTCCTATGTCTTATGGTAACATGGGCTTACCCATCTGGAAGCTGTACAGAGTGTAATCTACTCACCTGGCCACATCTGAAGAGTGCCTTGGGATGTTTGCTTTCAATCTGTAAAGCCCTCTCCCCATAAACCAGTGCACGACTTGGTATGTTCAACTTCAGGGAGACGATGGACAGGTTCAGGAACAGCAACAGTTTGGAGGAGTGAATCTTCTGGTTTTGGTCCTCATTAGCCGGTTGGCGGTTGGCAAACATGGACAGGGCCTGCAGAGAAACAATGAAAATAAGGGAAATGGAAATACATGGGACACTTCTACCACTCTGCTCCTCCACTCGGTGTGGCTTGCTGTGGAGAGCTGGGGTGCGGGGAAAAACAAACGTGCAATTAAAACCCAGGGATTAGCAATTTAGATCCAGATTTCTTCACTCGTTTTGCCAAAGATGCAATGCTACAATATAGGAACCCTAAAGCAAAGTCAGGAGGAGCGAATATAATTCAGAATGTTCAGAGAGGATAAACAGAGGGAAAATGGAATTAAGTTCTGGGATTACATGGAAATATATTAACGAGACGTTTGAAGATAAAATTTCTAATTTGTCTGTTCCTTTAGGAAACCTCACCCAGCGACATACCAGAAGCAACAAACAATCTACTGGAGGAACTATGTGTGGGGGGTTCCATCTGTGAAGGGACTTCATCTGTCCAGATGAAGGATCCCGACCCAAAATATCAATCGCCACTTCCCTCCAACTCCAGATCTCAGCATTTGCAGCCTCTTCAGTCAACATGTTGGAAGCACGTGTTTGCAAATTTCAAATGAAATCAGAGTAAACAGTAACTGCTTCTCTCTCCATATATACCACCTGACAGTTTTATCATTTTCTGTTTTAATGACCATCAGATACATTCTGCATATTCTGTGTTTCTGTGTGTTATTGACAGAGGTGGCCTGAAATGTACCATTAAAATATTAAAAAAAAAAAAAAAAATGTTTCTCCAATTGTTTCATTAAAATTACATGCTTTAAAGCCAAGTAGATTGTACATCACTTTTCACTGTACCTCGGTGCATGTGACAATAATAAAATAAACTCAACTCCCACATCACCCATCACACAGCATCAAGAAAGTCACTCTGCTTGGCAGCTGTTCCAGGAAGTGTCTTTATTGGGCTGATCCTCGAGAAGCATGCTTGCATTGTTACATATGAATCACTCAGCAAAAAAGGTGCACTTAGGATTAGAGGATGAGAAGCTTTTAAAAAGACTATTTTTAGTTTGCAAGTGCTTGTTGCATGGCCAATATTTATTATCCATGTGGCTGGACCATTTAATCGTGGTCTTCCTGCCTTGGGCAGTTTGGTGTGGGCAAAATGAATGAGAACGGAAAGCGACTGCTCGAGCTGTGCACTTACCATGACCTGTGCATCGCCAACACGTACTTCCAGACAAAGCCCCAGCACAAGGTTTCCTGGAGGCACCCACGCTCAAAGCACTGGCATCAACTGGATCTGGTCCTAGTCAGACGTGCCACCTTCAAGAACGTTCTCCACACACGCTCCTACCACAGTGCGGACTGCGACACAGACCACTCCTTGGTGTGTTGCAAGATCAGGCTGCAACCAAAGAGGTTCAACCATACCAAGAAGCAGGGGAAACCCCGCATCGATGTCAGCAAGATGCCCCATCCAGACATCATGCAACAGTTTTGCAGAGGCTTTTGGGAGAGAATTTGGCACCTCGTGTCCTGGAGACTCTGCAACAGAGACGTGGGAAACTCTGCGGGACACCATGCACCGCACAGCATTGGCTAGCTTTGGGTAGAAGATCTCAAAGACACACGACTGGTTTGAGGCCAAGTTGACCGAGATGACTCCCGTCATCGAAGCCAAGCGTGCCACCCTAACCGAGTACAAGCGGTCAGACAACGAGAAGAACCTGCAGATCCTCAGGGCTGCCAGGAGCAAGGCTCAGCAGACTGCCAGGCATTGCGCCAATGAGTACTGGACACAGCTTAGTGAGGACATCCAGATGGCCGCCATAACAGGGAACATCAGGGGAATGTACGATGGCATTAAGAAGGCACTAGGACCAGTCCAGAGCAAAACAGCCCCCTTCAAATCCATCACTGGGGAAGTAATCACAGACAAATCACAGCAGATGGAGAGATGAGTGGAACACTACTCCAACCTCTTCGAGAGAGAGAACTGTGTCCTCCTCAACCCATGACACCATCGAGTGCCTGCCGACCTTGGATGAGATGGAGAGCCAACGGTAGAAGAGCTCAGCAAGGCCATCGACAGCCTGGCCTCAGGCAAGGCCCCAGGCAGCGACGGGATCCCCCCTGACCTGATCAAGTACTGCAAGACCTCCTTACTGCTTCCTTTGCGTGAAGTCCTCTGCCAGTGCTGGCAAGAAGGAGCTGTACCGCAGGACATAAGGGATGCCACGATCATTACCCTCTACAAGAACAAGGGTGAGAGAAGCGACTGCAACAACTACAGAGGCATCTCCCTCCTCAACATCGTCGGCAAGGTCTTTGCTCGGGTCATCTTGATCCGCCTGCAGAAGCTGGCAGAACGTGTCTACCCAGAATCACAGTGCGGTTTCTGGGCTGGAAGGTCAACAGTAGACATGGTCTTCTCCCTTTGCCAGCTCCAGGAGAAGTGCAGAGAACAGCGGATGCCCCTGTATATTGCACACCAGCCTGTGAGTGAAGAACTCTCTGCGAAGCCTGGCGGGTGCGATACCTGCGAGCACCGGCAGGAGATCCGTCGGAGTAGGGTGTAGGCAGCCAATGATGATCCGCATGGTGTCGTTGAGGGTGGCGTCTAGCTTGCTGGTATGAGCGCTGCGGCACCATGCTGGGGCGGCGTATTCAGCGGCGCTGTACACGAGTGCAAGAGCACTGGATCGAAGAGTAGATGTCCTGGCGCCCCATGACGATCCGGCCAAGCAACGCAGGAGGTTGTTCCGTGCAGAGACTTTAGCACGGAGAGCTTCAAGGTGTTAGAAACATAGAAACATAGAAAATAGGTGCAGGAGTAGGCCATTCGGCCCTTCGAGCCTGCACCGCCATTCAATATGATCATGGCTGATCATCCAGCTCAGTAGCCTGTACCTGCCTTCTCTCCATACCTCCTGATCCCTTTAGCAAAAAGGGCCACATCTAACTCCCTCTTAAATATAGCCAATGAACTGGCCTCAACTACCTTCTGTGGCAGAGAATTCCACAGACTCACCACTCTCTGTGTGAAGAAATGTTTTCTCATCTCGGTCCTAAGACTTCCCCCTTATCCTTAAGCTGTGACCCCTGGTTCTGGACTCCCCAACATCGGGAACAATCTTCCCGCATCTACCTCTCCAACCCCTTAAGAATTTTATATGTTTCTATAAGATCCCCCCTCAGTCTTCTAAATTCCAGCGAGTACAAGCCCAGTCTATCCAGTCTTTCCTCATATGCAAGTCCCGCCATCCCAGGGATTAATCTGGTGAACCTTCTCTGTACTCCCTCTAAGGCAAGAACGTCTTTCCTCAGGTTAGGAGACCAAAACTGCACACAATACTCCAGGTGCGGTCTCACCAAGGCCCTGTACAACTGCAGCAGAACCTCCCTGCTCCTAAACACAAATCCTCTTGCTATGAATGCCAACATACCATTCGCTTTCTTCACTGCCTGCTGCACCTGCATGCTTGCTTTCAATGACTGGTGCACCATGTCACCCAGGTCACGTTGCATCTCCCCTTCTCCCAATCGGTCACCATTCAGGTAATACTCTGCTTTCCTGTTCTTGCCGCCAAAGTGGATAACCTCACATTTATCCACTTTATATTGCATCTGCCATGCATTTGCCCACTCGCCTATCTATCCAAGTCACTCTGCAGCCTCCTTCTCGCAGCTAACACTGCCACCCAGCTTCGTGTCATCCGCAAACTTAGAGATGTTGCTTTCAATTCCCTCGTCCAAATCATTAATATATATTGTAAATAACTGGGGTCCCAGCACTGAGCCTTGCGGTACCCCACTAGTCACTGCCTGCCATTCCGAAAAGGACCCGTATATTCCTACTCTTTGCCTCCTGTCCGCCAACCAATTTTCTATCCATCTCAAAACTGAACCCTCAATACCGTGTGCTTTAAGTTTGTACACCAATCTCCTATGTGGGACCTTGTCGAAGGCCTTCTGAAAGTCCAGATATAACACATCGACTGGTTCTCCCTTATCCACTCTACTAGTTACATCCTCGAAAAATTCTATAAGATTCGTCAGACATGATTTGCCTTTGGTAAATCCATGCTGACTTTGTCCGATGATTTCACCACTTTCCAAATGTGATGCTATCACATCTTTAATAACTGACTCTAGCATTTTCCCCACTACCGATGTTAGGCTAACTGGTCTATAATTCCCCGTTTTCTCTCTCCCTCCCTTTTTAAAAAGTGGGGTTACATTAGCTACCCTCCAGTCCTCAGGAACTACTCCAGAATCTAAAGAGTTTTGAAAAATTATCACTAATGCATCCACTATTTCTGAGGCTACTTCCTTAGTTGCTTGTAGGTCAGCTGCCGGTTTAGTTTCACCCTGAGGTATGTAGGAAATGGGTTGTAGGGTAGGGGTGAAAGGCCGTTGTGGTGGTTTTTGCCATACTCAGTTTTAGTCTCCAGGTCTGAAGGTAGCCCGCGACAAGTTCCATATCCGCCGAGAGCACATCCTCAACATTTGACCAGCTCTTGTCCGGGTGCAGTAGGGCCAAGTCATCTACGTATCCATACTGGCGCGAGGTCGTGCATGGCAGATCGCTGATATAGAGATTGAAGAGCATGGGGGCCAGTACCGAGCCTTGGGGGACTCCGTTTCTTAGGCGTCGCAGTCGGCTAGATTGTCCGTCGCTGGTCTCGAGTACAAAACTGCGGTTGGCAAGGATGTTGGCAAGAGACAGCACTAAATGACGGTCAGGGATGGTTCGGAGGAGCTTCAAGATCAAGCCCTGGTGCCACACAGTATCATAAGCGGCGGTGAGGTCCACCAGTGTGATGCCCGCCTTGTGACCCTTTTCGAAACTGTCTTTGTTTTAATGTAGCACTTTAACACTACAATCAAGTAGCACTTTAACTTAACTCACGTAGCACTTTAACACCACAATCAAGTAGTACTGCTTTCATGTTAAGGGCAGTCAATCCCAGCTCACGTCTGGAATTCAACTTGTTTAGACTGAGGCTTGGAGCTGTGATGGGGCATGGAGCTGGCGAGTCTTGCCAAAGCCAAAACATCAGAGGCAAGATGCAGTCAATAGCACTACTGACGAGAATTTCCAACACTGCCAATTATTTACTGGAACAACTTGGCTGAACTAGAAATGTGGCTCATTTTGGAGTGCAAGCGCAGAAAGGAGACCAGAGATATAACTTTTGAGTTTGAGATAAGTTTATTGTCACATGCACCGAGGTATGCAAAAAGCGTTTGATTGCGTGCTAACCAGTCAGCATTAAAACAAAACAAGATTACAATCGAGCCATCCAGTGTACAGATGCATGATAAAAGGAATAACGTTTAGTGCAAGATAAAGTCCAGTAAAGTCCGATTAAGATAGTCCGAGGGTCTCCAATGAGGTAGATAGTAGCACAGGACTGCTCTCTAGTTTTTGGTAGGATGGTTCAGTTGCCTGATAACAGCTGGGAAGAAACTGTCCCTGCATCTGGAGGTGTGCTAATCACTGCAGCCTCTGGGATGTTAGTCCTACATCCACACCAAGCTTTATATGTAACTCACGGTGTCAGTATGCAGTGTTATTTTTCCACACATTTCTCTGTACCTTCTTGTACTGGTCCTTTGCATCCTCGTATCGCTTCTGGTAGAAGAAATGGTTCCCCAACTCCCTCTCTGTATCGGCCACTTTCAGCAGTTTGTCCAAAGGGTATTTAACCTGCTCTGCCTAAAGTGAAGGAACAAAACATTATCTTAGGGAGAGCAATAAACAGTGTCAAAGGGAGGACATACCCCGTCCTGATTAAGAAAACATCAGTTGCTTTAAGTCAACCCTCATTCACAAATTGGATTTTTACTCAGAGTGGATCCCATTGGATGAAATAAAGCATTAGGCCATTTTATATTTTCACCATTTATTGACATATTGTTGTGTCTTTGAAAAGTTGTTGTAACCACACCAGTGGTCTGTTTCAAACAGATGAAATTACAGGGGTTTCCTCTGCAGGTGCCAACATTCACAAGGTTTGCCCTTGGTGCACCGGTAGGCAGATGGGTGGCAGCAGTCCCCGTATCAGTATGGGGTTAGGTGGTTTAAAAGGACACAGTGGAGGTTAAAAGTAGGTAAGATGGGTAAAGGTGTGAGGAAAGCTTCTCCATGTCCAAGATTGTAACTCAGTTGCTCTCCCTGTCCTGTGTCGTAGGAACAGGATTACTATCTGAAGAAGGGCCGCGACCCAAAACGTCACCCATTCCTTCTCTCCAGAGACGCTGCCTGTCCCGCTGAATTACTCCAGCATTTTGTGTCTACCTTCAATTTAAAGCAGCATCTGCAGTTCCTTCCTAGGCAACAGGATTCCCATGTTCCCTTCAGCCCAGCAAATCAACCCTTTCCCTTTCTCTCCTTCACCACTCACACGGCCAAATGGTCTCCAGCATTGTGTCCATAGTCAGCTTTCATCACTGAGTCACCACAGGAAGCACAAGGACTATTGGACTGCAGAGGATATCGTAAAGGGCAATGAATCAGTCGTCACAACATATATCAGTCTGAAGAAGGGTCTCGACCCGAAACGTCACCATTCCTTCTCTCCCGAGATGCTGCCTGACCTGCTGAGTTACTCCAGCATTTTGTGAATATATCAACACTTTCCTGGAGTGGAGTTGAAATAAGTGATACTTCTACCTTGTCCTACAAATGCACTTGAAAAAAAATTCCCCACATCCATTACTACTCCTACTTCATAAATATAATCTCGTTTTTAAACGACACATTATTTATGCCCTTCTGTGATTTGTGTGTCTCAAAGATTCCCTGAAAATATTTCTCTTCTGGACAGGTCTTAAAGACTCAATTTTCACTTCAACATTCAACTACTTCCCCTCAATTCTCAATCCGGAAGACAAGATTTACTGGCCACTTTTCTTACTAATTTCTCTTCGTTCAGATCACTCTCCGTTGATCCATTCCTGGGGAATATGCCCAACGTGGCCCATCTCACTCTGCACTCCATAGTAAGGTACACTCACTTGAGCTCCATTTCTCCCAACTATTGCTATCCTTCAATGTGCTCTGATGAACCTTTCACAATTGCGTGCCATCTGAACTAATTTCAGTGTTTTATACTTTATCAAGTTTAACTATTCAATGGATTCATTCTAATCCTCTCTATCTTTGCAAATCTTTTCTCTGACATTCACTTAATCCATGTCAATTAAGCAAGTCAATTCCCACCAACTCTCATCAAATGGCTAAGCATCAATTCTCAATTCTCAGCTGTTTTTGGACAATTCTTTACACAAGGGATCATCTTCAGAAAGAACACCCTGATGTCTCTGCTCGCACCCTGGGGAAACGATGCTCCTTTGCCACAGTTAACATTATTTCTGTGTAATAACTTATCGTCAGAGGGTGGTGAATCTGCGGAATTCATCGCCACAGAAGGCTGTGGAGGCCAAGTCCATGGAAAACCTTAGGGCAGAGATAGATAGATTCTTAATTCGTACGGGTGTCAGGGGTTATGGGGAGAAGGCAGGAGAATGGAGTTAAAAGGGAAAGATAGATCAGCCATGATTGAATGGCAGAGTAGACTTGATGGGTCGAATGACCTAGTTCTGCTCCTATCACTTAAACACCATTAACGATGCAAACCTGGTGCAGGAACACTCAGGGTCCAGAGACTAGTTCCCAAGGACTAGTTATAGTCCACATCCTGGCGGTGCTGGGATGTGGTCAGAATAGAGTGGGTCTACACAGAACTTGTGGTGAACTTTTACAGCAACTGGGACAGACCACCCTTCAATGACATGAAAGATTTAATTAAAACATTACAAAGCCACTGGAAATAACGCAGAGACAATGAATAATAATCTCACAGTGAACAGTTCAGAGAAACCATGGTTAATGGAGAGGAGAGCACGAAAAGTAAAGGAAAAAGAGCTGGTCATTTAATCAGCAATTTGTATTTAATTCCAGAACATGACTTCAAATTAATTCCAAATTCAGTTCAGAAACTAGACAAGCAAAAAAAATGAAAGTGATGGGGAACAGGCAAATCATACAGAATAGAAACAGAAAATGCTAGAAAGACCTAGCAGGTCAGGCAGCACGTTCACGGCGAAACAGTAATGGTTTTCCTTCCCACAGATGCTGACCGACCAGCTAAAGATTTCCAGCATTTTCTGTTTATATTTCAGATGTAAGGCGTCTGCAGTTTTTTACGTTTTTTTCACAAATTATTTAGAGATAGAAGACAATGCCAGAATCACAGGATCATAACATTTTACCAAAAGAAGGCATGAGCAAGTTCAATGAAAAATCTTCAAAAAATGTCCACCATGTAATAAACATAGAAACAGTGACTGTGCTCAAAATACTTAACTCCTGCTATTATCATATCATATCATATCATATATGTACAGCCGGAAACAGGCCTTTTCGGCCCACAAAGTCCGTGCCGCCCAGCGATCCCCGCACATTAACACTATCCTACACCCACTAGGGACAATTTTTACCTTTACCCAGCCAATTAACCTACATACCTGTACGTCTTTGGAGTGTGGGAGGAAACCGAAGATCTCGGAGAAAACCCACGCAGGTCACGGGGAGAACGTACAAACTCCTTACAGTGCAGCACCCGTAGTCAGGATCGAACCTGAGTCTCCGGCGCTGCATTCGCTGTAAAGCAGCAACTCTACCGCTGCGCTACCGTGCCGCCCTATTGTGAGGGATGTTGTGCTCCGATGCAGAGAGTCGATTTGCATTCCCTCCGACTCTGGATTTAAAACCAATGACAATCACATTTATCTATCTGAAAAGCTGCCATGCTAAAAGCAGTGCAGCTTAAATCTCCGGACTCAGAACATTCAATAGGAAATATAAACAAGTGCAAGCACACATAGAACAGGACTGAATTCCAAGGACAGGTGTCAGGCTGGTATCTCAGGCAGCTTTAAACCAACAAGATAAGCAATCCACATCCAAGACCGTCACAAACTACAACAGCAGAAATACTACCGACTCTGCCGGTTGCAGAGTTGCTTACCTGTGACAAAGAGGAGTATTCATCGGACTCCACTGTATCCAGAAAATCCAGGACCTCCATTTCAAACATTATAGTGGCGTTCGGTGGGATCCGCGGGGGACAGCCCATCATCCCATATGCATATTGTGGCTTAAAAAGAAAGCGGGAGAACTCGCCTTTTCGCATTGTAAGTATTGCTAGTTCCATACCAGGCAGCGTTATATCTGAAACACACGAGGCACCAGGTTCTTTGCTTGGTTTCAACAGGGTCGGGGGGGGGGGGGGGGGTAAAGTGAAATTATGTTATTTGCCCCAGGAACCTCAAGTGCAGCTTTACCCTTCTTCAGACTGAGCTCAGAAATTAGCTTCTGAGCATCAAACCTCAGTCTGAAGAAGGGTCTCGACCCAAAATGTCACCTATTCCTTTTCTTCAGAGATGCTGCCTGACCTGTTGAGTTACACCAGCATTTTGTGTCTATCTTCAGTGTAAACCAGCATCTGCAGTTCCTTCCTACACATCATGGTCGTCAGATTGACCTTCCTGAGAATGAACCCACGAAAAGCAACTGGCCCAGATGGAGTCTCTGGCCGAGTCCTCTGGCAGCAGTATTCGTGAACATCTTTAACTTCTCCCTATACCAATCCGAAGTTCCCATCTGTTCAAAAGGACCACTACCATCCCGGTGTGAAAGAAACGCAAGGTACGTGCCCTAATGACTACCACCTTGGTGGCTCTGACATCCATCATGATGTGTTTAGAGAGGCTGGTCATGGCACAGATCAACTCCACTCTCCCAGGCAGCCGAGACCCACTTCATTTCACTCGATGCAGCAACATGTCCATGACAGGCAACACTGCCCTTCCCCACACTCACTCCTGGAAAATCTGGATAACACCTATGTCAGATAAAGTCAATAAATAGGAGTCTTCAATTCCAACCAAACGCATCTCCAAATTCCGAGACCAGGGACTCAGCAACCACTTCCAGACCTTGATCTCGGACTTCCTAACCAGCAGAACATAATCAGTAAGAATGGGTGACCACATGTCCTCCATGATAATTTCCAAAACCGGTGACCTGCAAGGCTGTGTTCTCATACAATCTCGACTGTGTCCAAATTCTACACCGATTCCATGTACAAATTTGCAGATGACCCCACTGTAGTGGGGCAAATAGCACACCAATGCTTCCACTTTCTCAAGGAAACTCAGCCTATTGCCAATGACTCTTACTGATTTTTAGAAAGCATCATATCCCGGTGCATCACAGCTTGGTATGGCAAAGGCCCTGCCCAATACCACAAGAAATTGCAGAGTTGTGAATGCAGACCAGTCCATCACACAGACCAGCCTCCATTGACCCCGTCTATACTTCACATTGCCTCAAGAGAGCAGCCAATACAAGCAAAGACCAGTTACAAACCAGTTATTTTCACTCTCTTAATTTCCAACACTGTTGAGTGGAGTAGTCTGTTGTTGAGTGTAGCTTCTAAAGATCCTTCTTGTGTGAAAGATTGAGGTTTTGTGAGTTCAGTAATATGATGATCTTACTGAGGGGAAAGTGGACCACAAGCTCAGGAATCAAATGCTCCCAAGTCACTCCAATTTACAATGCCCCAAAATGTGGCCCCATTTTAAGTATGGCACAATAGGCTGCAGTTACATCTCAAGGCAGCTGTTAACTTCGTACTAGGTTGGAGGTACACACTGTATAACCTCATTTCGGTGACCAACTAAAAATATTTTTAATTCACTCATCGAGATTAATGTCCCAACCCACGACACAAATGGTCCTTAGGATAACATTCCCTTTTATGACCGAAGCATCACTCGCCTGCATTTGGCCTACAAGTGAAGCTAGCTGCCTATCCTGACAGAGGGTATTGAAAATGCAGGATCCTAGAGTTCAGGCACACAAACCATCTCTCATTGATAGCAGGAGCAGCTCCAATACGTGAAAGCCCAGGAGATGAAGTACTCAAGATTTGTGCCTAGATGGTGCTGGTGCACTGTGTGTCTCCAGGAATAAACAGACTCAGTGGTGTGAATCCAGGCCCCATCTCATAAATAGCATGAAGTCTCCACACAGGCTTGCTTCAAATGAACAGAGGTCACTTTGAGAGGCTAGGGTGCGTGGAAGAAATAAGAACTACACCAGTAGCTTTAAGCAGCATGCAGGAATGTTTATGAGAAACCGACCACCGGATCGTTTCATATTAGTCTGCGAGCGGAAGGAGAACTAAGCTTATTCCCTTGCTTTGAACTCTGTGCAACAGAACCCAGCCACCACTTGGACTTGTGTAGGAAGGAACTGCAGATGCTGCTTTAAACCGAAGATAGACACAAGAAGCTGGAGTAACTCAGCGGGTCAGACAGCATCTCTGGAGAAAAGGAATAGGTGACGTTTCGGGTCGACCCAGAGATGCTGTCTGAGCCGCTGAGTTACTCTAGTTTTGTGTGTCCATCTTCACTACATAGACTTTGCAGTTAGAGAAAGCACATGAGAGACCTCAACTCGAGGGCCCTGGGATCACACAGTAGTTGAAATTACAGAGAGACACGATTCATTGCATTCACTGCCAGAAGGCACCATTTACTGGTGCAGGATAACCCCCACCTTTGTCTGTGATCCCCATTAATTACTCGGCTTTTACAGCCGCAACACTAGGTGGACAGAAATAGATCTGAGGGAGTCTGCAGGGTGAGGACACATGGTTTGTAACCACAACAAGAGCTCCTGATTTTAAACTACTGCGTGAAGGCTGGTTGGCTGCAAGCCGCAAGGTAGAAATCAGTCCACAGGATCAGCCCCTCACAGTTTCAGCCTTTCCACAAGGAGTACAAGACCAAGAGTAGAGGCGCAGCAGTAGAGTTGCTGCCTCACAGCGCCAGAGGCAGGGTTCAATCCTGACAACGGATGCTGTTTGTACGGAGTTTGTACGATCTTCCTGTGACCCAGTGGGTTTTCTCCAGGTGTTCCAGTTTCGTCCCACACTCCAAAGATATACAGGTTTACGGGTTAATTGGCTTAGGTAAAGATTGCAAATTGTCCCTAGTGGGTAGGATAGTGCTAGTGCACGAGGATGATTGGCCAGCGCGGGCGGACTCAGTGGGCTGAAAGCTCAGTGGGCTTTTTCATGCTGTATCTCTGAAGTCTAAAGAGCAAATTGGATTAGAATTACAATAACAACGCTTTCAATAATTCATGTGGTGAATCATTTTACAACTTTAATAACCTCTTTTCACTCGCTATATGGAAGCTGCTGTATTATTGCAGCAAGATGAGAACATGCTGCAACATCATAACCCCCCTCAGATAAAGTTGTAAATGAGAGTGTAGTGGCAGGTAGAGAGCAGTTCTAACAGGAGCTGGAGGGCTCCCTTTGCCTTCATTCACTCTGTCCCAGCAATGCCAGGTCTAAAGCTGAGTGTCGGGGTACAATGTCAACTTGCAACATATCACTCCCAAAGCATCAGCAAGAGTTCCCACAATCTACGTTTACGTCCCAAATGGAGCAGCTTGTACGCACCTTGACCGATCTTCATGAACCTTGGCATATTTCTATGCATATTGGAATCAAACGGCTTGTCGGTGTATTCACTGTACGCACTGTAATGAACTGCAAGAAAGATGTACAGGAAAATGAAGCTCAGCTGCAAACCCTAACAAGAAATTTGCCAAAACAGATTCAAATGATTCAGATAGATGACCAATTCTGTCACTCAGTCACTGTGGGCATTATATGGCCCAAGCAAGTACAGAACCCGTGATTCAGGGCAGAAACTCTTCCAGAGGCTCCGAGGGGAACTAGAAAGTGGAGAAGGCTAGCCAATTCAGTGCTTTCCAAGAGCAAGCTGGGCGTGGAATCTGCTCAATTTATCTCCTTCACCATCTAATCCAAAAATACATAAGATGGATTCATGGCCAGTTAAATTTAATTTTGAATGAGTTAACCCCCATCCAAATTGAAGTTACTACTCCTGCAACTGTAGATGGGCCGGCAAGGAAGGACATCAGAAAAGGAATTTCATCAACGACCCACTCTTGACGCTCACAACCTGCCATATTTGTTTGCCTTACAGAATTCCTGTGTGGTTTGTCTCCGTTACAGGAACTGCCACTTTAAACAGCCTGGCTGCTGTTCAGTTACCAGGACCAGCCTGAAACTGGAGACCTTTTCCTTGCCATGACAGTCAATGAATGGCTGGATGGGTCAACAGATGGGGAAGGGGAAAGGATAACAGAGGAAGACTAATGGAAGGCTTTAGGTTACCAAGCAGTACCATGCAGTGCACTAAGTTGCAAGGCAGAATCTAACAAAATGCGATCACCCCTTTCTTGAAACCAACATCAGTTCAGAATACCCCATGATTGACTGTACCAGAGACTGATGCAGTAAGTGGGACAATTCTGCCCAATCCAGGTCGGAGAACCTCCTTTAACACACCACCATCACCAGTGACATCTTGCATTCTCAGAGACATGTAGTGGAAAGGGCTCTGAAAAGAGAAGTAATTGAACATCACTTACATGTGCCAAGTACCCATGATAATTAATCAGACATAGATTCTCCCTTAATAGCACTCTTCCCTAATCCTCATGTAATCTCCTACCTTTTGGAGGAAGACTCGTGTTGCCATATTGACCTCCATACTACATTTTCCACACATGTCATGTTACATACACTAATTTGGAAATTCTATTTACCCCCAGTCCAGTCCAATGCCACTTACCCCGGTCTGGTTCAATGCTATTTATTGGACCGGACTTTGGACATGCTGCCAAAACATGGCAGGGTCTGCATGTGTAAATATGCAAAAAACAAAAATTCACTGTGCAGTTGTACATGAGACAAATCAAGCGCCATTTAACCCTGATAAGCATCAGAGCCCAATCCAAGTCAATGAAGCTTCTCATAAGCATTCATAATGCTGGATATCTCGGGATCAGAAGTCCACATCACCATTTTCCTTTAGTTCGGGGTTGACAAAACCAATATTACCTCCCAAGGATGATTGTCTAACAAAGCAGAGATTGGGAATAGAACGGCTTCACAGGAGAAGCTGCAGATCATACTGCTGAAGGGCAATCAAGAAATGATTACTTTGTGTCTCTTCATGCCTCAATGGGGGGGGGGGGGGGGGGAGAGAGGACTGCACAATTTCTCTGGTACAGTCTCTGTACAGTCTATGAGAGTATCAGTCTCTGGTACAGTCTATCAGAGAAAGTGCTGGAGTAACTCAGCCGGTCAAGCGGCATCTCTGGAGAAAAAGGATGGATGACGTTTTGGGTCAGGGCCCTTCTTCAGACTGAAAGTAGAGGGGAGCGAACTCGAGGTAACAAAATGCCAGAACAAATCTAGGGTGGCAACAGATGACCAAGGAAGGATGGAGCCAATAATGGCCCATTGTTGGCTGGGGAAGCGGTGATAATGGTGGGATACATGGTTGCAAACAGTGGAACTAGTTGGACGGCTTGCATGGGGAGGTGGGGTGGGGGGGAGGAGGAAAGAAGAGGGACGGAATGCAAGGGTTACATAAAATCAGAGGAATCACACCACTGGGTTGTAAGC
The DNA here is from genome assembly GCF_053455715.1 of Rhinoraja longicauda. Taxonomy (NCBI): domain Eukaryota; kingdom Metazoa; phylum Chordata; class Chondrichthyes; order Rajiformes; family Arhynchobatidae; genus Rhinoraja; species Rhinoraja longicauda. The sequence goes on from NC_135978.1 coordinate 13,161,621, forward strand.
AAAATATGAGGTGCTGTTCCTCTAATTTGCGAGGAGCATTATCATCACTAGGTCGGAAAATTATGTCACAATACAGCAGCAGGAAAATCGCAGATCCTATACTCTCTAAACAGCAAGCAAATTCCAGCTGTATTTGCAAGTAGATGACGGGCCAGTCAGATCTCTTGAAACAAAATTATTAAAATAATATCCTGAAAAGTTACCGGCTGGTCCACTGGATCTTCAGGTGCTCTGATCATTCTGAGATCCCAGTCGCAAGGTTGTATTTCCACCACAGATTTCCACCAAGAGAGCTCTAATGGATGAAAAGCTGCTGCAAAACAGATGAGAATTAGTACATGAATTGCCAATCTTACACAGGATTTTCTTTGAAAGAAGCCATGGTCATTTCTGTCTGGCGCGGTCCTCTTAGATCGGTGAAAATGGCATTCAATTGGTCTTACTCCAGTGATGACACAAACTCTGGTTGTTTTCACTCCCAGATTGGGATTGGTCAGAACTGAGACAGGATTCACTATTTTAAATGTCTTGGACAGCTTTGCCCATTATTTAATAATCCATGAGAGGTGAATGTAGACAAGACCTTTAGTAAATGGCAGACGAGTTAAACCGTTACTTTGGATCTGTCTTCACTGAGGAAGATACACACAATCTCCCAAATGTTCTAGGGGCCGGAGAACCTAGGGTGATGGAGGAACTGAAGGAAATCCACATTAGGCAGGAAATGGTTTTGGGTAGACTGATGGGACTGAAGGCTGATAAATCCCCAGGGCCTGATGGTCTGCATCCCAGAGTACTTAAGGAGGTGGCTCTAGAAATAGTGGAAGCATTGGAGATCATTTTTCAATGTTCTATAGATTCAGGATCAGTTCCTGTGGATTGGAGGATAGCAAATGTTATCCCACTTTTTAAGAAAGGAGGGAGAGAGAAAACGGGTAATTATAGACCAGTTAGTCTGACATCAGTGGTGGGGAAGATGCTGGAGTCAATTATAAAAGACGAAATTGCTGAGCATTTGGATAGCAGTAACGGGATCATTCCGAGTCAGCATGGATTTACGAAGGGGAAATCATGCTTGACAAATCTACTGGAATTTTTTGAGGATGTAACTAGGAAAATTGACAAGGGAGAGTCAGTGGATGTGGTGTACCTCGACTTTCAGAAAGCCTTCGACAAGGTCCCACATAGGAGATTAGTGGGCAAAATTAGGGCACATGGTATTGGGGGTAGGGTACTGACATGGATAGAAAATTGGTTGACAGACAGAAAGCAAAGAGTGGGGATAAATGGGTCCCTTTCGGAATGGCAGGCAGTGACCAGTGGGGTACCGCAAGGTTCGGTGCTGGGACCCCAGCTATTTACGATATACATTAATGACTTAGACGAAGGGATTAAAAGTACCATTAGCAAATTTGCAGATGATACTAAGTTGGGGGGTAGTGTGAATTGTGAGGAAGATGCAATAAGGCTGCAGGGTGACTTGGACAGGTTGTGTGAGTGGGCGGATACATGGCAGATGCAGTTTAATGTAGATAAGTGTGAGGTTATTCACTTTGGAAGTAAGAATAGAAAGGCAGATTATTATCTGAATGGTGTCAAGTTAGGAGGAGGGGGAGTTCAACGAGATCTGGGTGTCCTAGTGCATCAGTCAATGAAAGGAAGCATGCAGGTTCAGCAGGCAGTGAAGAAAGCCAATGGAATGTTGGCCTTCGTAACAAGAGGAGTTGAGTATAGGAGCAAAGAGGTCCTTCTACAGTTGTACCGGGCCCTGGTGAGACCGCACCTGGAGTACTGTGTGCAGTTTTGGTCTCCAAATTTGAGGAAGGATGTTCTTGCTATGGAGGGCGTGCAGCGTAGGTTCACTAGGTTAATTCCCGGAATGGCGGGACTGTCGTATGTTGAAAGGCTGGAGCGATTGGGCTTGTATACACTGGAATTTAGAAGGATGAGGGGGGATCTTATTGAAACATATAAGATAATTAGGGGATTGGACACATTAGAGGCAGATAACATGTTCCCAATGTTGGGGGAGTCCAGAACAAGGGGCCACAGTTTGAGAATAAGGGGTAGGCCATTTAGAACGGAGATGAGGAAGAACTTTTTCAGTCAGAGAGTGGTGAAGGTGTGGAATTCTCTGCCTCAGAGGGCAGTGGAGGCCAGTTCGTTGGATGCTTTCAAGAGAGAGCTGGATAGAGCTCTTAAGGATAGCGGAGTGAGGGGGTATGGGGAGAAGGCAGGAACGGGGTACTGATTGAGAGTGATCAGCCATGATCGCATTGAATGGCGGTGCTGGCTCGAAGGGCTGAATGGCCTACTCCTGCACCTATTGTCTATTGTCTATTGTCTATTGTCTAAAACAAGCCAGTTCAACATCAAACATGAATCCTAACCTCTGTCAATGCGTCAACTTCCCTCGGGTCCTTCTCTATAGAGGGACAAGCAAACAGCTCACCTCAACCATTACGTGGCACGAGTCTTCAGGTTACTCTTTTCAAAATGGAACCAAAGTTCCGGAGTAACTCAGAGAGTCACGCAGCATCTCTGGCGGATGTGGATAGGCAGCGTTTCAAGTCGGGAAGAAGGGTGCCAACCCAAAATGTCACCTATCCACATCCTTCAGAGATGCTGCCTGACCCACAGCAATACTCCAGCACTTTGCATTCACATTAGATTCCAGCATCTGCAGTCCCTTGTGTCTCTGTTTTCACAACATGATCATCTATTTATCTTATTAGTGATTTTTAATTTCAAGCTTGTATTTAAACCTTTCAGAGTAAACATGACGAACAATGCCGAGTCTTTTCACTATCCCGATTAAAATCAGGATACGCCAACCTTATAGTCACAGTAGCTGAAGTGCGTTCATTGCTTTAGCTGTCATAATCATAAAGATTAATTTGTACATTTCCTATCTCATGGTTAGGAAAATCTCCCTTTTAATCTCATTCAGTATGTCATTAATTTCTTCCAGTTAATATTTGACACAAAATGAATTAAAACGGTACTATCTGGAAAATATCACCGTCCTTTCTCCAGGCTGAATTGTAGGTATGTTATCGGATCTATGAAAATGCTACCGGGCTTTCCATCAAGTGCGAAGCTGGAATCTCTGATCCATGAAATATTTTATTATAGAGACAAGAGACACACAATCCTGCAATAACAAATTGACCATGTTTGGATTATTGATAGGATGTAACGCAATAAACCCTGCCTTATCCTTTTAAAATCAAATTCCCATTTCCACTAACAAAAACTCACCATCGCAAAGTCTTTGATAATATTACATCTTCTCTTAATCCCTGATGTACTTTTAGACTGCAGTTGCTTTCAATTTATGATTTCCAATCTTAGTCTAGCTCCAACATATCCACATGTAACACACTGGAGATGTTAATACAATGCCGCATTTAAAATGTATTTCAATATCAAAATCCAATCTGGCCCAAGGTATGTTGATGTACATTGCTTTATTACTGATGCTTAATGGCTCATTTCTTACAGAAAGCGACCTTTCAACATTTTACTTTAGGGTATTTTTATAGCAGTAATCTTCATCTAAAAGCTAAATTACAAAGCACTCTCTGACCTGTCAGGTAATGACACTGGATGTGTTCTTCAACTTATTGCTTTTTATACATTAAACTTTCATTGGAAAGCAAATGAATGCAAGATTATTGGTCATAACTATTCCCCGGAGAGCACAGGGAGCTTTTTAGGAGTTGACTTCAAATGTCCAGCAGGTGATTCATTACTTTCATGGTTTTTTGGGCAATATCTTTCTCATAGGCACTGTACCAGACTCCCCCAATCTCCCAGCACATAGCCCCCCAAAGCTATCCCAGAGCCACCTCAGGCTCTCAGAGCAATCAACTTCAGATCTGTGCTTCTCTACCTAAATGAACACTTGGGGGCATTGACCAGTTGCCAATCAATGTTCTGCTCAGGCTGCCTAATGAAAGGTTGTTCCTGGGAGTCACGGTTTCCCAGTGATCAAAGCAGAGGCCTGAAAGCCATTATGTTGACCCACTGCAATGGCTTTGAGGAGGAGGTGCAAATAGAAGGGAACATTGAGATTAAAGAAGGATTCAAACCTGAAATGTCACCCTGTAGGGACATAGGGATTGGCCAGGTAATAGAACCCTCGGATTGGGTTACGGTCACGGGGTGAGGAAGCGCGGGGTATTTAAATGCTTGGCGCCAAACGTTAGGTAGAGATTAGATTAGTGAATGAAGTTAGTGTTTGTCCAGAAAGAAGTCTGTCGCATTTGTTACGGGTTTTATACTAATAAAGGATTTAGATAATACCACTCGTCTGGACTCACTACATTGGTGACCTCGAACGTAGGAAGAAAGCAGCAGCATGTCGCAGGCGGGAGCGAGCGCGGGCGAAATCCATCTACCGCCGTTCTGGGCCCATCAGCCGCACCTGTGGTTTGTGCAGGCAGAATCACAGTTCCATCTCAAAAAGGTGGAGGAAGACCAGGAGAAGTACCACCACGTGGTGAGCTGTCTGCAGGCGGAGGTGGCTGCGCGGGTCAGCCGATACCTGACCAGTCCACCCCAAACGAACCAGTACGTGGGGCTCAAGAAGCTCCTGCTGCGGACCTTCGGCTGGGCCCAGAGCCAGCGGGCTCTGAAGCTCCTCCATTTGCCAGACCTGGGGCAGCGGCTGCCGTCGGAGCTGATGTCCGAGATGCTGGCTTTGGCGGGCGACCATCAGCCGTGCATGGTATTCGAAGCGGCCTTCCGGGAGAAGTTACCTGGGGACGTCAGGTTGGTGTTGGCAGACGTCCCTTTTGAAGATCCGGTAGCGTTCGCCGAGAAGGCAGACACGCTCGTGAGGGAACGCAACGCCCGAGACGGCTCCGTTAACCGGGTCTCGAGGCCCAGCGGCAGTCGGGGGTGCGGCCGGGAGAGCGACGCATCGGCCGCTATTGCGCAGCCGGCCCGCCAAGAGAGGGCGGCGGCGCCTGTTCATTGGCAGCGGGCTCGACCAACAGAGCCGGATAGGCGTGGCTGGTGCTCTTTCCATCGGCGGTGGGGCAGCGAGGCCCGAAGCTGTAGATCCCCGTGTTCGTTTCCGGGAAACGCCTGGGCCGATCGACTGTAGAGGCAGTCTCGGTTGGCCGTAACCACCGCCTCTACGCTACGGATCAGAGTACCGGGATCGTTTTCCTGGTGGATACAGGAGCGGTCGTAAGTATTGTGCCCCCCTATGACTGTGAAGTTCGAGTGGGGGAAAAGGGCCCGCCCCTAATTGCAGTGAATGGTAGCACCATCCGTACATACGGTAAAAGGACCATGTCCCTGTCCTTCGAGTCCAGGACTTACCGTTGGGAATTCATCGTTGCGGATGTGGGCCAGGCCATATTGGGGGCAGATTTCCTATGGGCGTTTTCCTTGGTCGCAGACGTCCGAGGGAGGGGCCTACAACCCTCGGCTGATGTACGGCCTCGGGATACTGGGCCAGAGGCTTCTACAAGCGCCGCCCCACCCAGCCTAGTCATCCAGTCCATTACCACGGCTCCCGGTCAGTTCGATGCGGTCCTGGCCGACTTCCCGCAGCTCCTCGTCCAGCGTTTTGATTCACCTTCGGAGAAGCACGGGGTCGTCCATTTCATTCCAACCGAAGGGCCGCCGGTTTTTGCCCGGGCACGGCGCCTCCCACCCGACAAGCTGGCCAGGGCGCGAGAGGAGTTCCTAAACTTGGAGAGGTTGGGAATTATTCGGCCTTCGAGTAGTCCGTGGGCCTCCCCCTTGCACATGGTTTCCAAAGCATCTGGGGGGTGGAGACCATGTGGTGACTTCCGTCGACTCAACGCAGCAACACGGCCGGACCGCTACCCGATTCCACACATTCAGGACTTTTCAGCTAGCCTGGAGGGGGCGACAATATTTTCAAAAATTGATTTGGTGCGGGGATACCATCAGATCCCGGTCCACCCGCCGGATATTCCGAAAACAGCGACCATCACCCCGTTCGGACTGTTTGAGTGGTTGCGTATGCCTTTCGGCCTTAAAAATGCAGCTCAGGCATTCCAGCGTCTGATGGACCGGGTGGGTCGAGGGTTGCCGTTTGTCTTTATTTATCTAGACGATATTTTGATTGCCAGCCGTTCGGTCCAGGAGCACTTGGTCCACCTCCGCACGGTGTTCCAGAGGCTGCAAGACCATGGCCTGATTCTCCATCCGGACAAGTGCCAATTCGGCCTGTCCGCGGTGGATTTTTTGGGTCACCGGGTTACTCCGGCCGGTGCCACTCCCTTATCAGCTAAGGTGGACGCGGTCCGCTCTTTCCCCTGCCCGACTATCATCAAGGGCTTGCAGGAATTTGTGGGCATGGTCAATTTTTATCATCGGTTCGTGCCTGCAGCAGCTCGGGTTATGCGTCCCCTTTTTCAATGTCTCGCAGGTAACCCTGCGGAGTTGGTATGGTCCGTAGCTGCGGAGACGGCTTTTGTTGCGGTCAAACAGGCCCTCGCCAATGCCACCATGCTGGTGCACCCGCGCTCCTCCGCCCCCACAGCTCTGACGGTGGACGCCTCAGACGTGGCGGTGGGTGGAGTTTTGGAGCAGCAGGTTGACGGTGAATGGCAGCCTCTTGCGTTTTTCAGCAGGCAGCTCTCTCGAGCGGAGCTCAAGTACAGTGCGTTCGATAGGGAGCTCCTGGCCCTTTATTTAGCAGTCCGGCACTTCCGTTACTTTTTAGAAGGCCGTTCTTTCGTGGCCTACACGGATCACAAACCTTTGACATTCGCTTTTGCTAAGGTTTCGGATCCGTGGTCGGCTCGCCAGCAGCGGCACCTAACCCTCATTTCGGAGTTTACGACCGATGTCCGTCATATTGCGGGTAGGCTGAATGCCGTTGCTGATGCCCTGTCCCGGCCGGCCATTCCCTCCGTAGCCGTGGTTGGTAAACAGGTGGATTTCCAGGAGCTAGCGGAGGCTCAGCGCCTGGAAGGAACTGCCGCGGTGTACGCCTCCACAACCTCGGGACTGCGTTTAGAGCAGGTGGCGTGTGGCCCCACAGGTACCAAGTTGTGGTGCGACGTTACTCTCCCACGCCCTCGCCCGGTGGTGCCTGCCGCTCTGCGGCGTAAGGTTTTTGAGGCCATTCATGGCCTGGCACATCCGTCCATCAGGGCGACTTCAGCCATGGTGGCCGACCGGTTTGTCTGGCATGGCCTGCGAAAGCAGGTGGCAGCCTGGGCACGCGCCTGCATTCCGTGCCAGACCTCCAAAGTCCATCGTCATGTCCAGCCCCCGCACCAGACATTCGAGGTTCCCCCCGCCCGTTTTTTCCACATCCATGTGGATTTGGTGGGTCCATTGCCCTATTCTAGGGGTTACACTCATCTACTGACGGTGGTTGATCGGTTCACTCGTTGGCCGGAGGCGCTCCCGTTGTCGGACACCTCGGCGGCCTCCTGTGCACGGGCCCTGGCGTTGCATTGGGTGGCTCGTTTCGGGGTCCCGGCTATCATTACTACAGATCGGGGAGCCCAGTTCATCTCGTCTCTCTGGGCCGTGCTGGCGCAGCTTTATGGTGCTCGATTACAGCAGACCACCGCCTATCATCCCCAAGCCAACGGGATGGTTGAGCGTTTCCATCGGCAGCTGAAGGCGTCCCTCTGTGCTCGCCTGACTGGCTACGATTGGGCTGACCAGCTGCCTTGGGTCCTCCTCGGCATCCGTACGGCCCCGCGGGCTGAGCTGGGCACATCTTCGGCTGAGCTCGTCTACGGTTCGCCCCTGCGGGTGCCGGGCGACATTCTCCCTTCCACTCCCGCCTTGCCGCCATCCGTCACGTCAGTCTTGGGCTCCCTCCGGGAACGGGTGGGTTCTCTGGCTCCAGTCCCCACCTCTAGTCACGGAAGCACAGCAGTTCACGTTCCTTCGGAATTGCGGAGCTGTGATTTCGTGTTTCTTCGGAAAGATTGCCACCGTCCCCCTCTTCAGCCGGTTTACCAGGGCCCGTTCCAGGTGCTCAAAAGAGGGACTGTAACCTTCACCTTGCAGGTAGGAAATCGTCAGGAGCTGGTTTCAGTGTCCCGTCTCAAGCCGGCCCATTTAGACCAGGACCTCCCCGTGTCGGTGGCTCAGCCGCCGCGCCGGGGCCGGCCTGTGGCTGCTCGACTGGTCCCGTCAGCGGCGCCCAGTTTACCACCTCTTGGGCCTCCGCCGCCTATGGTTGGTCCCGGGCTGCCGTTGTTCATCAAGTGCCCCACGTCACCTGCACCCTCCGCTCCAGTGGACCCCCCATCGCCTCCAGCGGCGGCGTCCCCCCCGCCTCCTGTCACGCTGGGGGTATCGGTTTCCCCCATCCGTACACGTTCTGGGCGGGAGGTTCGGCCGCCCGTGAGGTATGGTTTCGAGGGTTCTGGGGGGGGGGGTCATGTAGGGACATAGGGATTGGCCAGGTAATAGAACCCTCGGATTGGGTTACGGTCACGGGGTGAGGAAGCGCGGGGTATTTAAATGCTTGGCGCCAAACGTTAGGTAGAGATTAGATTAGTGAGTGAAGTTAGTGTTTGTCCAGAAAGAAGTCTGTCGCGTTTGTTACGGGTTTTATACTAATAAAGGATTTAGATAATACCACTCGTCTGGACTCACTACAACCCATTCCTTTTCTCCAGAGGTGCTGCGTAACCCGCTGAGTTACTCCAGCTTATCTTCGCAGCATCATGCAATCGTCAATAAACTTTCTCACTTCTGATTTTGAAGCAGTTGAAAATGGTTGCCCTGAGGGACCCTTACAATGATGTCCTGGATTTGGGAATAATTGGCCATAACCAGAATGATGTTCTTTGTCTGAAATATAATTCCAACCACTGGCAGATTTATCTCTTGATGTCTTTAAACGTCCATTGGTAGTGTTTCTTGATGCTATGCTCTGTCAAATGCTGTTTTGATATTAAATGCTTTTACTTTCACAGATACTGCTCGGCCCACTGAGTTCCTTCAGCAGTAAAATGCAAACATAAAAGACTGCAGATGCTGGAATCTGGAGCAGAAAACAAATTGCTGGAGGAACTCAACTGGGTCAGGCAGCACCTGCAGTGGAAAATGGACAGTTGATGTTTTGGGTTGAGCTCCTTCCTCTGGATGTGCCGTTTCCGTGATGTCAAATGCCCTTTCCCTCCACAGATGCTGCCTGTCCCAAAGAGCTTCCCAAGCAGTTAGCTTTTTGCTCCAGATTCCAGTATCTTAATTTTCTTGTGTCTCCAGTTTACTGCTATATTGCTTCCGTGTAAGCCTACTTTGAAGAAGTTCTCCACCCAGTCCAGAGGAAGGTTCTTGGCTCAAAACTCCGCCTGTCCATTTCCCTCCAAAGATGCTGCCTAACCGGCTGCATTCCTCCAGCAGATAAGTGGCAAGTGCCAGGCATTACTCACCTCAATAAGTATCTAATCACCTGCTCTCACATTTCAATGGTATTCCTGTCACTAAGTGCTCCAAATCAACATTCTTGGGGGTGGGAGAGGGGGAGGGTGGGGGGGGGGAGTGAGGAAGAAAGAATGGGTCATCATTGGATAGAAACTCAACTGCACCAGCCATACATATACTACAGGATACAAAGATGACACACTGTAAAACCTACAGGGGCACGTCAGGAGCATTACAGAATCCTTCCCATTTGCTTGGATGCGTGCGGCTACAGAAACACCCACGCAGCCTGACACTACATAAAACAAAGTAGTCCACTATCTCAAACATCCATCTCTAAAAGTACAGCGATTACTGTACACCATGCACAAAAATGGATTGCAGTTATTTGCCTTGGCAACTGTTCATACTACTGACATCGACAACAGAAGTCAAGAGAATCAGGTGCAGAGGAACGCCACAACCTACTGTGATCTCCCCAAGTAGCATACCACTGTCATCAATATACATTGCCATTCCTCCATCTTCATTACATCTAGGTCCTGGGTCTCCCTCTCCAACAGGAGTATCTTCTCTGGAAGAATGCAGATCAAGACTGCAGCTCATCAACTTTTCAAGGGCGATTAATGCCAATAGCCAAATCTCCATAAAATAACAAGTTTAATTCAATTTCAAAAGGAACTGGCTAATTGCTAAAAAATGAAGAAAATAAGTTGGGAAATGTTGCATTCCTCTGTAAAAGAAAAAGACACAATCAGTAGGCTTAATAGGCTCTTCTGTCCTGCATTAGTTTGCTATTCCACTGCAGCAGACTATTAACAAGCTACTTGGAGAGTAATTCATGGTTCATCTGTGTGCCAATCATCTGCACCTTCCAGCAGCACCACTACTTTTCTGTAGCTCCCAGCAAACTCTGACAGTGGAGTGCTCTACAGCAAACTATCTGGACCAGCGAGGACAATTAACTAAATGTCAACCCAACGGAAAAATATATGTTGCAGCTAAGCATTTTCATCCTTGTCATTTTCAATGGCCATCAACCTCCATCCAGAAATGGTTCCACTTCAAAACAGCTTAGTCATTCAGTACCATTTTTCATAGTAATCTGCCATCCCCATGTTCAAGAGCTCAGCCTCATCAATCACTTATTAATGACAAAGTCACGGCATCCAAGTTCTGAATGTATTAATAGCCTGATCCCAAAAGGTGAGACAAAGGGGTTGTCAGGCAAAGGAGGTCACAATGCAATCAATTCTCAGCTTGACATTTGATCAATAGGGCATACAGACACAGTGCCACACAAGGGAGCTATTCGCCTTTTTTCTTTGTTCTCCTGGTTTACACCACGGGTGGCAGTCATCCTTGGGCATTGTGTGCTGCCTGTGACAATAAGTATTAGGAGAGCAACGGGAGGGAGAAAAGAAAAGTGGAGAGATTATTTTTCCAGAGTTCAACGTTCACTGACGTTTCCAGCAATAACGAAGCATGATCGGAAATAATTTCAGCTTCTTGACGCTCAGAGGAAACCGAGGGCTCTAAAAGCACCCTAAACAGAGCAGCAGCTCACTGAGCGTGGGTGGCAAATGCTCCCGAGAAATCCCCTCTGCCAGCATGTCTCATATCCTGAGCATGCAATTTTTTAGTCAACCAGCATGGAATGAGCTTTGGTGGAAGGAAATAAAAAAGGCTTTGCTTCCACCGACAGCTCAACAACAGGTTCATTAGTTCAGTTTGTTCTCGTATTAAGTACCAAGTAGTGGTTAATATTGATTCCTGGTACATAAAATGCTCCACTGTCATCACAAAATCTCAAGGTACTAAATTAAAAGCAGAAATTAAAATCACAAGTAAGAGAGATCCAGAGCAATCTCGCAGCAGTCAATTTGAACCTGCGTCAGAGTAATGTGCATGCAATCTTTGGATTTGCTGTTCAGCAAGACAAGGAAAAGGATAATAGTAAGACATTTGGCAAAGTCCCTTATCGTAAACTGATCAGGAAGATTAAGATTCCTGGGATTTACAGTAACTTGGTCAATTGGATTCAGAACTGACTTAACTATCAAAGAGAAAGGGTAGTGCTTGTTTATTATTGTCGTGTGTACTGAGATGCATTGAAAAGCGTTTGTTTGCGTGCTATCCAGTAAACAAAAAACCTATACATGAACATAATGTATCAGGGGCCAGAACTAGGGTCCATAGTCTTAGAATAAAGGGGAGGCCATTTAAAACTGAGGTGAGAAGGAACTTTTTCACCCAGAGAGTTGTGAATTTGTGGAATTCTCTGCCACAGAGGGCAGTGGAGGCCAAATCACTGGATGGATTTAAGAGAGAGTTAGATAGAGCTCTAGGGGCTAGTGGAATCAAAGGATATGGGGAGAAGGCAGGCACGGGTTATTGATTGTGGACGATCAGCCATGATCACAATGAATGGCGGTGCTGGCTTGAAGGGCCGAATGGCCTCCTGCTGCACCTATTTTCTGTCTATAATCAAGCCATCCACGGTGCAAAGGTAAAGGATACAACATTTAGTACAAAGATATAACACAGAAGTCTGATAAAGTCCGATTAAAGAAAGTTCAAAGGTCCCCATTGAGATAGACGGGAGGTCTGGACCGCACCTTAGCTGATGAGCGGAACTTCCAGTTGCCTGAAAAAACTGGGAAGAATGTTCCTGAAACTGGAGGAATGTAAATGAGGTGGATGGGTGCTTTTCCAGCTGGAGGTCTGTGACTGGTGGTGTTCCACAGAGATCTGTGTGGGGACCTCTGTTGTTTGTGATGCATATAAACGACCTAGACATAAATATAGATGGCTTGGCTAGTAGATTTGCAGATGACACCACAATTGGTGGAACAGTGGACAGTGAGGAAGGTTGTCAAGGTTTTTAATAGGATATTGATCAGTTACAGATACGGGTGGAGAAATGGCAGAAGGGGCTTAGTCTGAGCAAGTGCGGGGTGTTGCATATTTGGAGGTAGAAAGTAACGGTATACAGTTAATAGAAGGACCAATATTGATGGACAGAGGGATCTAGGGAGACAGATCCACAGCTCCCTGAAAGTGGCAACACAAGCAGATAGGCGGTAAAGAAGGCAGATAGTATTCTTACCTTCCTTGGACACTGCAAATGAGTACAAGAGTTAGGAAGCTATTTAGCACATTTTTAAAACTTTGGTTAGGCGCCATTTTAGTTATGGTTACCCCATTGCAGGGAGGATGGGGAGGATTTGGAGAGTGTGCAGAAGAGATTTACCAGAATGTTGCCTGGATTAGAAGGTATTAGCTAAAAGGAGATGTTGAAAAAAACTTGGGACTATTTTCTGTGGAGCTTCAGACATTGAGGAGAGACCTGATAAAAATATCTTAAATTATGAGAGGCATAAATAGGTTAGACAATCAGAATCTTTTTCCCAGGGTGCTAATGTCAAAGACTAGATGGCATGGCTTTAAAGTCAGAGGGGGAAAGTTTAAAGGAGATGTGCAGGGCATCTGCTGCCAGGGATGGCAGAGGTAGATAGGTCAGTGATGTATAAAGGGCTTTTAGATAGGCACATGGCACATACAGACAGAGGAGATTAGTTTGTAAATGTAGACTGGGCGATCGTTTTGCTGAACACCTTCGCTCAGCCCACCTGAACCTATGTGATCTCCCGGTTGCTAAACACTTTAATTCTCCGTCCCGTTCCCACACAGACCATTCTGTCCCAGGCCTCTTCCATTACCAGAGTGAGGCTGAACACAAATTGGAGGAACAGCATCTCATATTTTGCTTGGGCAGTGGTATATTGATTTCTCTCACTTCAGGCAACCCCGGCATTCCCTCTCTCTCTATCCCTCCCCCACCCAAGCCGCACTAGCTTCTTGTTTTCACCCAACAAACAGCAAGCAATGGCCTGTTTCCTGTATCATCGTTACTTTTTTGCATATTTTTTATTCATTGTTCTTTATCTCTCTACATCATCGTCGATATCTCTCGTTTCCCTTATCACTAACCAGTCTGAAGAAGGGTCTCGACCCGAAACCTCACCCATTCCTGCTCACCAGAGATGCTGCCTGTCCCGCTGATATACTCTAGCTTTTTGTGTCTATAAAAGGAATGGCTGCTATTTCATAATATTATGAATCATACATAGGTACTCAACTCTTGAAAAAATTATGTATTTGGTATATACTCCCTCACTTGAACCAAAACACCATTGCCTCCATGTATAGAACTATTTATATAATTCTAAATAACATTTACATACAAATACAGTTATCAGCTATGAATTCAGTCAATCTGCTGAGTTTCTTAACTTCTGAGCTCTCCTCAATTAAAATAAGATCTTTTTCTTCTCCTTCTGTTGACCTTTCCAGATGGCCTCAACTCTGAAGGATTACCTCCACCAATAGGACCTGTATCACTATTCAGTTTTGGGCTCTGTTGCCTTCTGACCCATGCCCTGTCCAGCAGTGGCTGCTTCATAACAGTATAACAGAACTTTATTGTCATTCGGTATAAATACCGAACGAAATTTCAGCAGTCACAAGACACAGCAAAAAAGAAAAGAACACAGGACACACGACCCCAACACCAACATCCATCACAGTGACTCCAAACACCACCTCACTGTGATGGAAGGCAACAACCCAAGGGTCTATGGTCCACACTATAGGAGATGCAGAATTGTAATAGCCACTTAGGGAGATTGGAAGCGTTACTGTCGACCAGCACAAAAAAATGGCCCAACAACAATGCAAGAATTCTCGAGGAGAGAAGAGCTGGCTGCAATATAGCTGCATCATTGTGGGCTGTAAGTAGACCACGATTTCAGGACATTCAAGATCTTGATCAACCTCTGGCCACCACCATCCCATGAACAATTCCCAAATGCAGAGTGCATGTACGTCAGAATCGGAACTAGGGTTCGCTTTAGGTAACGTTGACTCGCTAGCAGTCCACGTGGCCATCACCGGAAGGGTTGGATCTCCTCAGTCACTATCAGATGACCAGACAACCATTCTACCAATTGTCCAATCATGCAGAGGGTTAATCCAAATGCAACACTATTGTTATTGTCATGCTGCCTCCATGGTTGGAATAGACAACTTTGGTCCAAAAATCAATTTTTAAGGTCCATGACCAGAGAAAAATGCCTGCAAATTACAACCTTCAATAACAGAGTAATCCCAACAATAATGGTCAGAACATATAACATATAACAACTACAGCACGGAAACAGGCCTGTCCGGCCCTACCAGTCCACGCCGACCATTCTCCCTGACCTAGTCTCATCTACCTGCACTCAGACCATAACCCTCTAATCCCCTCCTATCCATATACCTATCCAATTTACTCTTAAATAATAAAATCGAGCCAGCCTCCACCACTTCCACCGGAAGCCCATTCCATACAGCCACCACCCTCTGAGTAAAGAAGTTCCCCCTCATGTTACCCCTAAACCTTTGTCCCTCAATTCTGAAGCTATGTCCCCTTGTTGGAATCTTCCCCACTCTCAAAGGGAAAAGCCTACCCACGTCAACTCTGTCCGTCCCTCTCAAAATTTTAAAAACCTCTATCAAGTCTCAACCTTCTATGCTCCAAAGAATAAAGACCCAACCTGTTCAACCTCTCTCTGTAGCCTAAGTGCTGAAATCCAGGCAACATTCTAGTAAATCTCCTCTGTACCCTCTCCATTTTGTCGACATCCTTCCTATAATTTGGCGACCAGAACTGCACACCATACTCCAGATTCGGCCTCACCAATGCCCTGTACAATTTTAACATTACATCCCAACTTCTATACTCGATGCTCTGATTTATAAAGGCAAGCATACCAAACGCCTTCTTCACCACCCTATCCACATGAGATTCCACCTTCAGGGAACAATGCACAGTTATTCCCAGATCCCTCTGTTCTACTGCATTCCTCAATTCCCTACCATTTACCCTGTACGTCCTATTTTGATTTGTCCTACCAAAATGCAGCACCTCACACTTATCAGCATTAAACTCCATCTGCCATCTTTCAGCCCACCCTTCCAAAAGGCCCAAATCTCTCTGTAGACTTTGAAAATCTACCTCATTATCAACTACACCACCTATCTTAGTATCATCTGCATATTTCCTCTTTCAATCATGACATAATTGTCCTTACTGGACTGGGGGGTGCAAGAGACAAATGCAAGTTAGTAGTTCATAGTCAGATTCTACAGCACAAGCGATACCCACACCCACCCCAAAGTCAGATTAATTATATGACCGTAATACTGATTTCTGTATCGTCATGATGAACCAAAAAAGATTCACCAGTTAGCTCTACATAACTTAGATGCCGTTGATTATTCTTCTTCACCCCATAGACAAACCCTTATTTTTTTTGCAATAACCCCTGAAAGGACTGAGAATAATTGCCAAGCCTGGTAAATGAACAGGACAGCAAAAGAGCAGGCTCTTTGTCCCACAATGCCCATGCCGAACATGATTCCAAGAGCATCTCTTATGTACTTGCACTCAGTCAATATCCCTCCATTCCTTGCATATCCACATGCCAATCAAAATGTCTCTTAAATGCCTGTCATATCTGCCTCAACCACCTACCCCAGCAGCACCTTTCAGGTAATCTCCACCCAGTGTTAAAAAACTTCCCCCACACATCTCTTTAAACTTTGCCCCTCGCACCTTAAAGTGATGTCCTTTTGTATTTGATTTTTCCATTCTGGGAAAAAAGGTCTGACTACCTCATAATTTTATATACTTCAAACCCATCTAAGTCTGTCCAGCGACTCCCTGTATTGATACTCCCCGATCCAAAACGACACCCATTCCTTCTCTCCAGAGATGCTGCCTGTCCCACTGAGTTACTCCAACATTTTGTGTCTATCATTTTAGCAAATCTCCTCTGCACCCTTTCCAAAGCCTGCACATCCTCCTTGCATTAGGATTACCAGTTCTGCATACAAAAGTCCTATAAAGCTGCATCATCACTTCCTGACCCTTACACCCAATGCCCATACCTATGAAAGTAAACATACCACATGCTTTCCTCAGCACGATATCTACTTGCATTGCCACTTTCAGGGAGTTATGGATCCCAAGATCCCTCTGCACATCAATGCTATTAAGGATCATGCCATTAATTGTATATTTTCCCCTTACATCTGACCTCCCCAAGTACACCACCTCACGCTTTCTCGGATTAAACTCCACCCATTTCTGTAGCTGATCTATATCCTGCTGCACTTTGACAACCTTCCTCACAGTCTGCGACCCCAGAAATGTTGGCGTCATCTGCAAACTTACTAACCAAACCGTCCACGTCATTTATATATATCACAAACAGCAGAGGTCCCAGCTCAGATCCCCACAACCTGGTAAATAGTACATCGCACTCGACACCATCAAGTGCTGCTTGCTATCTCCAAGGCAACGAGGATAACATCTTGGTTGCATAAACACTTCAGGATTCCTTTCAGCTTTTCACCTATTACAAACCAAAAGATCTTTGGGGCCAACTTATTTCCCTATGGTAACTTGGTGCAAGCATACAACCCTTAGTGGATATTAATCATCAGTATAACTTTATCCCATAAGAAAATGAACTGTCTTTACAAAGGTGGAATAATTAGTTATTTAAAGCTGGGAAGCTTCTTCCAACACATGATTGTAAATAAATCACGAAGAAAATTAGCTGAAATAAAAAGAATAGCCTTAGAAATCCTGCAAATGAACACAAGCTTCACCAAGATTAATTTCAACATAGATTAAAAAACTTCTTGAGCCAATGACCCATGTGGATTCTCATCAGCTCCATGAAACATCATTGACTGAAAGAAAAAGGGGAACATTAAAGTTGCTAAGATAACCAAGGATGAAGAGATCACATTAAACTCAATGCTTAATGTGACCAAGCAGTAAAGAAAATGGAAAACCTAATAGAACGTTGAAATGTCCAAAATAATAGAAAATAAATTATTACAACCAAATATGAACTGGTTTTCAGAGAAAACATTAGATAAAACATCCTGTGATAATTAAATAGAACGATATTATCAGGTGGTTTTGAGATAAAGTGCAGAAACAGGCCCTTCGGCCCACCGCGTCTGCACCGACCAACGTTCCCCGCACATTAACATTATCCTACACACACTAAGGACAATTTACACATACACCAAGCCAATTAACCTACATACCTGTACGTCTTTGGAGTGAAGGAGGAAACTGAAGATCTCGGAGAAAACCCAGTGGTCACAGGGAGAACATACAAACTCCGTACAGACAGCACCCATAGTTGGGATCGAACCCGGGTCCCCGGCGCTGCAAGACAGCATTTCTACCGTTGCGCCACCGTGACCAAGTGGTGTAGGTAAGAATGCATTGCATCAAGAGCTGCATCTTGTAGGTCTTCACTGGGCTGAAGAGAGTGCAACAGTAAAGCTGACATTGATGGCCACTGAACTTATTGTAATGGGTTCCTACCTGCTAAATTTATTTATTCGTGCCATCACACAGCTGTTTGCCAATAGCGAGCAAATTTTAGTGCCACGTCGTTGGCCTCTGCAAGATCCTTTACAGTGCATGTGTCATGCAGCATGTCACAGCTCAGGAGATGTTCCATAGTCTGGAGGCCCCGTCCGCACTTGCAGTCTGCCGCATCTTCAGTACATCCCCACTTCAGCATGTTTGATTTGCTCCTCCCCATGCCTGTCCGCAGTCTGTTGAGACTGCGCCAGGTTATCCACGGTTGGTCGGAACCTGGTGGGAGTTTCTCAGAGGGATCGATTGCCATGTGAGTGTCTTCCGGAGATTTCTCTAGTCTCTCTTCCCAGAGTTTGAGCCTTCTGGACGATGCACTACAGTCCAGGGGATGGACAGAAGAGAGGAAACTTCTGCGTGATTTCAAACACTGAGGTAGCAAAGGGTGGTCATATAGGGGGTGTCTTTCATCCTCTGATTGTCTGAGGCGTTCTTTTTGACTGGCTACAGCTCTTCTGATCCAGGAGGTGCAATGCCAGAGAGTAGGTAGATGTTGACAGTCTTGGTAGATTTCACGCATCCACTGATGCAGCGACAGCTTGTGTTTAGCACAGGACCAATCTTCCTTGCATGAGCTCGGCGATCCCATACTGCGCAGGCAGTGGAGAGGTAGAGAGCCAGAGGTGTTGATCGAATGGTTTTAGAATTTGATCCCCCATTTTGAGGTACTCAGCTTGCTAAGAGCATTTCTGGAACTGACTTTTCCTTTAAGCTTGGTGATATGTGCTTTGTAGGTCAGAGATCGATCAAGAGTCACACCGAGATAGACTGGACTGTCACAGTGCTCCAATCCGACTCCATTCCATATGATCTTCAACCTTCGATTTGCATACGTTCTTCATGTGGAAGGCGCAGACTTGGGTTTTAGATGCAATGGCTCTCAGGTGATTCTCTTTGTAGTATGAGGACAGGCTGACTAAAGGCTCACACAGAGTAGCTTCTGCCTCAAGGAAGTCAGCACTTTGGGTTGTAATACACAGGTCATCTGCATAAATGAAACTCCTGGTGTTGGGATGGATAGGCTGGTCGTCAGCATAGACATTGAACAAGGTGGGTGCCAGGACACTTCCTTGATGGAGGCTGTTTTTCTGCCTGCGCCAGAGACTTTTCTTTCCTGACAGCTCGACAAAGAAGCGTCTGTTTTCAACCAGAGTCTTCACCAGGTTAGTTAGGTGCAAGTTCTGTGTCAAATTAAGTACTTTGTGTAACAGTCGGCGATGGTTTACTGTATCTTAAGCGGCTGAAAGGTCAACAAGAACAGCGCCTGTGATAACACCTTCCTGGAAGCCATCCTCTATGTATTGGGTGTGATTGAGAAGCTGACCTGTGCAGGACTTCCCAGGCCAGAACCCTGCCTGCTCCTTTATTAGGGATGGTTCTATCACCTGGCTGAGGTGTGTCAAGATGAGTCGCTCAAACAGCTTGCAGGTGTGGGAAAGAAGTGATATTGGCCTGTAGCTCTTTGTTGCTGAAGGATCTTTACCTGGCTTCAGCAATGCCACGACACGTGCGCGACGCCAGATCTTTGGGATGGGACATCTCTCCATGCAGGTGTTAAACATGGCCAGCAACCACTGTTTTGCAGTTGGTCCCAGTGCTTGATCTGTTCAGTCATGATGTTATCCAGACCTGCAGCTTTACCTATTTTGGCTGTGCAGATAGCAGCATCTTGTTCTTTCATTGTGAAAGGCTGACACAGTTGTCAGAGTTATCAGAGTTACCTTCATAGCACTGCTGGAGTTTCTGCTTTGTCACTGGTGAGACAGTTTTGCCATTGAGTAGGAGTTGGTGTGCTACTTGATTAGCAGTAGGCGAAATGATCAATGACTTGACATACAAAGGCTGGCAATAAGGGAGCAGTGTAATCGGTTTCCTGAATCATCGTCATCCTTATACAGATTGCACACCCAAAAGTTTGAAACATAATTCAGTTTCTCTCTCGATAGAAGCTGCCTAACCAAATATTTGATTTTATTTCAATTTAGAGATTCATATTTTTTTAATTGGCTTTAACATAAATATAACAATCTTTCACTGCTACATGACCATGGGTATATATTTTATTTTACAAAGATTTTTGCGCTGGGTTTTGAAAACATTGTTGCCCATGCTGTTATAAGGTCAATAAAAAGTATGCAAAGACATTATTTATAAACAAGTGCTTATTGTGTTTTCTCTGAAGATGTATGGTTTCCCTCTGCTCCAATTTCTAACAGCCAATTGCTCTCTCTGGACCGGACAGTGGGTGGATTCTGCAGAGCTGTTTCTCAGGCATTCCTTCCAAAAGCAACCATTTCCAATAGCCTGCATTTGCATTTCACTCAATATAGATTAGCTAGAAACCTCTTATTGAAGTGCAGTGAATACGCTTCTATATTGATGTTGACTCAGAATTAAGTGATATTATTTGGCATCATTTTGCTGGCACTGAACAATGAATAAAAGATCAGCATTTATTTCCTGTAGGATTAGGATATTCTCTCAACCACGAAAATTTGATTAGCTCCTATCTACCTTTTAAATAGTGCATTAGCAATGTTTTTTTGCTAATTGATATGAATCCAGCAAGGAACCCATTTTAAATACTACATTTAGTACTGTCCATGACTGTTTTGATTAGATTCCCAAACCCAAAATGTTTTATCCACATTGGATTTTTCTGGGGCATTATTTAATATCATCACCCCCAGTCCAACATAGCAGGAGCCAGTTAATTAGTTAAGTTTAGTTTAGAGATACAGCGTGGAAACAGGCCCTTCCGCCCTCTGAGTCTGCACCGACCACCGATCCCTGCACACCAACTCTATCCTACACACACTAGGAACAATTTACAATTATACTAAGCCAACATGGTCATTCACACGAAAGGTAGACATTGGACTCAATAGATTTAACTTTAACTTTGTTTAATGTGCTTAATTCGTTTCAGGAATAGGATGATTTTACAGGATGGGTTCCTGCTAATTTTTCAAAGGGAATCGTTTTTTTTGTTGAACAGATCCGTAATTTTGTTTGTTCATCGGAGGGGATGCCGACTGAATTTGTAGTTAACTAGCTAGCGGTTTCACAATTTAGCCTTTAGCTAGCCTTTGGGCTTAACAGGCTAGATAGTTGAAGTAACCCCCGTTTACAGTATGTTAGGATATTTTCTCTCACTTTGTTTGGGAGAGTGGGGATGGGGGGAGGGAAAGTCCGAGTTTTGTGTGTGTTTTTGTGTTGGTGGTCTTCCTGTTTTTTTGTTTGAGGCAAATTATTATGTCGCTGCTTATGTAATACAATTTACACCTTCTGATGGTACCTGGGGATGATGATGTGCGTGGGAGGGTTACCATGGTGAGCTGGAATGTCCGCGGCATGGGCCACCCAATTAAACGAGCTAAGGTGTTTTCACATCTTAGGTCTTTATCTGCCGACCTTGTGTTCCTCCAAGAAACTCACATTAGAACATTGGGGCAGAGACAGTTGCGCTGCAGATGGGCAGATCAGATATTTCAATCCACATTTTCTAGCAAAGCCCGCGGGGTGGCAATTATGGTTAAGAAAAACATAGATTTCAGACATATTTCTTCAGTAAGTGACCCGAATGGTCGATTTCTCATAGTAACTGGGTACCTTTACTCTGTTCATGTAGCACTGCTTAACATTTATGGTCCGAATATTGATGATGCAGCTTTCTTTCGCAAAATCTTTGATAAGCTACCTGACCTTTCTAATACGAATGTGATTGTTGCAGGGGACCATAACACAATCCTTGACTGGCACCTGGATAGGTCATCAAATAAAATGTGTAGCCCTTCGAATGCATCCACGGTTTTGAAAAATCTCATCTCCTCCACCAATTTAGTTGACATTTGGAGGATACAGCATCCCACAGACAGAGAATACTCTTTTTTTTCTAAAATGCACAATTCATACTCTCGTATCGATTATTTTTTATTAGACTCGAAACTCATACCTAATGTAATAAATACCAAATATCATAACATTTTGATCTCAGATCACGCTCCAACCTCAATTATCTTTGACTTTAAGCTGTCTAAACGATGTGCTAAATGGCGACTACGCCTTTCCTTGCTTAATGATGGAACTTTCTGTAAATACATGTCTGAAAAAATTACAGAATATTTGGAGACCAATGACACTTCTGATGTCTCGGACTCCACCTTGTGGGAAGCTTTCAAGGCAGTTATGAGGGGTCATATTATTTCGTATGAAGCGTCTTTAAAGAAATCCAGAGAGAGACGTCTACAAGAAATTGATTCGGAGCTTTCTCCAATGGAGACGTTGTATCGGAGCACAAACAACCCCCAAACGCTGCAAAATATGCTCAGTCTTAAATATGAGTATAACACGATTCTAACAAATCAAGTCAGTGACCAGCTTCTGCGACTGAAACAGCGATATTTTGAATTAGGGGACAAACCGCATACATTGTTAGCCCGTCAGCTTAGAGGGCAACAAGCAAGTACGGCCATACATATAATAAAATCAGGCAAGGGTGTTGCTTTAACCGATCCAAAATTAATAAATGAACGCTTTGAGGAGTATTATCAAGAGCTGTATAAATCCAAAGCTAACGGTGATATCAATGCATGGTTAAAAAAGTTGGACATACCAAAATTAGATAGTGCCTCTTGTGAGGCCTTAAACTCAGAACCCTCCTCTGTAGAAATCAAGGATGCAATTAGGTCGTTGCAAAACGGCAAGAGCCCTGGGCCAGACGGTTTTGGAGTCGAATTTTATAAGAAGTTTGCTGACCAGGTAACTCCGATTCTGCACAGGATGCTCTCCCACTCAATCGAGTTGAAAAAGCTCCCACCGTCATTGTACAATGCTAATATTTCTCTCTTATTGAAACAAGATAGGGATGAAACTAATCCCTCCTCATACCGACCAATTTCTATGCTTAATTTGGATTTCAAGATTTTTACTAAAATAATGGCGACTAGACTAAATAAGTGTATAGAATCCATTATCCATACGGATCAGACCGGGTTCATCCCCAATAGGTTCTCTTTCTTTAATGTTAGAAGAGTAATGAACATTATGTATCACAAATTCGATAGTTCTTCCAAACAAGCCATTCTGTGTTTAGACGCAGAAAAAGCTTTCGATCAGGTTGAGTGGGGATATTTATTCAGAGTGCTGGAAGAGTTTGGTCTTGGAGCCTCTTTTATTTCCTGGGTACGTCTTATATATGCTCATCCCACCGCTTCCATACTCACAAACCAGGATAGGTCACCCCCTTTTGCCCTTCAGAGGGGTACGCGACAGGGCTGCCCCCTCTCGCCGCTCCTCTTTGCGTTAGCCATTGAGCCGCTGGCAATCGGCATAAGAGGGCATGCGCTTATAAAACCGATAATACTGGGTGGGGTGGAACATAAGATTTCGCTTTATGCGGATGATATTGCCATCTTTGTATCTGACCCTGAACATTCTGTTCCTTACCTATTCCAGCTTATTAATTCCTTTGGCGAGGTCTCAGGTTACACTATAAACTGGCAGAAGAGTGAACTTATATCGATAACAGCAGAATTAGACCCTGTATTCTTAGCCAACATGCAGTTTAAAACAAATCCGGATAGTATAAAATATCTGGGCATTAAAATATCTAAAAACCCCAAGACCCTTTTTAAAATTAACTTTACCGAAAGGTTGAACAAGCTAAAGGAGAACATAGAGAAATGGAGAACGTTGCCTATTTCCTTGATTGGCCGCGTGAACGCAGTAAAGATGGTCTCCCTGCCGAGATTTCTGTATTTATTTCAGAATGTTCCTGTTTTTATCCCCAAATCCTACTTTAAGTTAATCGATTCTATCATTATGCCATTTATTTGGGGATATAAAGCACACAGGATCTCAAAAGCTTATCTTCAAAAAACGAGGGAACATGGGGGACTGGGGTTACCGTGCTTTTTATATTACTATTGGGCGGCCAATGTTAGAGTCATGGTATACTGGCAGTATGCATATGAACGGGGAGTTGGATATGACCTGCCACCTTGGCTGGCGATTGAAAAAAGCTTAACCCCAAAAACTTCTCTCCCTGCTCTCCTTTTTTCATTACCCAGATCTCTCACCTCTCTTAGAGAGGATCACTTCACTCTGTCCAATGCTCAGAGAATATGGCACCAAATTAGGAAAGCTTGTGAGCTTCCGAATACGTCAATGCACGCCCCAATCTGGCATAACCACGCTTTCCCCCCATCATTTACAGACACAGCATTCAAAGAATGG
Source organism: Rhinoraja longicauda (assembly GCF_053455715.1). NCBI lineage: Eukaryota > Metazoa > Chordata > Chondrichthyes > Rajiformes > Arhynchobatidae > Rhinoraja > Rhinoraja longicauda. The sequence continues at coordinate 13,185,763 of NC_135978.1, forward strand.
AGCTGTAAAGGGATAGTTACAATAAAAGATCTTTACATAAATAGACACTTTGCATCATTTGATCAGCTACAATCCAAGTTCTCATTGCCCAAAACTCAATTCTTCAGGTACTTACAGCTGAGAAATTATGTTCGACAAAACAATTCGCTTTTTGAGTCCCTGCCCGAAGACGACTTGTTGTCCAAAATTTTGCTGGGTCCCCCGGAAGCAAAGAACCTAATCTCATCGTTTGTAGGTATCTTTTTAAACAAACTAGATAAATCTACTTTAAAAATAAAACAAACCTGGGAAGAAGACCTTAACATTGAAATTGATGACGATGTCTGGAAGGAAGTACTGAAAAGTATAAAATCCTGTTCTATTAATTCTAGGCTACAACTGATTCAATTCAAGGTTATACACAGATTACACTACTCTAAGGTTAAGCTGCATAAAATCTTTCCTGATCTCTCACCTTTGTGTAATAGATGCAAGACCGCTGAGGGTACACTCGCTCACCACTTTTGGACTTGTCCAAAACTTCACAACTTTTGGTGTCTTTTATTTCAATGGTACTCCACTGTTTTAAACGTCACTTTAACTCCGGACCCTGAAACTGCTCTATTCGGGTATTCCACAACGCTTGAGAAGCTAGACCATAATGCTCGCACAATCTTGGTTTATGGTATGGTAATTGCCAACAGATGTATTTTGAAACTATGGAAATCAGACTCCGCTCCTCAGTTTGAGACTTGGTTAAGAGAATTAATGGGCATATTACACATAGAGAGGTTGAGATATGAATTGTCTGGCAACCCTCAAAAGTTTTTCAACATATGGAACCCAGTGCTGCAGCATATTAAGGACAAGTAAAACTATCCCCTCAATGCCACATGCTTTTGTACCTTCTTTGAATCCAGCAGTGAAAATACTGAAATATTTGACTTGTGAAAATTACCTTGCCTCATGTTTTTGTGCTTTTGTCTTTTTTTGTTACATTGTAGTTATGTTTTTTTAAAATGTATTTTTATTTATTTATTTGTTTGTTTTTGTTTGTTTGTTTTCATGATTATGTAGGGAAGGGGAGGGATGGGGTTTACTGTTGTTGTTATATGCATTGTAATCTATCTATCTATCTATCTATATCTATATCTATCTATATAATACTAAAACTCTGCGGTCCAACATTCCGTATGTATGTATGTATATGTGTATGTACGGAAGATTACTTACAAACCCTACTCCTCCTAGACGGTACACCAAAGCGCTACGATTTTTGTACCGCCGTATTCACCATTAACCTGGGCAACTATTGTAAGTACTTTCGTTCAAATTGAAGCTACCTTTTTAAAGCTAGAGAGATATTAAAGTTTAAATTTTTCATTTCTAACCCTTTTCTTCAAGGGGCTACATTTGTTTCCAAAAGTTTCCAGAAAAGGATTTAGTTTTCAGCAAGGATTTAGTTTTCAGCTTGTGACGGCTACATTGTTTCGAAAAGCTTCCAAGAAGTCTTTTTTGTTATTGCAAGTCAAGTCAAGTCAAGTCAAGTCACTTTTATTTGTATAGCACATTTAAAAACAACCCACGTTGACCAAAGTACTGCACATCTGATTAGGAAAAAAAAAAAAAACATCTGATTAGGAAAAAAAAAAAAACGGGCACACTTGGAGAGTAAGAGTGGGGCTGGGGGAGGAGAGAATGGGGGGTGTGGGGACGGGCCCAACGGGCCCTCCCCAACGGGCACACTTGGAGAGTAAGAGTGGGGCTGGGGGAGGAGAGAATGGGGGGTGTGGGGACGGGCCCAACGGGCCCTCTTTTCTAGTATACTACTAAAACTCTGCGGTCCAACATTCCGTATGTATGTATGTATATGTGTATGTACGGAAGATTCCGAAGAATTTCTGTCCATAACTTACAAACCCTACTCCTCCCTGAAGGTACACCAAAGCGCTACGATTTTTGTACCGCCATATTCACCATTAACGTGGGCAACTATTGTAAGTACTTTCGTTCAAATTGAAGTTACCTTTTTAAAGCTAGAGAGATATTAAAGTTTAAATTTTCATTTCTAACCCTTTTCTTGAAGGGGCTTCAGCGCGTGATGTCACAATGGCACCCGTGCACCAATCAGAGATCAGCTCGGTTTTAAATTTACATCTTCAGCTTGTGACGTCACAATGCTTGTGTGAGATTGTTGCAACATTGTTGCGAAAGGCAACTGCCAGTTTTTTAAAGTTGTGCAAGTCACTTAACATACACAGATCAGCATGGGGCCCCTATTCCCTCCCTCCCCCCCCCTTCTCCCCTCAACCCCTTCCTCCCCACTCCTTCCCACCTCCATCCCCACTCCCTCCCCCCCTCCCTCCCCCCTCAATCCCAACCTCCATCACCACTCAGCCCCTAACTCCCCCCCTCCCTCCTTCCCTCCATCCCACCCTCCCCCACTCCCTCCCCCCTCCCTCCACCATTCCATCCCTCTCCCCCTCCCCCCTCCTTCCACCCTCCCTCCCCCCCTCCCGGTTACAATGGAAACTATACGGGGACGGGCCCAACGGGGAAAGAGGGGTACTGGGAAAAGGGGAGGTCCCACTTCCCCCCTCAACCCCTTCCTCCCCCCTCCTTCCCACCTCAATCCCCACTCCCTCCCCCCTCCCTCCCCCCTCAATCCCAACCTCCATCACCACTCAGCCCCTAACTCCCCCGCTCCCTCCTTCCCTCCATCCCACCCTCCCCCACTCCCTCCCCCCTCCCTCCACCATTCCATCCCTCTCCCCCTCCCCCCTCCTTCCACCCTCCCTCCCCCCTCCCGGTTACAATGGAAACCCTACGGGGACGGGCCCAACGGGGAAAGAGGGGTACTGGGAAAAGGGGAGGTCCCCCTTCCCCCCTCAACCCCTTCATCCCCCCTCCTTCCCACCTCCATCCCCACTCCCTCCCCCCCTCCTCCCCAACTCCCTCCCCCCTAACTCCCCCCTCCCTCCTTCCCTCCATCCCTCCCTCCCCCAATCCCTCCCCCTCCCTCCACCCTTCCATCCCTCTCCCCCTCCCCCCTCCTTCCACCCTCTCTCCCCCCTCCCGGTTACAATTGAAACCCTACGAGGACGGGCCCAACGGGGAAAGAGGGGTACTGGGAAAAGGGGAGGTCCCCCTCACTACCCCCTTCCCCCTCCCCTCCCCCCTTCCCCTCCCTCCCCCTCCCCCCTCCCTCCCCTCCCCCTCCCTCCCCTCCCCTCCTCCCTCCACCCCTCCCTCCTCCCTCCCTCCCCCTTCCCTCCCTCCCCTCCTCACGGTTACAATGGAAACCCTACGAGGACGGGCCCAACGGGGAAAGAGGGGTACTGGGAAAAGGGGAGATCCCCCTCCCTCCCCCTTCCCCCCTCTCCCCCTTACCTCCCCCCCTCCCTCCCCTCTCCCTCCCTCCTCCCCCCTTCCCCCCTCCCCCCCTCCCCTCCCCCTCCCCTCCTCCCTCCACACCTCCCTCCTCCCTCCCTCCCTCCCCCTTCCCTCCCTCCCCTCCTCCCGGTTACAATGGAAACCCTACGAGGACGGGCCCAATGGTGAAAGAGGGGTACTGGGAAAATGGGAGGTTCCCCTCCCTCCCCCCTCCCTCCCTTCTCCCTCCCCCCCTCCCTCCCCCTCCCCTTCCCCCCTCCCTCCCCTTCCCCCCTCCCCCCTCCCTACCCCTCCCCCCTACCCCCTTCCCTCCCCTCTCCCTCCTCCCTTCCCCCCTCCCCTCCCCCTCCCCTCCCCCTCCCCTCCCCCCTCCACACCTCCCTACTCCCTCCCTCGAAAAGCAACTGACAGAAGCACTAAGTAGCCGCGAATGTTTCAAAACCAGCACTTAACCGCGAATGTTTTTTTAAAAAGCACTTAACCGCGAATGTTTCAAAACAAGCAATTAAAAAGCACTTTTTTTAAAAAAGTATTTTTTTTTATTCCAAGAGAATGGGGGGGGGGTCTGAGAATGGGGACTGGGTAGGGGGACAACAGGGGTCGTTGCGGTGGGGGCTTGGTGGTGGGGGAAAGAGGGGTACTGGGAAAAGGGGAGGTCCCACTTCCCCCTCAACCTCTTCCTCCCCCCTCCTTCCCACCTCCATCCCGACTCTCTCCCCCCTCAATCCCAACCTCCATCACCACTCAGCCCCTAACTCACCCCTCCCTCCTTCCCTCCATCCGACCCTCCCCCACTCCCTCCCCCCCTCCCTCCACCCTTCCACCCCTCTCCCCCTCCTTCCACCCTCCCTCCCCCCCTCCCGGTTACAATGGAAACCCTACGGGGACGGGCCCAACGGTGAAAGAGGGGTACTGGGAAAAGGGGAGTTCCCCCTCCCTCCCCTCCTCCCTCCCCTCCCCCCTACCCCTCTTCCCCCCTCCCCCTCCCCTCCCTCACCCTCCCCTCCTCCCTCCACACCTCCCTCCTCCCTCCCTCCCCCCTCCCGGTTACAATGGAAACCCTACGAGGACGGGCCCAACGGGGAAAGAGGAGTACTGGGAAAAGGGGAGGTCCCCCTCCCTCCCCCCTTCCCGCTCCCCTCCCCCCTCCCCTCTCCCTCCCCCTCCCCCCTACCCCCCTCCCTCCCCTCCCCCCTCCCTCCCCTCCCCTCCTCCCTCCACACCTCCCTCCTCCCTCCCTCCCCCTTCCCGCCCTCCCGTCCTCCCGGTTACAATGGAAACCCTACGAGGACGGGCCCAACGGGGAAAGAGGGGTACTGGGAAAAGGGGAGGTCCCCCTCCCTCCCTCCCCCCTACCCACCTCCCTCCCCTCTCCCTCCCCCCTTCCCTCCTCCCTTCCCCCCTCCCCCCTCCCATCCCCCCCTCTCCCCCCTCCCTCCCCCCTACCCCCCTCCCTCCCCTCTCCCTCCCCCCTTCCCCCCTCCCCCCTCCCCTCCCTCCCCTCCTCCCTCCCCCTTCCCTCCCCTAACCCTCCCCCTTTCCTCCCCTCCCGGTTACAATGGAAACCCTACGAGGACGGGCCCAACGGGCCCACTCGGTCTAGTCTATATACTACTAAAACTCTGCGGTCCAACATTCCGTATGTATATACGGAAGATTCCGTATGTATATACGGAAGATTCCGAAGATTTCTGTCCATAACTTACAAACCCTGCTCCTCCCAGACGGTACACCAAAGCGCTACGATTTTTGTACCGCCGTATTCACCATTGACGTGGGCAACTGTTGTAAGTACTTTCGTTCAAATTGAAGCTACCTTTTTAAAGCTAGAGAGATATTAAAGTTTAAATTTTCATTTCTAACACTTTTCTTGAAGGGTCCAAACCCTACTCCTCCCAGACGGTACACCAAAGCGCTACGATTTTTGTACCGCCGTATTCACCATTAACATGGGCAACTATTGTAAGTACTTTCGTTCAAATTGAAGCTACCTTTTTAAAGCTAGAGAGATATTAAAGTATAAATTTTCATTTCTAACCCTTTTCTTGAAGGGGCTTCAGTGCGTGATGTCACAATGGCACCCGTGCACCAATGAGAGATCAGCTCGGTTTTAAATTTACATCTTCAGCTTGTGACGTCACAATGCTTGTGTGAGATTGTTGCAACATTGTTGCGAAAAGCAACTGCCAGTTTTTTAAAGTTGTGCAAGTCACTTAACATACACAGATCAGCATGGGGCCCCTATTCCCTCCCTCCCCCCCTTCCCCCCTCACCCCTTCCTCCCCACTCCTTCCCACCTCCATCCCCACTCCCTCCCCCCCTCCTCCCCAACTCCCTCCCCACCTCCCTCACCCCTCCTCCCCTAACTCCCCCCCCCTCCCTCCTTCCCTCCATCCTCCCCCCCTCCCTCCACCCTTCCATCCCTCTCCCCCTACCCCCTCCTTCCACCCTCCCTCCCCCCCTTCTGGTTACAAAGGAAACCCTACGGGGACGGGCCCAACGGGGAAAGAGGGGTACTGGGAAAAGGGGAGGTCCCCCTCCCTCCCCTCCCCTCCCCCCTCCCCCTCCCCCCTAACCCTCTCCCTCCCCCTTCCCCCCTCCCCTCCTCCCTCCACACCTCCCTCCTCCCTCCCTCCCCTCCTCCCGGTTGCAATGGAAACCCTACGAGGACGGGCCCAACGGGGAAAGAGGGGTACTGGGAAAAGGGGAGGTCCCCCTCCCTCCCCCTTACACGCTCCCTCCCTCCCCCTCCCCCTCCCCCTCCCCTCCTCCCTCCACACCTCCCTCCTCCCTCCCCCCTACCCCCCTCCCTCCCCTCTCCCTCCTCCCCCTTCCCCCTCCCTCCCCCTCCCCTCCTCCCTCCCCCTCCCCTCCTCCCTCCACACCTCCCTCCTCCCTCCCTCCCCCTTCCCTACCTCCCCTCCTCCCGGTTACAATGGAAACCCTACGACGACGGGCCCAACGGGGAAAGAGGGGTACTGGGAAAACGGGTGGTCCCCCTCCCTCCCCCCTTCCCCCCTCCCTACCCCCTCCCTCCCCTCTCCCTCCCCCTTGCCCCTTCCCCCCTCCCCCTCCCCTCCCCCCTCCACACCTCCCTCCTCCCTTCCCTCCCCCCCACTCCCCTCCCGGTTACAATGGAAACCTTACGAGGACGGGCACAACGGGGAAAGAGGGGTACTGGGAAAAGGGGAGGTCCCCCTCCCTCCCCCTTCCACCCTCACCCCTTCCCCCCACCCCTCCCCCTCTCCCTCCCCCCTCCCTCCACCTCCCCCCCTTCCCCCCTCCCCCTCCCTCCCCCTCCCCTCCTCCCTCCACACCTCCCTCTTCCCTCCCTCCGCCCTCCCTCCCTGCCTCACGGTTACAATGGAAACCCTACGAGGACGGGCCCAACGGGGAAAGGGGTGTGCTGGGGAAAGGGGGGGGGAGAGTAAGAGTGTATCTGGGGGAGAGAGAATGGGGGGGTCTGAGAATGGGGACTGGGGAGGGGGACAACGGGGGGCTTGGTGGTTTGGGAAAGAAGAGTACTGGGAAAAGGGGAGGTACCCCTCCCTCCCCACTCTCCTCCCTCCCTCATCCCTCCCTCCCTCCCGTCCCAGCAGCGCTGACCGCCGGGAGGTGTAGTCGCCGTCGCCTCTCCCGCTGTTTGATTTCATTTATAACAAAGACATTTATTTAAAATGAGGAATGTGATTTTCATTAAGTTTGATTTTATTTATTTTAAAAAAGCTGATGCTCTATAGATAAGTTTATTTCCTTTTCAACAAAGAACGCTGTTTATTTTAAAGTAAAATAGACCCTCCCCCCACCCCCCTCCCTCCCCTCTCCCTCCCCATCCCCCTCCCCTCCTTCCCCCTCCCCTCCCCCCTCCACTCCACCCTCCCCTCCCCCCCTCCCTCCCACTTCCCTCCCTCCCATCCTCCCGGTTACAATGGAAACCCTACGAGGACGGGCCCAACGGGCCCACTCGGTCTAGTATAATACTAAAACTCTGCGGTCCAACATTCCGTATGTATGTATGTATATGTGTATGTACGGAAGATTACTTACAAACCCTACTCCTCCTAGACGGTACACCAAAGCGCTACGATTTTTGTACCGCCGTATTCACCATTAACCTGGGCAACTATTGTAAGTACTTTCGTTCAAATTGAAGCTACCTTTTTAAAGCTAGAGAGATATTAAAGTTTAAATTTTTCATTTCTAACCCTTTTCTTCAAGGGGCTACATTTGTTTCCAAAAGTTTCCAGAAAAGGATTTAGTTTTCAGCAAGGATTTAGTTTTCAGCTTGTGACGGCTACATTGTTTCGAAAAGCTTCCAAGAAGTCTTTTTTGTTATTGCAAGTCAAGTCAAGTCAAGTCAAGTCACTTTTATTTGTATAGCACATTTAAAAACAACCCACGTTGACCAAAGTACTGCACATCTGATTAGGAAAAAAAAAAAAAACATCTGATTAGGAAAAAAAAAAAAACGGGCACACTTGGAGAGTAAGAGTGGGGCTGGGGGAGGAGAGAATGGGGGGTGTGGGGACGGGCCCAACGGGCCCTCCCCAACGGGCACACTTGGAGAGTAAGAGTGGGGCTGGGGGAGGAGAGAATGGGGGGTGTGGGGACGGGCCCAACGGGCCCTCTTTTCTAGTATACTACTAAAACTCTGCGGTCCAACATTCCGTATGTATGTATGTATATGTGTATGTACGGAAGATTCCGAAGAATTTCTGTCCATAACTTACAAACCCTACTCCTCCCTGAAGGTACACCAAAGCGCTACGATTTTTGTACCGCCATATTCACCATTAACGTGGGCAACTATTGTAAGTACTTTCGTTCAAATTGAAGTTACCTTTTTAAAGCTAGAGAGATATTAAAGTTTAAATTTTCATTTCTAACCCTTTTCTTGAAGGGGCTTCAGCGCGTGATGTCACAATGGCACCCGTGCACCAATCAGAGATCAGCTCGGTTTTAAATTTACATCTTCAGCTTGTGACGTCACAATGCTTGTGTGAGATTGTTGCAACATTGTTGCGAAAGGCAACTGCCAGTTTTTTAAAGTTGTGCAAGTCACTTAACATACACAGATCAGCATGGGGCCCCTATTCCCTCCCTCCCCCCCCCTTCTCCCCTCAACCCCTTCCTCCCCACTCCTTCCCACCTCCATCCCCACTCCCTCCCCCCCTCCCTCCCCCCTCAATCCCAACCTCCATCACCACTCAGCCCCTAACTCCCCCCCTCCCTCCTTCCCTCCATCCCACCCTCCCCCACTCCCTCCCCCCTCCCTCCACCATTCCATCCCTCTCCCCCTCCCCCCTCCTTCCACCCTCCCTCCCCCCCTCCCGGTTACAATGGAAACTATACGGGGACGGGCCCAACGGGGAAAGAGGGGTACTGGGAAAAGGGGAGGTCCCACTTCCCCCCTCAACCCCTTCCTCCCCCCTCCTTCCCACCTCAATCCCCACTCCCTCCCCCCTCCCTCCCCCCTCAATCCCAACCTCCATCACCACTCAGCCCCTAACTCCCCCGCTCCCTCCTTCCCTCCATCCCACCCTCCCCCACTCCCTCCCCCCTCCCTCCACCATTCCATCCCTCTCCCCCTCCCCCCTCCTTCCACCCTCCCTCCCCCCTCCCGGTTACAATGGAAACCCTACGGGGACGGGCCCAACGGGGAAAGAGGGGTACTGGGAAAAGGGGAGGTCCCCCTTCCCCCCTCAACCCCTTCATCCCCCCTCCTTCCCACCTCCATCCCCACTCCCTCCCCCCCTCCTCCCCAACTCCCTCCCCCCTAACTCCCCCCTCCCTCCTTCCCTCCATCCCTCCCTCCCCCAATCCCTCCCCCTCCCTCCACCCTTCCATCCCTCTCCCCCTCCCCCCTCCTTCCACCCTCTCTCCCCCCTCCCGGTTACAATTGAAACCCTACGAGGACGGGCCCAACGGGGAAAGAGGGGTACTGGGAAAAGGGGAGGTCCCCCTCACTACCCCCTTCCCCCTCCCCTCCCCCCTTCCCCTCCCTCCCCCTCCCCCCTCCCTCCCCTCCCCCTCCCTCCCCTCCCCTCCTCCCTCCACCCCTCCCTCCTCCCTCCCTCCCCCTTCCCTCCCTCCCCTCCTCACGGTTACAATGGAAACCCTACGAGGACGGGCCCAACGGGGAAAGAGGGGTACTGGGAAAAGGGGAGATCCCCCTCCCTCCCCCTTCCCCCCTCTCCCCCTTACCTCCCCCCCTCCCTCCCCTCTCCCTCCCTCCTCCCCCCTTCCCCCCTCCCCCCCTCCCCTCCCCCTCCCCTCCTCCCTCCACACCTCCCTCCTCCCTCCCTCCCTCCCCCTTCCCTCCCTCCCCTCCTCCCGGTTACAATGGAAACCCTACGAGGACGGGCCCAATGGTGAAAGAGGGGTACTGGGAAAATGGGAGGTTCCCCTCCCTCCCCCCTCCCTCCCTTCTCCCTCCCCCCCTCCCTCCCCCTCCCCTTCCCCCCTCCCTCCCCTTCCCCCCTCCCCCCTCCCTACCCCTCCCCCCTACCCCCTTCCCTCCCCTCTCCCTCCTCCCTTCCCCCCTCCCCTCCCCCTCCCCTCCCCCTCCCCTCCCCCCTCCACACCTCCCTACTCCCTCCCTCGAAAAGCAACTGACAGAAGCACTAAGTAGCCGCGAATGTTTCAAAACCAGCACTTAACCGCGAATGTTTTTTTAAAAAGCACTTAACCGCGAATGTTTCAAAACAAGCAATTAAAAAGCACTTTTTTTAAAAAAGTATTTTTTTTTATTCCAAGAGAATGGGGGGGGGGTCTGAGAATGGGGACTGGGTAGGGGGACAACAGGGGTCGTTGCGGTGGGGGCTTGGTGGTGGGGGAAAGAGGGGTACTGGGAAAAGGGGAGGTCCCACTTCCCCCTCAACCTCTTCCTCCCCCCTCCTTCCCACCTCCATCCCGACTCTCTCCCCCCTCAATCCCAACCTCCATCACCACTCAGCCCCTAACTCACCCCTCCCTCCTTCCCTCCATCCGACCCTCCCCCACTCCCTCCCCCCCTCCCTCCACCCTTCCACCCCTCTCCCCCTCCTTCCACCCTCCCTCCCCCCCTCCCGGTTACAATGGAAACCCTACGGGGACGGGCCCAACGGTGAAAGAGGGGTACTGGGAAAAGGGGAGTTCCCCCTCCCTCCCCTCCTCCCTCCCCTCCCCCCTACCCCTCTTCCCCCCTCCCCCTCCCCTCCCTCACCCTCCCCTCCTCCCTCCACACCTCCCTCCTCCCTCCCTCCCCCCTCCCGGTTACAATGGAAACCCTACGAGGACGGGCCCAACGGGGAAAGAGGAGTACTGGGAAAAGGGGAGGTCCCCCTCCCTCCCCCCTTCCCGCTCCCCTCCCCCCTCCCCTCTCCCTCCCCCTCCCCCCTACCCCCCTCCCTCCCCTCCCCCCTCCCTCCCCTCCCCTCCTCCCTCCACACCTCCCTCCTCCCTCCCTCCCCCTTCCCGCCCTCCCGTCCTCCCGGTTACAATGGAAACCCTACGAGGACGGGCCCAACGGGGAAAGAGGGGTACTGGGAAAAGGGGAGGTCCCCCTCCCTCCCTCCCCCCTACCCACCTCCCTCCCCTCTCCCTCCCCCCTTCCCTCCTCCCTTCCCCCCTCCCCCCTCCCATCCCCCCCTCTCCCCCCTCCCTCCCCCCTACCCCCCTCCCTCCCCTCTCCCTCCCCCCTTCCCCCCTCCCCCCTCCCCTCCCTCCCCTCCTCCCTCCCCCTTCCCTCCCCTAACCCTCCCCCTTTCCTCCCCTCCCGGTTACAATGGAAACCCTACGAGGACGGGCCCAACGGGCCCACTCGGTCTAGTCTATATACTACTAAAACTCTGCGGTCCAACATTCCGTATGTATATACGGAAGATTCCGTATGTATATACGGAAGATTCCGAAGATTTCTGTCCATAACTTACAAACCCTGCTCCTCCCAGACGGTACACCAAAGCGCTACGATTTTTGTACCGCCGTATTCACCATTGACGTGGGCAACTGTTGTAAGTACTTTCGTTCAAATTGAAGCTACCTTTTTAAAGCTAGAGAGATATTAAAGTTTAAATTTTCATTTCTAACACTTTTCTTGAAGGGTCCAAACCCTACTCCTCCCAGACGGTACACCAAAGCGCTACGATTTTTGTACCGCCGTATTCACCATTAACATGGGCAACTATTGTAAGTACTTTCGTTCAAATTGAAGCTACCTTTTTAAAGCTAGAGAGATATTAAAGTATAAATTTTCATTTCTAACCCTTTTCTTGAAGGGGCTTCAGTGCGTGATGTCACAATGGCACCCGTGCACCAATGAGAGATCAGCTCGGTTTTAAATTTACATCTTCAGCTTGTGACGTCACAATGCTTGTGTGAGATTGTTGCAACATTGTTGCGAAAAGCAACTGCCAGTTTTTTAAAGTTGTGCAAGTCACTTAACATACACAGATCAGCATGGGGCCCCTATTCCCTCCCTCCCCCCCTTCCCCCCTCACCCCTTCCTCCCCACTCCTTCCCACCTCCATCCCCACTCCCTCCCCCCCTCCTCCCCAACTCCCTCCCCACCTCCCTCACCCCTCCTCCCCTAACTCCCCCCCCCTCCCTCCTTCCCTCCATCCTCCCCCCCTCCCTCCACCCTTCCATCCCTCTCCCCCTACCCCCTCCTTCCACCCTCCCTCCCCCCCTTCTGGTTACAAAGGAAACCCTACGGGGACGGGCCCAACGGGGAAAGAGGGGTACTGGGAAAAGGGGAGGTCCCCCTCCCTCCCCTCCCCTCCCCCCTCCCCCTCCCCCCTAACCCTCTCCCTCCCCCTTCCCCCCTCCCCTCCTCCCTCCACACCTCCCTCCTCCCTCCCTCCCCTCCTCCCGGTTGCAATGGAAACCCTACGAGGACGGGCCCAACGGGGAAAGAGGGGTACTGGGAAAAGGGGAGGTCCCCCTCCCTCCCCCTTACACGCTCCCTCCCTCCCCCTCCCCCTCCCCCTCCCCTCCTCCCTCCACACCTCCCTCCTCCCTCCCCCCTACCCCCCTCCCTCCCCTCTCCCTCCTCCCCCTTCCCCCTCCCTCCCCCTCCCCTCCTCCCTCCCCCTCCCCTCCTCCCTCCACACCTCCCTCCTCCCTCCCTCCCCCTTCCCTACCTCCCCTCCTCCCGGTTACAATGGAAACCCTACGACGACGGGCCCAACGGGGAAAGAGGGGTACTGGGAAAACGGGTGGTCCCCCTCCCTCCCCCCTTCCCCCCTCCCTACCCCCTCCCTCCCCTCTCCCTCCCCCTTGCCCCTTCCCCCCTCCCCCTCCCCTCCCCCCTCCACACCTCCCTCCTCCCTTCCCTCCCCCCCACTCCCCTCCCGGTTACAATGGAAACCTTACGAGGACGGGCACAACGGGGAAAGAGGGGTACTGGGAAAAGGGGAGGTCCCCCTCCCTCCCCCTTCCACCCTCACCCCTTCCCCCCACCCCTCCCCCTCTCCCTCCCCCCTCCCTCCACCTCCCCCCCTTCCCCCCTCCCCCTCCCTCCCCCTCCCCTCCTCCCTCCACACCTCCCTCTTCCCTCCCTCCGCCCTCCCTCCCTGCCTCACGGTTACAATGGAAACCCTACGAGGACGGGCCCAACGGGGAAAGGGGTGTGCTGGGGAAAGGGGGGGGGAGAGTAAGAGTGTATCTGGGGGAGAGAGAATGGGGGGGTCTGAGAATGGGGACTGGGGAGGGGGACAACGGGGGGCTTGGTGGTTTGGGAAAGAAGAGTACTGGGAAAAGGGGAGGTACCCCTCCCTCCCCACTCTCCTCCCTCCCTCATCCCTCCCTCCCTCCCGTCCCAGCAGCGCTGACCGCCGGGAGGTGTAGTCGCCGTCGCCTCTCCCGCTGTTTGATTTCATTTATAACAAAGACATTTATTTAAAATGAGGAATGTGATTTTCATTAAGTTTGATTTTATTTATTTTAAAAAAGCTGATGCTCTATAGATAAGTTTATTTCCTTTTCAACAAAGAACGCTGTTTATTTTAAAGTAAAATAGACCCTCCCCCCACCCCCCTCCCTCCCCTCTCCCTCCCCATCCCCCTCCCCTCCTTCCCCCTCCCCTCCCCCCTCCACTCCACCCTCCCCTCCCCCCCTCCCTCCCACTTCCCTCCCTCCCATCCTCCCGGTTACAATGGAAACCCTACGAGGACGGGCCCAACGGGCCCACTCGGTCTAGTCAATTATAAAATTTAAAAAATTTAAAGAAAAAAATCTTAGAGAAGCAGCACAGGATGGTTTGATTGGCAGGGCTGTTGAGGCAATAGGTCATGTTATTGGAAACCTGAGAAAAATAAACCAAAGTTGGCAATTCAAAAATACCCAAAGCTTTGAGCTCTTCAGACTCTGCCATGACATTTTCTGCTTTATTTCACATTTCAAGCGGCATGGTTTTCAATCAATTTTCTAAAACTGAAATAAAAACCTCCCAGGCAGTGAAGAGCAAAAACATTTCTTAAATTAGATTTCCACTTATGTCCTCTTGGACAGAGCCCAGAGTATTTTACCCAGAGTAGGGGAAATCGAGAACCAGAGGACATCAGTTTAAGACGAGGGGGAAAAGATTTAATAGGAATCTGAGGGGCAATTTTTTTTTTTACACAAAGGGTGGTGGGTGTATGAAATGATCTGCTGGAGGAGGTAGTTGAGGCAGGTACTATTGCAATGTGTAAGAAACATTTAGACAGGTACATGGATAGGATAGCTTTATTGGAGTATAGACCAATCACAGGCAGGGGGGACTAGTGTGGATGGGACATGTTCTTTGGTGTGGGCAAATTGGGCTGAAGGGGTGAGTTTTCATCATGCATGACTATGACTAGTCAGACACTGGGGAACCTCCTCGGTAGCACTGGTACGAGCTCCTGCCTCGCTGATCGGAGTTTAACCCTGGCCACTGGTGCTCTTTGTGTGGAATTTACACTTTCTCCATGACTGCACAAATTTCTTCTGGGTGCTCCTGATTCCTCCCATAATTCCAAAAACATTCACGTAGTGGGTTAATTGGCGACCAAACCTGGTAGAATCCAGTGGGGAGTGGGATGTGGGGCTATGATTTGGTTGGGACATGGGAACGTAAAATGGGATTTGTGTAAATGGGTGCGTGAAGTTTGGCATGGACTCGATGACCAAAGGGATTGTTTCTGTGCTGCATGGCTCATTGGTTCTCCACATGACCATGCATTATTCCACAGATCAGCCCAAGTTAAAGAGTTGAACGCAGACAATAGAAACTACAGATGCTGGAATCTTTAGCAATAAAAAAATGCTGGAAGAACTCAGCGGGTCAAGCAGCATCCATGGAGGGAATGGACAAAGGAGCTGAAGGTTGAAACAATTCTTGCAATTGGCCAATACGAAATGTGAGAAAGGACTGCTAGCATTTCCCTCCGTTTTTGTACTCTGTTTGGGCTCGGTGGGACTGAATGTACACAAGCGGCTACCAGGAACCTTGGGGCCATCAGTCCAGTCATCTCTACGAGTTTCCATTAATTGGCCTAAGCTTCAAATATTATGCTGCACCTTCTGGACATTAAAAAATATATACATTAACGTAATTGGAAAATGATTGTACTTAAATGACTTTTAAATTAGGAGTTAGTGCGTTGATATAGAAATAAAATGCTCATTTTATTGAACAAACAAAATCCTTCCAAATTATCACACATTTAATAAAAGCACTAGCTCAGGACCGATGCCAATCTGAGACGACAGGGTAGGCAGTCACTGCACAGGCTGGGAACTGTGGGGTTATCTGTGGGGTTATCAGGACAATTTTGGTTAAAACTAGCATGTTAAAATTGTTGAACGTGATCAAATCAGAAACTCCAATCTAACATGTCCTTGAAATCCATTGAAGATTTACTAATGATCATATTTTCTTACTCTCTTGCTAGGCGGTCATTTTCGATCAAAGGACAACACCACAGCTGAATGGCGACTCTCCTGCTACCTCACACTAGGCCAGAGTGTGTGCACAAGCAGTCATTTCAACTTGGAAAATGCCACAGCCTTCAGATACCCTGAGCAATTAAATGGCTACTTTGGTGCACTTTTCAAGTTCCAGAGCAGCAGCTCTGGTTGAGTCCGAGAATTGTTCGTGATCAAGGACACGAGATGGGCTGCCATGTTAGTGCGAACACTCAGGAAGTTCTTTGCTGCCCAATGTACTACCTTTCTGCTGAGAACCTTCAGTCAGGTCTGATCCTTTGCAGACATGCAAAATGGCCCATGGCACATTGTGAAGGGCAACCTTAATGGAGCCACATTTTAGGTTCACACCTTTGATTTCTGAACTACTTTCCCAGCTCATATTTTGAAGAATTTATATTCTGTACTACTTTTACATATTGCACAGAATTCATTGATCAAAGACATTTTGAGATGTTACTCAAAGTCTAATCATTTTTCCAATATACCCTACTCCTCTCTCCATATTCATAGAGAAATGGGTTTGAACTAACATCTCAGTAAAATGGTGGCACCCCAACAGTGGAACACTATTGCATCGAGATTATATATTCAAATCAGATGATTTCAAGAGAGAGTTAGATATAGCTCTTAGGGCTAACAGAATCAAGGGATATGGGGAGAAAGCAGGGACGGGGTACTGATTTTGGATGATTAGCCATGATCATATTGAATGACAGTGCTGGATCATCCTGCACTTATTTTTTCTGCGTATGTGATTTGAATGCTGAGATCTTTGATTAATTTGTGACAAATTGTGGCCATATGGTGTCTCAGACAAGGTTGGAGTGCAAGCACAGGCAGAATATGCAACTGTGGGAACCGTGACAGCTTCAGATACCCTCAGTACTTAAATGGCCAAATGTGTACATTTCCAGTTCAAAAGTCTTGGCGAAGTCAAAAAACAAGCATGCAAGAAAGAAAAATCTTTCTTCACACTTAATGTGCATGCACTGTGGAAGTAACAAGAAGCTTTCAGTTTAGCAGGTTTTACATTGGAGACCACTTATGCAAAAATCTCAATTTAAGAACATACCAGCATGTTTTGATTGAATATAAAATGTCCAGTGTTTTGTAACCATTGCCAACAAATTTAAACGAGAGATATTGCATGTTATTGTTACCAGACTACCTTAACCCGAGTGCTGAATCATTGTTGAAGTGCTCCGTCATTCTTGCCGCTCACACTGGACTCAAGCTAATAATTTACTCTGAACCTTTGAGAATTTTAAGACGTAGTCCCTGATCAGACCAAGTCAAATATACTTTGTTTATTAATTAAGAAAAATCAGAGAGAAGAACTGAAGACACAATCCAGCTTTGAACAGGAGCATTAGCATCACCTATCTCATCCCGATCTGCAAATAGAGGTGTCTCCATGGAAGCATTCAAACTGATGCAGCTACACAGATACGCCCATCTGATTTAAGAGCTCTGTTCACTGAATGCATTATCTCTTTAAACAAAAATCCTTGTTACTTTCTCTTCCAGATTACTGAATACAGATCCATTATAATCTAACAAGGCTATTAAAATGAGTACGACTAATCGCTTACATTCCTACAGTCAAAATCGTCATTCTTCTACACTGGTCTTACAGTAAGAGAGTTTGAAAAAATGTCCAAATAGTGGAAACATTGTGGTACACATGCCGCGTGAAAGAAACCGCACCCAAATCATTTAACGTGAGCACAAAACTGCCAGCACACGACGGCAGGCAGCTCCAAGATCTTTCTCCCCACTTAGTGACCAGGTCACACCCACTCGCCACTGAGTGCAATATTTTGAGGAGGCTTCAACTTCACCCACTGAAACACTTCACAAGTTTCCATGTCACAGAGGCCAGGGCGGGGCTGCAACGAGGACACTATATCTCCTCTGGCCGGAGCCCGGAGGCCACCCACATCCCGAGTGGCGGCCTCCAGCATCTCTGGCGGCCTCCAGCATAGTCTATGGTGGCCTCCAGCATCTGTGGCGGCCTCCAGCATCTCTGGTGGCCTCCAGCATAGTCTATGGTGGCCTCCAGCAGCATAGTCTATGGTGGCCTCCAGCAGCATAGTCTATGGTGGCCTCCAGCATCTGTGGCGGCCTCCAGCATCTCTGGTGGCCTCCAGCATAGTCTATGGTGGCCTCCAGCAGCATAGTCTATGGTGGCCTCCAGCATCTGTGGCGGCCTCCAGCATCTGTGGCGGCCTCCAGCATCTGTGGCGGCCTCCAGCATCTGTGGCGGCCTCCAGCATCTGTGGCGGCCTCCAGCATCTGTGGCGGCCTCCAGCATCTGTGGCGGCCTCCAGCATCTGTGGTGGCCTCCAGTAGTGTGAACACCACGGGCAAAGGAGGACCTCCTGCACTGGAATCCTCCAGCAACCTCACCGTGAACTTGCAGCGCAGCACAGCACAAAACAACACCGCGGCAATCGAAACACTCACAGAATACCGCACCTTGTAAAGACTTGTCTCCCGCTGAGGCCTTCACTCCACCTTCATCCCACGGGGTCGCGCACTGCATTTCAATTTGAGGATTGGACAGTTGGTCTGGGAT
The DNA here is from genome assembly GCF_053455715.1 of Rhinoraja longicauda. Lineage (NCBI taxonomy): Eukaryota > Metazoa > Chordata > Chondrichthyes > Rajiformes > Arhynchobatidae > Rhinoraja > Rhinoraja longicauda. The sequence goes on from NC_135978.1 coordinate 13,203,647, forward strand.
GCATTTTTTACCCGTACAAATGACACGCTGTAATGCGACCGCAAATTGTGTTCTGAGACATAATGTTTTATGCAGAGAGAAGTTTCCAAAATGAACTTTAAAATGGTATTAAAAAAAACCGCCTGACCTTTCACCCTGAGGTCAAAACAGTGCGACCAAAGTCAAAGAGCTTTGTGTGTCTGCAAAGTATAACATCTGTCAAATGCACTGCGGACGATTGCACCAACAGCACCTCTCAAACCTGCAGCAGTAACACGGGGGGAGGAGAGGGGAGGAGAGGAGAGGAGAGGAGAGGGGAGGAGAGGAGGAGGGGAGGCACTGCCAACTTGTACACCACCTTGACAAGGCCACTGAGTCCTGAAACCTGCACTCTGACTGCACCAGAGAAACTGCAGAAATACAAGTAAGTGACTCACTACCATTTTCTCAAGGACAACCGGGGATAAGAAATAAATGTTAGAATTAAAAAAAAATGTATATGTTCAAAATCTGAAATGTAACAAAAAATGCCGAAAATGGTCAGCTGGTCAGGCAGCATCTGTAGAGAGAGAAACAGGTTAAATATCAAAAAAGCTGTCAGGATTGATAAAGTGAGAAAACAAGCTAGGTTCACAGTTGCACGGAGGTGGGATGAAGTCAGGATTGTCAAGGCGATTCTGATGTTTGTGAAACCATCTAGTTAATAGTTTATTAATGGATGTTGCAGAGAAAACGAGATAAAGTAAACAAAATGTTATATAAAATCTGGGAATTGATCATCAGGACTGTTGAAACCAAAGCCAAAAAGAGAATACTGGAAAACGCCAGCAGGTAGGGGAGAGAGGGAACCTGAGTGATTATACAAAATGGATAACCTCCCATTGAAATGAGCCAATTTGATTAAAAGCAAAAAAAAAGGTTACCTGAAATTGTTGAATTATATATTGAATATTGAATCTGTAAGGTTGCCGTGTGTCCAGGCAGAAGATGAATTATTATTTCCCAACCTTTCTCAACCTTACTAATTCTTTGAAATAGTGTATGATTTCAGGCAGATAGGTCAGAGTGAGAATAGGATGATTAAAGTGATAGGTAACTGAAAGCTTAGAATTGCCCCAAGAACTAAGAGGTGCTCCTTAAATGCTCCGATCACTCAATCTGCATGTGTGTTTTCCTGATGTTGAGGAGACCACATCGTAGACACCAAATGCAATACAGCAGATTGAAGAAGGTGCAAGTGTATTGCTGTTTTGCTTGTAAGTATTGCTTTGGGATCCCAGACGGTGGAAAGGAACGAGGTAAAAGAGAAAGGTTGCGGCTTTTATGGTTGCATCAGAAAGTACTATGAGAATGGGAGTGGTTGACAGTGATGAAAGAGTAGATGATAGGTAGGAAAAACACTCCAGATGTTGGTTTAAATCGAAGGTCGACACAAAAGGCAGTGGAGGCCAATTCTCTGAATGCATTCAAGAGAGAGCTAGATAGAGCTCTTAAGGATAGCGGAGTCAGGGGGTATGGGGAGAAGGCAGGAACGGGGTACTGATTGAAAATGATCAGCCATGATCACATTGAATGGCGGTGCTGGCTCGAAGGGCCGAATGGCCTCCTCCTGCACCTATTGTCTATTGTCTATAAAACGCTGGAGCAACTCAGCGGGTCAGGCAGCATCTCAGGAGAGAAAAAATGGATGACGTTTCGGATCAAGACCCTTCTTCAGAAGAAAGGTTTGAAGAAGGGTCTCGACCCAAAACGTCACACATTCTTTCTCTCCCGAGATGCTGCTTGACCCGCTGAGTTACTCCAGCATTTTATGTCCATCAAGGAGTAGATGATAGATTTGTAAAGGGAATGGTTCCTTGCAAATACCAAAAAGTGTCGAGGAGTGGAATCATGTTGGATAATCCATTAAATATGAAGATTGGTGAAGTGGATTTGAGGCCTTGGAGAATTCCATACGTGCTTTGACTGGGAGAAGAGTGGTTCGGAGAAATGATCCAGGAAATAGATGGGGCTCAGTCAGTTAAGAAAGAGGTGAAGCGGTAGCCAAGGAATAATGAAGATATCTCAAATGCACCTTTGTGGATAGTTTTATAATCGGAGCATATATGACAAACTGGGAGAATGGAATGTTGTTCTCATAGAATGTTGTCCTCATAGAATGGCCTTTTCAGTGAAAAAAGTGAATAAATAAGAATAAATAAATCTAGCCATGTAAATGGAAACCCAAAGCTACTAAAGTATCAATGATTAGAAGTGGTGGTCAGTGATAAACTCCAGGTTGTTGAATTTAGGGATGGCACTGCCTTAGAATGCTAGTGGAAGGTGGTTAGCTTCCATTCAGATAGTAATTGTCTGGCACTGGTGCAATGATTACTTGCCACTTCTCAACCTGTTGCTGAATGTAATCCAAGCCTTCTACATTCAGGCATAAACACTGGCAATTGGGCTCATCCCTTTCCACACTTAGATTGAAACATAATATGTTTCTTCCTGACAGCACTAATTGAAAAGAAAACCACTCGCCACCATGAGTATGCCTCGAAAGGAGAACTATTACTTCGACACTCTCATGTTGTGCTTGATGATATTGCTTGTGGTGGCATGTCTGTCCTTATCATGGCACTTGTTTATGGAGTGCACGCTAGTCTATAAAGGAAAAGTGGCCACAGCTTATTTAGCTTCATTCTGTCTGTAAGTCTTTTACATTATATCACCAATTTATTTTGTATGCAGTTGACTTTTGGAGAACTTTGCAACCTGCTTGGTATCTAACAGGTTGGAAAGAGGTATGATGAACTTATTCCACCATAACACTGAGGCATTGAGAGGTTGAAGTTTAGGCTGGAGTTCTCTTTCAAACATATTTGATGTTCTTGTTGCTGTGAAACATGCAGTTACCTTGATTCAAAAGGCACTTTCGGGAGTCATGGTTTTTTTGTGATTTTTATTTTCTGCATTGTAAATAAATCGTCTTGTGCTATATCCTTTCCCAGCACAACCGCAGAGCTGCTCACTGCTGTGCCTCCCAGAATTAGTTACCTCTGAAAGCACCAAATTGAGTTTATAATTGATGTTTTCTGCATCCTGTCATCAACCTTCATGCGTTCAGATGGAGCCCCGTGCTTACCACAGAAATCCATTAAATATATGAAAGTAATTGCAAAAAGCTCTTTCCTGCAGCAGGGGAGCGCATTAGAGCAAGAGTGGCTGAAATATACTGTGTCCTCGTGTCTCAGAACTCAGTGACATTTGCTTTTTTCAATGTTTACATCAAAATTGTATTATTTCTTGGAAGGAAACATGATGATAACCATATCGCTTGACTCTGAAATTTGACCGGGCATTTCCTGGCATCAGTCATTCTTGCTTTCCTGGCACATTGAGGCCTGCTGATGATGTCTTTCCCAAAACATCCTCCCAACATTATCACCATCATCATGCCAATCTGCCCCCTTCCTTCCTCACTACCACTTCTGCTGCTAAGAGCGCACTAGATTTTAGATTTTTTTTTAGATTTAGAGATACAGCGCAGAAACAGGCCCTTCGGCCCACCGGGTCCGCGCCGCCCAGCGATCCCCGCACATTAACACTATCCTACACCCACTAGGGACAATTTTTACATTTGCCCAGCTAATTAACCTACAAACCTGTACGTTTTTGGAGGTTTCATGTCTTGTTCCCCTCCCACCACCAATTATCCCCCCTGTCCCAAGCCTCTGCCCCTCAACAAAACTGTGACAGTGTAGGAAACAAAAACTGCAAAAGCTGGTTTAAATCGAAGGCAGACACAAAATGCTGGAGTAACTCAGCGGGTCAGGCAGCATCGCAGGAGAGAAGGAATGGGTGACATTTCGGGTCGAGACCCATCTGTAGGAGCCATTTGCGTTTATTAATTATTTTAGTATATTATTATATTACTATGAATCCTGCTGTATTATTTTTGGACACCAAGAGATTAATACTATGTTTACGTATATGGACTGGGAGGATCCATGGGCGGGGCCAGAATTATGAGTATAACTTGCCCAGCACTGACGTAATGCTTCAGTGTATGACAAACCAGGAGATAATAAGGTCTTAACAGCCGTACAAGTCAAGCCTGCTAAGATAATAAGGTTTTAGCAGGTTACAGGATACGAAAGAGTGTCAGTGAGAAATTAAGTTCTTACGACATACAAACAAACAAGTTAATGACAAGAGATAAGCTAATATGTTTTTATTGCAACTTCAAATAAACGACCAACTAACAGCCACGTCGTGAAGATCTCTTTGTTCTTGTTATTTGAGTCAAGAACCACCGCTCCCATTCCTTCGTCAAACGGTAAGCTTAAGGATTTTATAAGGAAGGACTAAAGCTGGCCGCTACACCTTCTGACTGTGACAGTGTCCAATCTTAATCCCAATCCACAGCAATGCTATCAAACGTTGGTACTCAATGACATCTGCCAGCACCCTAGCCCCAGCACGGGCCCAGTCGGACTTGTGGTCACTGATTCGCAGTCCTACCCTCCAAACATTATGGATTGCCACATTTATACTTCAATGGTTCCCAGCTGCTGTGCGCTTATAACACAACTAGTAGGAACACTAGAACGTCTGGACTGCATTTTCTGTCAATAACAAGGTAGGAATTAAAAAAATACTTCTCAAAACTAATAATCCCTGTAAAAGGTTGGGTTATACAGGCAAAACAAGGCACTAATGCTTTGTGAGGAAAGGCATCATGGTGGATACTTGGAAAGAAAGCTGGCTGAAGTGGAAATGTTTACATACCCTGTACCTTGATTCCTTTAAACTGCCACTCATTCAAAGAAGTAATGTTCTCACCAGATTGGAGCCAAAAGTGACAGTCACTGAAGGACACACAAAGAAATGAGCTGTCTGTTCGCATAGAGTTTGTGTGGAAGTAACTTTGGCCAGTTTTGACAAGTTTATTTCAATAACGCCAGGGGATGATTTGCACTCCATTGAGTCATAGATACATGTGGCATGGTATCGGGCACAGGTGTCTGCACTGACCATCCTACACCACATGCAATGACCCTACATTAATCTCATTTAATTCTCCCTACGTTCCCACCAACTCTCCCCAGATTCTAAAGGAGAATCCAAATGGGGATATAGTTTAACGATGAGCATAAAAATGCCGACCATTCAGCCCTTCGAACCAGCACCGCCATTCAATGTGATCATGGCTGATCATTCTCAATCAGTACCCCGTTTCTGCCTTCTCCCCATACCCCTGCCTCCGCTATCCTTAAGAGCTCTATTTAGCCCTCTCTTGAATGCATTCAGAGAATTGGCCTCCACTGCCTTCTGAGGCAGAGAATTCCACAGATTTACAACTCTCTGACTGAAAAAGATTTTCCTCATCTCCGTTCCAAATGGCCTACCCCTTATTCTTAAACAGTGGCCCCTGGTTCTGGACTCCCCCAACATTGGGAACATGTTTCCTGCCTCTAACGTGTCCAACCCCTTAATAATCTTATATGTTTCGATAAGATCCCCTCTCATCCTTCTAAATTCCAGTGTATACAAGCCTAGCCGCACCAGTCTTTCAACATATGACAGTCCTGCCATTCCGGGAATTAACCTAGTAAACCTATGCTGCACGCCCTCAATAGCAAGAATATCCTTCCTCAAATTTGGAGACCAAAACTGCACACATCAATTAATCTCCACTTGAGCTGATCTCGTATGGGCCTCCATTAGAAAGCTAAAACTTGCCTTGATACCAAAGTTCTAGGGAGGTTAAAAGTCAACTAGTTTCCAGCATCATTGCTAGTTCACACTTGACTTTGGAGGTTATTTTATTGGAGAACTTAAAGCCATCGAGAGTCTGCGCCCAAGAAATTCATCCTCGCGACACATAAAAAAACAATGATATGCAATTGAGAAAGTTTGAACTGAGTAGAGCAGTTGTTACACATAGGAAACTTGGCTCCATGGAGCTCTCCAGCAGGAAGGACACCAATGTCCTCTCCCAGACCAATTTCCTCAGCATTGCAGGCCAAGTTGCTCACAGGCCCAAAGCCAGACTCCAAACCAGTCAATTCCAATCCAGAAACAGGCACACTATCTAAACTTTATCATGGAAAGAGTGTACAAGACACACAGATGAAAAGGTTCAAGCATACGTTGAAAGTTTCCTTGGAAAAAAATGTGACTTTCCCATTCTCCATTGGGAATCCTGACCTCAAAGTGAAGAATCTGGATGGCCTTGAAAATCTCAAGACCATGCATGTGGAAGCACCGTGTAAATGGTAGAGGAGGTGAACCAAACAAACTGCCCATCTACCCACTCAGACACCTCCTGCCCTATCTGTGGAAAAGTCAGTAGCCCCACATAGATGTCATCAGCCATCTTAACATCCACAAAACTGGAATGGTGCCAAGTCATCCTTAATCCCAAGGAACTGATAAAGAAGAAAAATTGGGGGTGACACAGTGGCGCAGCAGTAGAGTTGCTGCCTTTCAGCGTTTGCAATGCCAGAGAACCAGGTTCGATCCCGAAAACGGGTGTTGTTTATACGTTCTCCCCGTGACCTGTGTGGGTTTTCTCCGAGATCTTTGATTTCCTCCCACATTCCAAAGACATCCAGGTTTGTAGGTTAATTGGCTTGATATGAGTGTGAATTGTCTCTAGTGTGTGGTAATGTGCGGGGATCGTTGGTCGGTATGGATTTGGTGGGCCAAAGGGCCTGTTTCTGCACTGTATCTCTAAACTAAACTAAATTAGTGTCATAACAATGCTCCATTTCCACATCTCTGAATGTTATTGTGCATTATTCATTTGCCTGCTTCATGTAGTCCACCTGCTGAATCTTGAACAAATGTCCAGAGGGAGAATACTGTTTTGGCACATAAGTCTTGGCATTTGCAAATCATCCATGTGTTCTTCAAATAGCCCACTTAAAAGCAGTTGCACTCCAGTAGACTAATGGATAATTAGAATAAATGTATACAATGTAGCATGGCTACGCAATGAGCTGCTTGCAAATAAGCAAATTTATTACTTTATTCGTCTCATCTAGATTAAATGGAATGTTTGGACATCATATACAAATGGTCATTATGTTTATATATTCAGGAATGCACTAAGTAAGCTTAACACATCATTTGGAGGAGAAGCTACCAATTCCCTCTCTCTTTGCAGCTCAATCTGTATCTTAAAAGCAGAAAGATTACACATTACAAACACACACGTTAGTCCTATTGCTGGAATCCAGCTTCCGTGGTGATAGACCATTGTAATGCTAGAACAACATGCTTTAGGCAACTCGGAATGAGCCCTTTAAGCCCGCCTCCTATGAGTCTTCTCCCATATATGGTTGGCAGGCATTTCTCAACGAGCAAGGCAGGCATTTCTCAACTAGCAAGGTATAAAGGATGGCTAGCCCCCACACTATTCTTTTGATGTTTGATAATTTTGTAGTGTGGTGGGGATAATGAAGTTCTTCATTATACTTTTAACAGCATCTAAGCCATTGTTCACTAGAGTACTTATGAGACCTGACTCAACTTAATCACGTTATGACATTGTTGGAATTTTGCTGCAAGCGAGCATTATAGCTTTTTATAATGTTTGCACTTGTTCACCTTCCTTTCTAATATTAAATAATAGTTCTGTAGGAAAGGCTGGCAATAGTGGTCTGCTCAGAGCATAGATTAGTCTTTAATACAAGACTCTTTCAACAGCTGTTGCTGACCTTAAATGGCCTTATGGACATGAAAGGCTAGATGGGTCTTGTATAATTAGGGGCAGTATCCTGACAGTGGAAACTTCTCATGAAACATCACACAGAAATACACAAGTCTCTCACAAGTACAGGATAATGTACTTGTTCTGGAAGAGCACAGTTTATTTCCTCTTTCCTTCTTGGGCAACCCCTTAGAGTTAAGGTGGGTGGTTGAAGAGGCCATTGTGAGCTCCACGGTGTCCGCCACTGGTGGAGCAGAAGGGTGGGTGGATGATATTGCAAGTTTAGTAACATAACGTTTCTATGCATGTACATAGGAATTAGCTTTGTGCTTTGCAGCCTCTCTTGCATAATGTAACGCAACAAGTAGCACTTACTCTAGGTGTTTTGACGGCAACTGGTTGGTTTTGGAATCAGACACCACACAGGCAAAGTCTTAATCAATGCATGGTTTATTGTGGACAAAGTATCTTCAGTGCCCTCCAAATAGTTTGTGGGAAAAAGACCCATCATTTATTTATTTACCTCTGTACTACACAATTTGAGATTTGTAATAGAAAAAATCGCATGTGGTTAAAGTGCACATTGTCAGATTTTAATAAAGGCAATTTTTATACATTTTGGTTTCACCATGTAGAAATTACAGCAGTGTTTATACATAGTCCCCCCCATTTCAGGGCACCATAACGTTTGGGACACAGCAATGTCATGTAAATGAAAGTAGTCATGTTTAGTATTTTGTTGCATATCCTTTGCATGCAATGACTGCTTGAAGTCTGCGATTCATTGGCATCACCAGTTGCTGGGTGTCTTCTCTGGTAATGCTCTGCCAGGCCTGTATTGCAACCATCTTTAGCTTATGCTTGTTTTTGGGGCTAGTCCCCTTCAGTTTTCTCTTCAGCTTATACAGTATACATAACAATGCTTGGTGGACCCCAGCCAGTGACTCTTGGCACCGGTCGTGACCCAGTCTGAGGTTAAAGTCCCAATCACCAAGTGTCCCCCAGGCTGTGTTATACCCTCTCCATATCAGCAACATTTCACAATCAACAATTCATAGTAAATACATCAAAATGCACCTGTCTGCAAAATGCAATACACAAAGTTGGTACAGAATATTCACTCAAGGTTACCTCTGAATGCTCCCATTCCTCCCTTTTAGCTTCAATCCCCTGTAGTTCCTTTGTCGTTCGCTAGTTGCCCTCTATTTCCCATGCCATCCCTTTAACCCTTTCCATCCAAGGAATCACTATGCAACATGTTACATCCTAACGCTTTCCTTACACGTAAGCATATCACTATAGTTGCCTGACTGGCATTGCCTCGCTAAGACACAGAACAAGGGAACAGAAAACATTAACATAATGCTAAGTAAGGTGAACTAAATATACTTTACTCAGCATATCCTCAGGAAATAGAAATAATTGGACAACTGGATAAAATCTTTTATCCAACATAACATGAATTCATAAAATTTAAAGTTAATACTCAAATTACCATTACTAATTCATTGTTAATCTTCCTTTTTACATATTTTCAAACAATGTTTGTAACCTTGCTACGCTCATGGGTGGCGCATGGCTGCAGGACTGGACACTGGACAGGATAGGAGATGTGCTGTGGTGAAGCAGACAGTGAGCTCCTGCCCTTGATGGGCTGCGCTGATAGCAAAATCCCAACTGAAGTGTCTGCATTGAGGGAAACAGACTCTGGTACACTGCCCAGGACAATGCTTGAGTTCCAGAAGCCACAGGAGATATCCTACTGTTTCTATGCATGTACATCAGAATTAGCTTTGTGCTTTGCAGTCTCTCTTGCAGAATGTAACGCAACAAGTAGCACTTACTCTAGGTGTTTTGACGGCAACTGTTTGGTTTTGGAATCAGACACCACACAAGCAAAATCTTAATCAATGGATGGTTTATATGGACAAAGTATCTATACATAAGAACGCTTGGTGGACCCCAGCCAGTGACAGGCGGCTTTGTGTGCGGCACGGTTGCATAGACTCAGGTGGCTCTGGGCCTGTACTCGCTGGAGTTTAGAAGAATGAAGGGGGAACTCATTGAAACGTACAGAATGGTGAAAGGCTTGGATAGAGTGGATGTGGGGAGGATGTTTCCCCTAATGGGAGAGTCTAGGACTAGTCATAGCCTTAGAATTAAAGGACGTTCTTTTAGGAAGGAGATGAGGAGGAATTTCTTTAGTCAGAGGGTGATTAATCTGTGGAATTCTTTGCCACAGAAGGCTGTAGAGGCCAAGTCAGTGGATATATTTAAGGCAGAGATGGATAGATTCTTGATTACTACGGGTGTCAGAGGTTATGGGGAGAAGGCAGGAGAATGGGGTTCGCAGGGAGAGATAGATCAGCCATGATTGCATGGCGGAGTAGACTTGATGGGCTGAATGGCCTAATCCTACTCTTATGATCTTTTGACAGCCTGATGGTGGACAGAAGTCTCAAGCGTTGCACTGACAACTGGACTCTCACGTGCTGAGAATAATGTTGGTATTCACTGTTGCTCTGATCACACCATCTGTACACCCCTGAAGAGCCTGGCAAATAACTCCTGAAACATAGCTGCCGGCTCCTTGATTGAGGTCCACTGGGACATCTCAGTGTTCATAAAGAACTGAAATCTTCCCTTGCTGGACGTCAACCTTGTTAACAGTTCTGTTGTACTGAAATCATCTGTCAAATGAGGCAGAAATCTGCATTGTCAGCTGTGTGTTACTTAAGCATTGCAATTATACTGGTGAGGCAATTCCAGCTCTGTACAAGTTCCAAGAAAATCTGGAAATGGATTCCCCCATGATCCTACATCGTATGAATCCCTTCTGACTGCACAAAGTGACTCAGAATAACTATCCACCAGTGTTCTCCAGAAACATTCCCTCATCCTGAGGTGAAATTAATCTGGTATGGGGTACTGGTTAGAGACACTGATGCCACATTGGCAACTTGGCCTTACCAATAAGTAACTTAACTTGGGTTCACCTTGGTCTCATTTGATCACTGCAGGCCAGCAATATTGACTTAACTTCAACCTCAGTCCAGTAGAGATAGTAACTCCCCTAATCCATGACTGCAGCCCTTTAGTATCGGGCATCTTCCTTCATGAGACGCACCCCTCTAACAGTGCCAGTATCTGAGCTGATGTTGGTCAGGACAGCATCATCTGCTTCTGGTGGTAGCTATAACTCTTCCTGTTTCTATGATGACTGATAACAGGGTGGCACAGTGGCAGAGTTGCTGCTTTACAGCGGCAGAGTTGCTGCTTTACAGCACCTGGGTTAGATCCAGACCTCGGGTGTTGTCTGTACAGAGTTTGTACGTTCTCGCTGTGACCGTGTGGGTTTTTCTGGGTGTTCCCTCCCAATTTCAAAAAAACATGCAGATTTGTAGTTTAATTGGCTTCTGTAAATTGTCCCTAGAGTATAGGATGCAAAACTAGGATAACATGAAACTAGGTTGTTGGTCAGTGCAGACTCAGTGCACCAAAGGGCCTGTTTCCAAGCTGTATCTCTAAAGCTAAAACTGAAAACAGGTTGGACAAAATGACTATCAATTGACTGGCAATAAATGTGTAAAGATATGAGGGAACAAGGCTTCTTAATGAAGGCTAAATTCATTTAATAATGGTACAAGTGAATAAATGTTCACCGGATTGCAACCTTTTAACACTCACTAAATCGCAGCCTTAGGAAGACTTCTACAAATGATACAAGCACGGTCTGATACAAGATTTTGTTTTGATCACTGTCCACCTTGGCTCACAAGGCCTACTAGTAGTTCAATTACAGTAGAATCTTGAGTTGTGTTGTCTGAGTGACATACCGAGTATATTTAAATAACATTTGAATAAAAGAGTTACATTTACCAACCCTTTGCATTTGTGAATCTTCTATGAAGTCTGATGTGATAATCGGTACATTGAGAGGTGATGTGCCATACCTCTGGCATATTACTAAGGCCTTCAGAACATTTTATTGTTCTCTTTTTTTTGTTCTCCTTATCTGTACAGAAAATAGATTTGATTTGATGAATCTAATGTTGTTAAATATAGACGTAGCTCCTGGATACAGTTGCCTGACCAATTGATCAAGAATTCTCAGAGTTTAAGGCCATTGCCCTTATGTAACTCTTATAACCTTGCTAGTTTTAGTAGGGTGTTATAGTAATTGGGCTATAAAAATCACTATTCTGGATTAGTCTCGTGCTTAAGCAGCTACCGCTTTAATTGCTTTCTCGTAACTTCAGCAAAAGTGACAGTGTGGTCAGCACTTTTCCATTTTTAAGCTCTTCTTCCAATTATATCACGATCTCTTGCATCTACTAGAAGAGGCACGCAAGTTCACTCATTTGAAAAGCAACACTGCCAACTATGGAGCATTGTGTCCCAGCACAATGGATTCTGGATTATCTCTGGGTTGTGACTTGAATTTACATTTTCTTCAGACTCCGAAATAATGGGGAAGTGAAAAAGTAAGGAAGGACTGATCTGAGCTTTACACCATAATCCTATAATTATTATTTTTTCTCTCCAGGGATACATCCAACTACTCCTTTAATCCATTCATACTGTAAGATTATATATTTTGAGTTAATCCACACCTTTATGTTTCTCGATGAAGGACACATCATAATTTCCCAACTTTTAACTCTGTTCTCCCAGTTGATGTAGAGTCACGGTGGTGGAGTGGTAGAGTTGCTGCCTTACAGCTCCAGAGACCTGGGTTCGATCCTGGCTATGGGTACTGTCTGTACGGAGTTTGTACGTTCACCTAGTAACCTCGTGGGTTTTCTCCTGGTGCTCTGGTTTCGTCCCACACTCCAAAGACGTACAGGTTTGGCTTTGGTAAAAATTGTAAATTGTCCGTAGTGTGTAGGATAGTATTAATGTACGGGTGGTTAGTGCAGACTCTGGGCTGAAGGGGTTGTTTCCATGCTGTATCTCTAAACTTCCCAATGGTAGCACTCATAACTTTGAGTTAGAAGGTTTAAGTTTGTCCTACTACAGGGAACTGAGCACAAATCCAGGCTGCTGCTCCAGAGTAATACAGAGGGAGGCTGTACTGTTGGAGGTGTGATGTTTGGTTATGGAATTAAATTAAGACTGTTTTACGCAAGAAACAATATTTTTATGATACAACTTTATGATCAGGCCTAAATATTAATGTGATTGCATCTATGTGCAGGATCCTGATCTGGGATGATTAGTCCAAGAGTATAGTCTTTTATGTTACCACAGAGAAAGGGTGTCAACTGGCACATGTTCTCAAGACCTCTCTCTCTTCGAGTGCAATTCAAAGATGTGACGGGTGAATCTGAGTGTAACTAGAGAGAGATGTTTATGAGGACTCCCACTTCCCTATTTTTAGATTCTAAAAGAAGGTGTTTAAATCTTTTATAAACACACGAGAACAAGTCTTCCCAAGCCTCTTTATGATTCTAGTAGGAAGCATCTGAACTCGTGCTGTTCAGAATGATGATTTTTCCCGGACAATTCCCTTGAATCAGTTCTTTATCTCTTTAATAATTAATAGGTTTTCTTTTCATGTTCCCTGACAATGGACAATAGACAGTTTCAGAACAGACTCGACTACTACCAAATAATTCTGTTATATCTCTAGGTTTTGCTTTTTTATCAATAATCCCTGACAATTATTTACTATTAATATGTACATGGTCATTTAAAAAAAAAATTTTTCAACTATTCGTAATGAAATCCATTTATTCAGCTAGGTTTGAAAAAAGCAGTTGGTATTTGCTCAGATTTTCATCTACCTCGTCATCACATGGTGTATTGATCCCTTGGTAAGGAGAATGTGCAGCTGGGAGCTCCTCGATATCGTATTAATATTTTATTCAGCATATACTACATGTGAATTTACAACAGTTACACAAAAGCTGTTTCTTCACTGGAGCAGATGCAAACCGGAGAACAAAAGAATTATCAGCCAGGATGACTCGGATGCCGTCTCTGGAAATATTAATGCCCTTAATACTAACCCAACTAATTGCCAGCTTAATGTATGCCACCTTTCTTGCAATTATAATGTCTTAGAATAGATGTGTAGGTGATCCCTTCTCTGAGTCATGCGTTGTCAATTCTTGCAAGTTTTTGCAGTACCTGTTTATGTCCTGTAAGACTGCAATAGTCCCTGGACAAGACAACGTGAGTAACAACCAAATTTCCATGTAATGGTATGAGTGTTTATTAAGTACTAGACCAAGTGGACCCATTGGGCCCAAACCTCTCCTGCATTGGTGCAGCACCCTGTCCTCCCCCCCTCCCCTCTCTCCTCAACCCTCCCCTCCCCTCTCCCTTCTCCCCCACTCCCCCTTCCCCTCCCCCTCCCTCCCTCCTCCCCTCCCCCTCCCCTCCTTTTAAAGTTTAAAAATGTGAATTACTTTTAAAATATAACCGATTTCAATAAAACTACTTGCATTATCACTAAAGTGGGCCTAAAATTGTCGTCCTATCGTGTACCGTTTTGGCTGAAGTTCAGTCACAAACAAGATAACAAACGAGAGTTTTAGTATATAGATAAGATTCTGTACTGAGGATGGACGCTTGTTGACACAGACCAATGTCCAGACACATATGTTGTTGTCTTCTGTTTATTCTCATTTTACCTCTCCTCATACAATCCAGAAGCAGTGCTTTGGATTTATTCCTCAATCCTCAAACAATGCTCACTCTATCACCATCCATGTATGGTTTTTACCAGGATCCACTCGATTTAATTAGCTCTGGTGGCATATTTTTGAGCATGAATGTCGATACGAACTTGGTGGCCCAAAAGACCTGTTTCTGTGCTTCATTTCTCTTTGGCTATGACCTACTTCTTGTATCTGTTACCATAATGAACACATGCTGACAGATGGCTGATTCCTTTTGCTGAGATGTTGTATGGAGGAGGAGTTTTCCATTTCTTCAATTCTGCAGCTTTTTCTCAGGTAATTCAAAACCAAAGACTACCAGAAACAATTATGTCCAAAATGGGTTATTAACATTAGTACCATTTGGGCAATGTTCTAAGAATCGTTTGCCATTTGGGACTAGCATAGCACATGAAGTTTCCAAGCTGAAATGCATAAACTAGCGGTCACTGCAAGTAATTATGGTGATTTGGTTTTGATGAAGCATTTAATTAACAGTTTATTCCTACACATAGCAAAGGTGGTAATGACTTATTGAAGTGGATCCTGTACTTCGTCAAACTTGACTTGATACTCTACTTCAAAGTGTATCGTCCCATCACCAGCCAGCTAATAATGGCAGAAGATGCAAAAAAATACAAAGTTGGTCAGGCAGTGGGAGAGAGAAAGAGTGAAAATTGCTAGATTGCCTTTTGCAAAATGCCACCTGTTTTGATGAAAAGTCATCGACCTGATAAGTATTTCCATCATTTTCTTTTTTTAAAAACATTTCAGATAGCCAGCATCTGCTGTATCTTGCCACTGATTTTCCAAGGATGGTTTGCAATTAACAGGTGTTGATTAGTGGCTTGCACTGATATGTGCAATGTTCCTTCCTGTGGAACGTTTCTTCATCGTTATCATTGCATTCAATTGTGTCCGTGTTCAAGTTTGCTTTTCTGCCCAGCTATGGGTTTATAATCCTGCTCACTCCTCCAGAGCTCACGTTGGCCCAATTCCAGCACGTGCCTCACTCTCAGTTATTCAAAACATGAGAGAGACTACTTCTGACCTTGCTTCTTTGTGCAGGCAGTTTTTTCCATGACATTTTACAGTAAAATCATTACTTTTTCTACAGTAGCTGCAGGTCTTCCCAGTAGCGGCCTAAACTCAGCCTGGTGCTTCCTCTCTCAGTTCCAGGACAAGAGGTTTTGCTATTTTTTAGCCTTGTCCTATATCTTGCTTCGGGCGGGCCTTGGGAATTTCCTGACTTTAAGTACAGCTGGCATGTTTTGTACTCAAAACTCCCCGGTGACTTTCTCTTGCTTCATCATGTGTGACAAGCCTCATCCATCTTCATCAAGGTTAGTTTAACCTCTTAAGGCAGCTGCTCTTGTACCCTCAAATTCATAATCCCAACTTTGATTTCAGTGAATCTTTCCTGGCATAATGTTGTCACTTTCTCAGTAATTTATCTGCATTTCCCCAGTATCATGCATTCTCTGATTGAATGTGTTCTCGAAGATTGTTCTTTAAATGGTTAGCAGCACTGAGAAAATACTATCAATGCCAGCACTATCCTGTAATTGTCCCCACTCGTGTCAGTACAAATACAGGAGGGTGGTCGCATGTGCTTCGGCACTTACTGGAAGAAGTTGTATCACTGCTACTGGGTCCAGCATCGGGAAAAAAACTCAATCACAAGGGCTTGCCAACCACCTTCCCACAGAGCTGAGGGTGTCAGGAGTGTTATGGGGAGAAGGCAGGAGAATGGGGTTAGGAGGGAAAGATAGATCTGAAAGGCGGAGTAGACTTGATGGGCCGAATGGCCTAATTCTGCTCCTCTCACTTATGAGCTTGCATCATGGAATAGCTGGTGGAAGAAAATCCTCCAAATCTACTGTTCAAATAATCCAGCTTTTACCAGCCTACATAATGTGACTTTTCACATGATCACTACCACCGCTCCCAATGTGTGCAGGAATAGTAGGCAGTTGTGTGATTTTTTTTTGTTTAGCACATTGATATTTTATTGAACAAATAGCGTTTGATTTATTGTTGCTGCAACAGCTTCACAAGATGGTGGCGTTGGTGGGTCCGACGTTCAGAGGAAAGCCTTAGAACAAAGGAGTCGCCTGATCAGTTAAATGTTGGCAGGTACGCACTGATGCAGCCAAAGTGTGCCATGTGTACGTTACAGTTTAAAACTAAAGAGCAGGAATGCAGATCACAAGAGAAGACATAAGGTTGGGGCTGGGGAAGATCAAGTAATGGAAGTGAACACAATGTGTTTAAACGCTTTAAATGTTAAAGACATTAAGACGTTTATTCGGTTTCTCTTTCCACAGGCGCTGCCTGACTTGCTGAGTGTTTCCAGAATTTTCTGCTTTAATTTCAGATTCTGGCCCCTGTGGGTTTTTGATTTGGGTTTCGTCAAGGACCAGAGGGACAGGGATCAGTCAGGGACTGGGAATTTGGTATTCAGCCAGGATTGGGAAGATGTAGGTAAGTCCGTAATCGGGAGTATAGAATTCGGTACAGGATCAGGAAGATAGAGGTCAGTTCAGAATTGGGAGGGTGGAGGTCATGCCAGGATGGGGAAGGGTCAGGTCAGTCCTGAATTGGAATGGTAGTGTTGGGAATGGGAATTCAGGTTCAGACCGTGATGGGCAGGAGCCAGCCACAGCTAGATGGATAGGGATCTGGCAGGGATTGGGAGTGTGAGTCAATAAAGCAAAGGGAGGGGTGTGTGGCAGCTCAGTAGATTAGTGATTGGAAGGTGCTGCACAAGGACCACATACTTTGGGTAGAGGGACCAATATCAGAGGGAGGAGGGAAGTGGAAACGGGAGCTGAGGAAGTCCACTATATTACGTTAAAGCATTCATGGGCCATGCATCTGGGACCAAGTCCAAAACATGTCCAGGTTTACAGCCAGATGAAGAAAACTCATAGATTCTTCAATTCAACGTCAATCTCGATTCAACGTCAATCTCGAATTAAATTGGCCCAGCACACAAAATGTCATGCTTTGTGATCTAATTTTTATGCAGGAGAATCCTAAGTAAATTTGGCACTTATGGAGGTCTGATTCCTAGCTCCAAAGCTTAATTTATCTCCTAAACATCCATACCTGAAGGTCATAATCAGCAGACCTTAAGTATGAGAAAGTGGAAAATCATTCTCCATTGTTCACTTACCATGAAAGCTTGTTCTTTGGAATGCAAAGCTTTATCCATCACTTCTGCTTTCAGTCCTTTGCTGCCATAGTATTGGTGTCTAGCTTTCTGAACATTGACTGGGGCACCAGTGCAGTGCAAACAAGCCATAAATGATGAGGCCTGGCAGTCTGAGGAAGGGTCCCGACCAAAAATATTGTCATTGTCAAAATATTGTACATTCCCTCGATAGATGCTACCTGATCAACTGAGTTCCTCTGGCACGTTATGTTTTGCTTAAGATTCCAGCATCTGCAGTTTCTTGTGCAGTTAAATGCAGTATTGTCCAATGTTTATGATTATGCCTAATTCCATACATTCAAATGTCACCTATCCATGTTCTTCAAAGACCTGCTGTTACTCCAACACTTTGTGTCTTTTTTCCATATATTCTGACCTAATATGCAATGTGGTTTTACTTGTAAAATTCCACAATTACAGTAATTATTTACTACTACTTCGCAGGAGTTCATTTTGTCAAATAGTCTGTTGACAGAGATTTATATAGCCCTTTCCTGATTATTTTAGTTTGAGGGACACAAAGCCTTTGATAGCTGTAAATACGATTCAATGGCAAACATAACAAGCACAAGTATCTACATGTATCTGAAACCCTGAGCTACTTATTCAAGCAGCACCTCAGTGGGTTAACACAATGGTGTTTGCTCTGCTTGTCTTGCACTAGTGTTGACTGCAACTATTAATCAAATACAAGACAAATTGACAGTTATGTTTTAATAATGAATGAGGACATTAAAAAATGAAATCGATTACATTTTGCAACATTTTCCATATACATTCACACCGCTTCTGTTATGAGTCACGTAATAAATTAACATTATTCCGAGGCAGAGGAAAATTAATTACCTGCTTTACCCAACTGTTTTATCTGTACACTTTAGTTTATTTATTTTTTCACATTTACCCAAAGGCCATTATCAAGAAACATGCTTCACCTGATCTTTGAGGAGTCAAGAGTGTTTAATTGTCACGCGTACCAAAAACGGGACAGTGAAATTCTAACTTATAACAGCATAACATCTCTGTAAACACATTGCTCACACTTGGAAAAAGTTTGTCACTACACTATTGAAGAAGATATTCGGAAATCTGCAGGAATTGCTGTTTGTCCCACATTAAATCTGATACTTCTATTAAAACTACACCCTTGGCTGTAATGTGGGTTGTTCGGAGGTTATAAAATGGGTTACTTAAAGGGTAACCTGGCATTTTTTCAATCCTGGAATACCTGTGGTGTGCACTAATCTGTAATGTTAGATTATAAAAAGAAAGGTCCAGTTTAAAAACTTGCTGACCTTGCTCTCACTGTGTGAAAATATTGATTGCTAACACGTCTTTTAGTGAATAGGACCAAAGGCTAACTTCATGGGACTTGGCTTTCTTAATGGAGCAGTCACTTGAAACAGTCTATCACAGAGTGAATTCATTTGTATGCCTATCATTGACAAATGTAGGCTCGGTAAACCATGTAGAACCACCAAAGTTGTAGGTAATAATATTGGTACTATGACACTTGAATTTATTTGCACCAGATCACATCAAAACAACAAAGTAATTTAGACAGTGTGGCGCGACGAAAGAGGCCCGAAATAAAGGCGAGGAGCCGGGTATTTCGGGAGGTTTGGTTTTATTACAGTTATCAGACCGGTCAAGTCTGCTGGAATGACTTTGCGCCCAAAACCTCGTTCTTCAGTCTGAAGACGGGTCTCGACCTGAAACGTCACCCATTCCTTCTCTCCTGAGATGCTGCCTGACCTGCTGAGTTACTCCAGCATTTTGTGAATAAAAACTTCTGAATTGATCAGTTCCACATCCTGGCATGGGATTATACATTGTATAATCTCTTAAATTGAGGAAATCCATTCCTACCAGCAGATGGCCCTTGCCAAATAAAACTTCCGTTAGCTTTAACAGCTGAACAAAGTGTTTGTGAGTGAAACTAGAGTAGGAAGTAATGTACAAATGCGCATCAAAAATTTCTCAATGATATTATGATCAGAAAGGTAAATAAAAACAAATGAAATGATAAATAAGCCATGTTCTAGGCTTGTTAGCATCTTTAATGGCTTGGACTGAGGAGAAATGGTACACAAGCTGTGCTGATTTCCTCATATTTAAGTACTAATGAACTTCCCTTTGAGACCAGACATTACCATGAGACGGATACATAACTCGTGGCACTTTCAGTACTTAATTGTTGTGTTTTGACAGCTGCCACTGCCAATTATGTTGAAGCTCAGCCCACCCGTATTTTTCTGCCAGACCACCCTGGCAATTAACAAGGGAGCCTGAGACACAGCCCAAACTCGGAAATTAGATAATCATTGGCGTATCTGCAATTCAGCATGTGAAAGATTAATTGAATTTATGACATTGAATCTGGCATCCTTTTATTATTGTTGTAGCAATGAAAGACCGGCTCTTCAACTTGTTTAAAATTTGTTGTCAGAATGTCCAGTGGCTTCCACAGCCATCTAGATTAGACCCGGTTTCCCACTAGAATTTATCTATCCCCACAATGACCTCAATCTCCGTCGCAACTGTTTTGACATTACCTTTGCCCATCCTAGTGTTGTTTTCTATGTCCTTCTTTCTCCTCAGCTGAGGTTTTCTACCCTACTTTGGTTGTTTGGACAATTTTCTGTAATTTTGGTCTCGCCCTGTCCCCTCTTCCTGACCCTCGATCTGAACCCTCTCAAACATCTGCTATCTTCTGCTCTCCGGAATCAGCGCATCATCCTTCTAAACATGATGCCACCATCGAATACGTCTCCTCCTCCCCTTCCCCTCCCCTCCTCCCCCTCTCCCCTTTCAGCATTCAGAACTGACTGTTCCATCAGTTACTCAGTTTAAGTTTTTATACTTTTAGGGGTACAGAATAGAAACAGGCCTTTCGGCCAACTGAATCCACGTTGACCGTTGATCACCAGTTTGCACTAGTTATTTTTTCTCCACTTTCTCATCCATTCTCTACACTCGAAGGTCAATTTATAGAGGCAACTTTATTTTCAAGCTTTCATACCTTTGAGCTGTGGGAGAAAACCCACGCGGTCACAGGGAGAGCAAGCAAACTCCACATAGACAGCACCCGAGGTGAGGGTAGAACCTTGATCTCTGGCACTGAGGGAGCAACTCTACCAACTGCGCCACTGTGCCACTTTGGATCAGTCTCCATTTACCCCCCTGTCTCACCCCCCCCTCCCCTCCCCTCCCTATGTCTGGACTAGCTCTATGTGACACTGACATTTTTACATTCTTTCCCTTATATACTTTTGCTCCTGTTCCCACCCTGAGGATAAATAGTTAGATGGTGTCAGTTGTGAGTGACTGGTTCAGAGTAGTAATCTGTCAATCTCATTCCAAAAGTGCCCGGTTGTCTCATGTGCCTGGGTCTGGATCCCAGAATAGGCGTGCAACATGGCAGGACCAATCTAGGCTTGACAGGCTTGGCCTTCCTTCTTATTCTCAGAGTTCTGGCATTCTAATTAATGACCTACAAACTACCATGGAACATTGAGCCATGGAGTCACAGAGAGATGCAACATGAAAGCAACCTTGGCCCCACTGAAGCTGCACTCACAGTGGCCAATTAAACTTGCTGCAGGCCTATCAGCCCAACTCATCCACATCGACCAGGGCATCTAAATGAGCTCGACCCATTTGTCTGTGTTTAACTCGTAAGCTTCCAAATCGTTTCTACCTGTGAACCTGACCAAATGTCTTTTAAATGTTGTAATTGTACCTGCTTCCATAACTTCCTCTGGTAGCTCATTCCATGTATCTACCACTCTTTGTGTGTGGGAAAAAATAGCGCCTCAGGTAGTTCTTAAATCTTTGTCTTCTCGCCTCAAATCAACGGCCTCTGGTTTTAGATCTCCCTAATCTGGGATAAAAGACGGTAACCTTCCACCTTATCTATGCCCTTCATGATCTTGTATAGCTCTTTAATGTCACTTCTCGCCCTTCTGCAGTACAGGAAAAAATAAAACAGCCGATCCAGCCTCTCCTTGTAACTTACTCCACTCCAGATCCAATAACATCCTTGGAATCTTTCCTGCACTCTTTGAGTTTATTGACATTTTCCTGTAGCTGGATGATCAGAACTATGCACAATATCCGAATAAATTCTCCCATACAACTTGTTCAGTTGCAACAGGACGTGCCAACTCCTGTACTCACTAAGTGTAATGTGGACTCTACCTGAGTCACCCATTTCTGGGAACAATGTACTTGTACCCTGAGATCTTTGTTCTACTACATCCTTCAGAGCCCTGGCGTTTACTGTGTAAGTCTTACCCTGCTGCCACTTACCAAAATGCAACAATTTGCACTTTTCCCCAGGTTAAATTCCATCTGCCATTCGGTGGGCCAGTTGCCCAGTTTATTGAAATCCTGTTGGAATTTTTGATAGCCTTCATTGGGATGTAGCAGGAAACTGGAGCACTTGGAGAAAACTCTCATGGTCACAGGGAGAACATTCAAATCAACAGACAGCACCCGAGGCCAGGATTAAACCCAGGTTTGTGGTGCAATGAGACGGTGATCTGTTTATTCTAATCCCTAGTTTCTCACAGGCCAAACTCAATTCCTGATGCCCTGATTACATAACAGTCTGATATGGCAATTTCCTATTATAATCCCAGCTCACACGGTCATGGTCTTTTTTCATTTGATTTAGAGTGCCTGATGGCTTTGCATGCAAATCCCTTCTGGCCTGATGATGACAGAAATCTTAGACTCAATACCACAGTTCACTAAGGTCAATAAACTGGTCACCTACTGAATGTGGAGATTGGGGAAATGGTGAATTCTATCCAGTTCCAAGTCAGACCCGGTTTATAGGTAATTCCAAGAGTGAGTGGGAGATGTTAAAGAGATGATTGCAAATCAAAGCTGGCAGGATATTTGTGGATCCAACACATCCCGATTGTGCCAAATTGGAACTTCTTTAAAACGTTAGCTCCATTTTTCTCTCTCCACAGGCACTGCCTAACCTGCTGAGTATTTCCACCATTTTCTGATCTATTTCCACAAGTTGCAATGTTAATGATTTTAAATCCTTATCAGAGTTGCAGGTAAGTTCTCTTAACACCTGGTACTAAGGCATAATTTGTCCCTGAATTTTATAAAGAGGAGCTAGTGTGGCACAGTGGCACACCTGTAGAGTTGCTGCCTGGCAGCGCCAGAGACCCAGGTTTGATCCTGGCTATGGATGCCGTCTGTACGGAGTTTGTACGTTCTCCCTGTGACTGCATGGGTTCTCTCCGGGTGCTCCGGTTTCGTCCAAACACTCCAAAAACGTACAGGTTTGTAGGTTACTTGGCTTCAGTAAAAAAGTTGTAAAATTGTCCCTAGTGTGTAGGATAGTGCTAGTGTACCGGATGATCTCTGGTCGGCGTGGACTCGGAGGGCCGAAGGGCCTGCTTCCGCACTGTGTGTCGAAAAGCTGAAGATTGACACAAAAAGCTGGAATAACTCCGGCAGCATCTCTGGAGATATTGAATTGGTGACGTTTTGGTTCGAGACCCTTCATCAGCTGATGTTTTGGCTCCTGCTTTTCATACCCAAGGAACCTAACATCAGTTTTCAGAACCTTACACGCAGCCTGAGCATCGACAATAGTGTTTGATGAATTTACTGACAAATGTGTCTGGAATTCAGCCTCGGTGCTTCCATTCTGCACGCCCCAGTTGGCACCAGATAGAGGAGCCAAACTGTTATGAGTTTTGTTTGTTTCAAAAAGAAACTTGAAACTGCAGCAAGGCCCCCAGGGTAAAGTCGCACCGTAGTTGAAAAGTGTTGGGCAGAACAGGACGCTACTCGCACGGGAGTGTTTGGTGATGCTGAGCTCAGGTTTTAATAGCCTGCAGATTGTAATTATAGAGGGACACTAAGAGCTCGAAAACCTTGCCAAAGACTGAGTAAGTGTGATGGATTGATGAACTTGTCTGGTATTCAACTTTTCACGAAGACAATTGAATATTATCACACAATGAGACAAAACACATGCTTAATTTAATTGCATCATCTGTACAAGGTTTGAATGTTACTGCTAGTGACTTTCACTAATAGTTAATAAATTATTCAGTGACTGACAGAACAATTGGTGAAAATCAAATCCAATTCCAAGCACATGGCAACCTATAATTCCATTGAAATAAAAGTCCTTCAAAATAAGCGTGTTGGAATAGAATTGTTATGCTGATGAAATGCTCACAGCAAAGTATCAGGATAGACTGTCACTCACTGAAGCCTGCATCTGAGAAGGAAACAAGCTGTTAGGAAATAACCAATTCAGTAAAGCCGTCATCATAACAAACCTTAATGCAGCAGGTATTGTTCATAAACCATCACTTACAGGGAAACAGTCACCAGATCGTAAAAGCAATACAACATCCTAAACTGATGAGAAAAAAAAGATTTGCATTTAGACAAGATCTTTCACAAACTCGGAACTTATTGAAGTGCTGTATCGCCAATTATGTACTTGGAAAGTCATGTCAATTTTGCAATCCTGGAAGCAAGGAAACATATCTATGTAGAGCAAGATCTCTCAAATAATAAAGTAACAATGAGAGCATCTGTTTTAAGTACGATTGTGGGATAATGGACAATAGGTGCAGGAGTAGGCTATTTGGCCCTTCGAGCCAGCACCACCATTCAATGTGATCATGGCTGATCATTCACAATCAGTACCCCGTTCCTGCCTTCTCCCCATACTCCCCATACCCCCTAGTCAGGATTGCTTTCATATCCCCCCTTTATCTCCCCCACCCTTTGTCACAGTTGTCCCTTTCAATCTAAACTAATCGCCACAATCCAGAATGTTGTCGACACTAATTTGGCCTGCCTTCCCACCTGTAAAAGCTCAGCAGGTTGAGCAGCACCAGGCTGTGGAGAGAGTTCCTCTAATCCTCGTCTTCCACCCTACCAGCCTCCACATCCAGCACATCATTCTCCAACATTTCTACGACCTCCAACATGATCCCACCAACAGTTACATCATTCCATCACCACCCATGACCGCTTTGTGCAGAGACTGCTCCCTCCGCAACTCCTTCATTTCATCCCTTCAGTTCATCCCTTCCCACCCAAACCACCATCTCCCCAGGTACATTCCCCTGCAACCGCAGGAGATGTAACACCTGTCCTTCTACCTCCTCCCTCACTTCCACCCAGGGACTCCAACAGTCCTACCAGCTGAGACAGAGGTTCATGTGCACTTCAAACCACATCTACTACATCCGGTGTTCCTGATAAGGCCTTCCCCCATTATATCGGCAAGACTCGGCAACCATTTTGCCCATCACTTGTGCAGGCTCTGCCAAGGCCCACTAGCTCTCCCGGTTGCTAACTATTTTAAATCCTCTTGCCATTCTCAATATTGACCTTTCTGCCCTGGGCCTCATTCATTGCCAGAGTGAGGTCACATGCAAACTGAGGGAACAGTCCCTCATATTCCGCCAGGGCAGCTTACAAGCCAATGGTATGAATATTGAATTCTCCAATTTTAGGTCTACCAAAACCCCCACCTTCCCCCCCCCCCCCCCTCTCACCTTTGCCCAATGGATTCATGCCTATTTTTCCCCTCCCTCTCCTCTTCCACCTACATTTCTTCCTCTGGCTTCACAATTTGCAACTTGTCAATCCTTTTGTCTCATACCTATCATCTTTTCATCTCTGGCATTTGTCCAACAATCGGTCTATCAAAATTCCCCCTCACCTGTATCCCCACCCTTTACGTGTCAGGGAAGTAATAGACATTGTCCTGCCCCTCCTCTCTTCCAGCTTTCTTCCCCCCCACCCACAATCAATCTGAAGAAAGGTCCTGATATGTCACCTATCCATGTTCTCCAGTGATGCTGCCTGACCTGCTGAGTCACTCCAGCACTCTGTCTTTCTTTGTAGGCGAGCATCTGCAGTTCCTTGTTTCTATAGCAAGCATCCTATCGGAATGTATCACAACCTGGGACTCGACCTGAAACGTCACCCATTCCTTCCCTCCAGAGATGCTGCCTGTCCCGCTGAGTTACTCTAGCTTTTTGTGTCATGTACCTATTACTTGCTAGGCATTGTCCTGACCTTCTCTCTTCCAGCTGTTTTACCCCACCCCCACCGTCAATCTGAAGAAGGGTCGCAAACGAAATGTCACCTATCCATGTTCTCCAGAGATGCTGTCCTACCCGCTGAGTTACTCCAGCACCTTGTGTCTTTTTTTTCTCTCTCTGCAATTCCTCATTTCTATATTTAGTGGGCTATGTTGTGCAAGAAATGGGGAAAGGAAGAATTTTGAACGTGGACCATGGTTATCCTACTAGAAAACCTGTAAAACTAGTTAAATCAGAAGTAGCTACACTGTTAATTTTTTTTTTCAAGTGCTCATTTTTGAAAAGGATTGGCTGCCATTCTGATGAATCTGAGAGTGGTTGAAGTAGGCTTCCCAACATGCTCGCAACCTTTCCTGATTTATGCCCTCCACCAATACCCAGTCACACTAACCCAACCACCCACTGGCTCAACAGACTGATTGCTGAAATCGCCACGCGTTAGTTATCTGGTTAGCTATAACTATTGATGAGGAAGCAACAACTATCTGGAAACTCGCCAAAGAAATCAATCAGATTAATTTATTTCTCAAAGCCATCAGCGTACAATATTTTACATCATATTCCTATAGAAATAACACATTATGCAAATATAATATTCTTCAATAAATTGTTAAACTAAAAATACATCAACCTTCCTTCAATCAGGCCCGATCTGCTCCTTGGATCGAGGTAATTGTTTGGCTCTGATCCCAGAACTGGAAGTCTTCCTTGCTTGTGTTTGACAAGTACGCTGCATGCATGATCCGTGCCTCCATATCAACCACCAGGGCTCTTCACTGCCACTTTGATTATGTGAAGCTCAGACAGTGAGTTGTCCATGTTGCCTTGGTCTGGCAATCACCTTTGTCCTAACGGGTCCCTCAGTATCCTTATTCACTCCATTCAACTTGTTTAAAATGCACAATAACACAAAGCTCCCAGGTAAGCTAGTTTTTCAAGAGTAATTTTAAGTAAGTTGGACAGCACATGGCAGCAGTTTCTCTTGGAATTGCAATGAAAGTTGTGCTTGGGCTTCGCTTACACATTTATAGACCCATGCGTCAGACAACCTAGCAAACATGATGGTAAATTAATCCTAACTGGTGACAGGAAATCTATTTCTAATGGTAGACTTGTAACCATGGCCTGGGGTGGCTCATATTTGGTCTGCAACATTGAGGGACTTGATTCGATGAGCAGCAAGAAGCCCCCTGATGCTGTGTGTCGGAAGGAACTGCAGATGCTGGTTTAAACCGAAAATATACACAAAATGCTGGAATAACTCAGCCCCTGATGCTGATGGACAGCTTGTAGGCCAAGGCAATACCACTTGCTTCCTGACTAGACTGATCAGGGCGAATGCCTAAGGATAAAATGTTTCCACAGTGAAGCTTATATTGACATCAAAGCTTTCCCATTGAAAATTGTTTGCTGCTTAAAAGCTTACGAGAGAGTGACAACCAACACTTCCAGCGGTTTATGGTGGATTATTAATGTTCGTTCCAGTATCAGAATATTAGAATGTGTACATTTTCATTGTATTTAGTTTCTTTTCAGCAATACTCTATTTATAGCTGCATAGAACCATCGAAACATAGAAAATAGGTGCAGGAGGAGACCATTTGGCCCTTCGAGCCAGTACCGCCATTCATTGTGATCATGGCTGATCATCCACAATCAGTAACCCATGCCTCCCTTCTCCCCATATCTCTTGATTCTGCTAGCCCCTAGAGCTCTATCACACTCTCTTTTAAATTTATCCAGTGAATTGGCCTCTACTGCCTTCTGTGACAGAGAATTCCACAAATTCACAACTCTCTGGGTGAAAAAGTTTTTCCTCATCTCAGTTTTAAATGGCCTCCCCTTTATTTTTAGACTGTGGCCCCTGGTTCCGGACTCCCCCAACATTGGGAACATTTTTCCTGAATCTAGTTGGTCCAGTCCTTTTATCATTTTATTCTTTTACCCTGCTATATTAGGTTTCAGATTTGTCTGTTGTCATATTCACCAGGGTGCAAGGAAATCCCTTGTTCACATGAAGCTCACAGAGTAAACAGTTTACACAGAGTAATGATAAATACACCAACAAAATATACCAACTTGTACAAAACAGCAGAATGGTGCAAGATTATAATACAATCTGAAGTAGTGCAAACAAAAAGTACATGTCGGAGCCATTTGTGTTTGTACTAGCTACTCAGCGTATCATATTATTTTGTATCTTGCTGTATTATTTTTGGACACTTGGGTGTTGTCGTGAGATGAATACATATATGGGCATAACGTACTGGGAGGCGTCAGAACTAGGTACTATCTGGGAATGCAGAGACGGGATGCGTCAGACATGGAGAAGCTATGGTGAGATATAGTTCTTACCAGACCTATGACGAGAGAAAAGCTTGGATAAAAACAAATCTGTTTGTATTACTACTTCAATAAACGACTAATTAAACTGAAAAGTCTTTAAGATCTCTCTGTTGTTGGTTTGCGTGAAGATCGATCACTCCAGCCTTTGTGAAGTGGTGGCAGGCGGAGAGGACTTTATCGTAAGGACTGAAGTTGCCACTACAACTAAAGTAAGAACTTCTTCAGCCAGAGTGAATAAAGTAAGAACTTGCACCATGAGTGAAAAAAGTAAGACCTGTCTCTAAAGAACCATTTAAAGTAACAATTGGCTCTTTGAGTGAGACTGGAGCTTGTGAAGCGACTGGATGGAACAAGGATTGTTTTATTGCAAAATCCTTGAAGCCGAATTAGACTGGGCGGGGTCACTACCTGCGCTAATCTGACTAATGGAGATTAGAAGCTTCGAAAGCCAGTGAGTACAACATTAAGCTTTATTGGAAAAGCTGTATTTCAGAAGTTGTATTGACCTATGACGAGAGAAAAGCTTGGATAAATACAAATCTGTTTGTATTACTACTTCAATAAACGACTAATTAAATTGAGAAGTCTTTAAGTTCTCTCTGTTGTTGGTTTGTGTGAAGATCGATCACTCCAGTCTTCGTGAAGGGCAGGCGGAGAGGACTGAAGTTGCCACTACAGTACAATAACAGGATATCCAAATCCAAATCCAATAACAGGATAACCAAATGAAGTATCGTTAAGAGTAAGAGGATGTGGCAGTATCTCTGGAAAAGGGGCGTGAAAGAGATAATTGGTTCAGGAGTCTGATAGCAGTAAGGAAGAAGCTATTATTAAGACTAATGTAACTGTTTTAGCAGGGGCCTTGCTGATTATCATTGTCTATTAATTTAATATTAATGTTTGTTTCAGTGTATATACGAGAATAATAGCTTTTATTTGATTATCTGCATTATAAGAGTATTTGTATTGTCTTTTTCTATAATGGAATTTACTGTGCAAATTACTGCAGTATTAGTGATTTCAGTTTTGCATTGTGTGCATTACTGAGTTGCTTTTATCTTTGTGTTGTTGTAATATTGCTTATTTCTGCACTGTCTGACAACCTCAGTGTTGTATTACATCTGTTACTGTAAGTTTAATGGTCATTAGTGGTTGCACAGAATAAGCTGACACGAAGAATAGTTAAACAAGTAAGTGATTTGTTCTGCAGCTGGGTTGATGGCATCGTCAGTGATCATCGGAACAGAATCTCCAGTTCAAGTTTTAAAATCAAACTTAAGATTCTTCAACTCTGTAATAAAGCACCATCACCAGAACTGGTCTTTAAGGCTTGATTACACATTTCAGTCTTGGAGTGGAAGCCTGAACCCATTGCTTTCTGATGTACGAGTGCTCGCAGCAGCTCAAGTTGTATTGGTAACAACTTGCTTCAGAGTTTATGGTGCGGAATGGAAATGAAGTTACTGACCTTCTACTGTGGGAGGTTTTAAATCTAGCAAAATCTCTCTCTGACCGCCTGGTGAAAAGTCCTGAGAATGGGGTGGGAGGATACAGTTTCGTCATGGCCTATATGAAAGAGTGTAATTTGTACCCTGCTTTCTTCCTACGTGCAGGAGGCAGGTAGTTCATTAGATTAGTCATGGGTGTTCCATGTTAGATGGTGGAGGTCGTCAACAACACAGCCATGTTAACTGATATGCAATGCATGTTTTCATGTACTGGCACAAAATTCATTTGCTCATTTATGGCCAGGAACTGGCCTGAGGCAGGCATCTGAGTTTCCTGCTTCTGTCGCAACTTTCCGGTAGTTGGAACCTGCTACGTTGAACCTCTTTGTAGTTTCCCACTGTTTGCTGTCATGAAGCCAAAGACACCTTATACATTGGGGTAGTCTACCTGTTAATTTATTCAATGGCCGTTGTTTTTGTAGTGAGATGGTGGGGATCAGTTGAGGAGCAAATGCCAATGCATCAGTGATGGGATGTGTAGTGATGTCAAAGGTCAGTTCAGGTCAGGGCAATTGAGGAGAGTCACAATTGGCTGCCGGCTGCAGATTGTAACTGGAACTGCATGGAGAGTCGAGGATCAGAGGGCACAGCATCAAAATAAAAGGACGTACCTTTAGAAAGGAAATGAGGGATTTCTCAAGTCAGAGGGTGGTGAATCTGTGGAATTCATTGCCACAGATGGCTGTGGAAGCCAAGTCTTCGGGTATTTTTAAAGCGGAAAATGATGGGTTCTTGATTAGTAAGTGTGTCAGAGGTTACGGGGAGAAGGCAGGAGAATGTGGCTGAGAGGAAAATATATAGCAGCCATGATTGAATGGTGTTGTAGACTTGATGGGCCGATTGACCTAAGTCTGCTCATGTGACTTATGAACTTAAGAACTCTCACATTCAGGATCTGGAATAAAAACTGCTGATTTTGAAATTCTTGCAACACTTTCCAATAAAATTCTACCATATAGGCACAATGCATTTCTAGGTTCTTCTCTTTGCTAGAGCTGTAAATATGGTGGAGGCTTTGTACAGCATTGGGCAGCTTCTCCAAGATATGATTCACAAAGGGTTTTGCTAATTTGTTCGTCAATTATTCTCCTTTTGAAACCTTGACATTTGAATTGGAATTCGTGACTCATATAGCAACCTAACCGGAGGTGAAAGAATATAGGTGAAGGATATAGGACCGCAATGGAGTTAATTGACTGAAAATGCATTGAGCCCAGGAATTTCTCTTGGTAGATCCAGTGTTGCAGTGCTAATTTTTGAGGTGCCGGAGCTGTCACTGGTGCCGGGACGGCTGCTGTTAAATTCCCCACAGTTAAAATCCCCCGCTGTTTATTTTGGCTTTTTTGTTACAGAGGTGCCCGAGCAGCACTCCGGTGAGCTCCGGCTGCACTGCACCCCTGGGTAGATCCATTGTCCATTTTGACTTTGTCTACCAGCTAGAAACATTTGTAACTTTTGTTTACTGCCCCTCAAACAAGAAGTGCATAAAATCTTGATTAGCTTTCTCTAGACTGAATGGGAGACTCAATATTCATCGCGCTACAGGTGTTGAGTAACTGCAAATAACAATCAACATTTAATAAATAGAACCGACTCTGAGCAAGGTCCAGGTGCCAATGCTATCAAAAAGATAAAGGAGAAGAATTCCATCTATGTTGTAACTGACTCTGCAGGCACTTGCTGGTTATAATTTTTAGCTTGCATATTTGACTAATGTCTCCAATTTGGACTGAACAGATTCTCACTTGTAAAGTTGTGTCATCACACAACAGGTTAAGGGAAATGTCTGTTTTATTACTTTTTTTTATGCAGTGGTGTTTGTTCTTCTATTTTCCTTCCCCTCCCACTACTTATCTTCATTGCTGTAGGTGTTGATCTCTTGCTGGATCGCAATATAGCCTTTCATTCCCAAATGTTCATTCTTCAGATAAAAATATAGCAGGCAAGATAGAGTGGTTCAACAGTTCCTTTATTATCATGTGTGCCAAGGTGCCGTGAGATTCTTGCAGATCAGTAAGATTATTGCCATACACAAGTACAATCTCTGGTTCGGTACATAATGCATAGAAACAGCCCACTAAGTCGATAAACAAGGGTCGCCTGGTTTTGGCACAATTTCACTGTCCCAACTACATCTGGCCATAAAGGCCTGTTGCAGCCGTCGCCTCCATCCGGTTGTCCCGCGAACCATTGTGCGTCTCGTTGCCCGGCCATCTTTACCCATCCTTCATATACGGCCCCAGTAAACATACACAGACAGATTGTACACTGTTGAATGAAAGAAAGAAAGAAAGACTCCCATTCATAGTATACTCTCACAACCTTAGGGTACCCAAAAACCATCTAATATGGGCATCATGGTTGAGTTATACCCACCTAATGTTCATTATTGTGAAGATCCAGAAGGGGCAATGAATAGAAGGAAGGTACCAAAACCTTGGTCAACTTTTATTCTGTTCAGTGATATTAAGGCTGACCTGTGATACACCAGGGACACCTAGCCACAGGTCATTCAATTGTTTAACACCTTGTGTGGCTGAGTAAATCTATATCCAGCAAACAAGCATTCCAGTCTCCATCATTGTTCGTTTCTTGCTGGGTTTCCAAATTAATGATGAATCCCAATTACAGTTTCTCACTCGTTTGTTCACACCAGTCAGACTGGCCCAGGTTACATTTTCCAGCAATCTCCAATTTTCTCCCACTTCATAGCATGAGAGTGGCAGAGTGAAAACCGGCCAGCATTTGGAGAACAGAAAATTCAGGCTTGGTGTTTCCCTGAAGCTATTAGTAGGTACACCAGCGGAATGGTGTATGAGCTGAACTGACATCTCGCAGTATGGCAAGTGCAGGTGAAGGACCTTTTTAATTACAAGAAGCATTTTTGCTGATTTCCCTCCTGATTGAAAATCCCTCTGTTGATGTCAGTCTCAACTCTTCCCTTTCACCATCATTTATTGATTCCACACTCTGCTCTTAGCATTGTCTACCTGTCAGGTCGTTAGTTCCTGACGGAGATACTGTAGATAGTGGTGCCCATCAAGGGCAAGAAAATATATCAGTACAAAAATTTGACACCGTGCGGATCACTCCAATTCAGTAGCCGTAGTGAGTATGGTATGGATTTCTATGTTGGAAGGATAAGTGCGTGATTAAGTATTGTCTTAGGAGTTCCCTCCTATAGAGTGTGTGCATGTATTCATTAGATTCAAGAGTTCCACAGTGCACAGCTGGCAGAGCTGCTGCTTCACAGTGCCAGTGACTGGGGTTAATGGGAATATGGGGAGAATAGTTTAAAGGAAATTAGTTATAATGGTACCTTCTACATCATGGAATATGGTGGAGATAAGCAAAAGATCTAGATGAGTTGCAGGCAGAATCTCAATATCTCATATCTAACTAACATTAGTGGGGGTGGGGATGGGGGGGTGGACGGGTGTGGGGGGTGGACGGGGGGGGGGTGGACACTGTACCATAAAGGCAGATGATGTGACCCTCACACAAAAAATTGATCAAGCCTTGTAGCTTTATTTGCCAGCGGTGCTGCAAGTAACCATTGGGGATTTTGAAATGAATTTTAAATTAGCTTTTTTAAAACATGCTGTGCACTGAATGGAATGTATTAGACTTATCCATTGATGATTTCAAACTTGTTAATTTCAAACTTGTGGTTAGTGCCAAATGCATAACTAACCTTTCAAAAGGCCGAAAAAAACCCCAGTTCAGTTCTTCATCGAAACATCTTTGTGTGATAATGATTAAACTTCAAATAGAATGACATTTTCTTAAGGTGCCAATCAATGAATGCGGTTACCCAGGAGTGAGAAGGAACTATACTAATCCACTTTATAGACCTACCACAAACTGACTAAGATAGTCCAGTTACAAGGGTGGGGGTGGAGATGGTGAAGGGGATCGTGAGAATCAGGTATAGACACAAAATGCTGGAGTAACTCAGCGGGACAGGCAGCATCTCTGGGGGTAGGAATGGGTGACTTTTTGGGTCGAGACCCTTCTTCAGACTGAGAATCAGGTATTGCATGTATGATTTTTGAATGGGTGCATTAGATTAGGGAGCAAATCTTGTGATATAAGGGGAGTGCAGATGGGCTGATCATCTGCAATGAGTAGAAAGCTTCATATAATCACATATCATAATCTTTACTATTGGTACTTTGCATTATTGACAATAGGTCACTAACCAAGTTAATGCCTATTTACAGATACACAGCTCCAGCAACTAGTGCTAATGATACACAGTTCAATCTTGACCTCTGCTGCTGTCTGTGGGGAGTTTGCATGTGACCATATGGATTTCCTCTGGGAACTCCAGTTTTCTCTCCCATCCCAAAATGTTCCGATGGTTCATTGGCAACTGAAAACTGCCTGTTGTTTAAATGGATGGCGGGAGAATAAGAAGGAAGCTCGTTGATAGAGAAGAGAAGAGCTGAAAGGGAGATTAAATGGAAGAATGGGACTGATGAAAATGCTCTGAAAGCCAGCATAGACTTGAGCTAAATGACCTCCTTCTATGTCATAGAAAAATGTGAGAGATAAAGTGAAAAAGTTGCTACCATGTTTGAGCACTTCATTTTCAAATAGCCTTTTGTCAATTGCACAAGACTTTCCTGGTGTACTGAACTTTATTGTTCATTGTCACTG
Organism: Rhinoraja longicauda; assembly: GCF_053455715.1. Taxonomy (NCBI): domain Eukaryota; kingdom Metazoa; phylum Chordata; class Chondrichthyes; order Rajiformes; family Arhynchobatidae; genus Rhinoraja; species Rhinoraja longicauda. The sequence continues at coordinate 13,237,834 of NC_135978.1, forward strand.
ACGGATGATTCTGAGAAGTGAGATGTGGTTCATGATCTGCAAGGTCTTGCTGTGAGTTAATATTGTTGGATGGCAGTGAGGGCAGGTCTGGATAGTTCTGGCCTCATTGCTGGGCAAAGTTTGATTCATCTGAACTGTGCCACAGTTGTGGCCAGCAATGAGGCCAGAACTATCCAGACCTGCCCTCACTGCCATCCAACAATATCCAACATGAACCACATCCCACTTCTCAGAATCATCCCTCATGGAAAAGTTTCTGCAGAGAAATAGTTCCGTCCACAAGTCCATCAGGCAGTGGCCAGCACTCAAGGCCCTGCAGGTCCTGCAGAAGGACACGTAAATCCAGTGGGATGGTTTCCTGAACAGACTCTCAAGGTTAACTTGCAGAATACCATTGCCAGAACTTGGCTGGCAGCAAGAAGGGTCCTCCCCATTAGGTCTTTCACGCATCGTTGGAGGCTGAATCTCATAACATGCAGTCCTTGGAATGGCTGTGGTGTAATTGAGATGAATGTCTACCTCTTTATGGACTCTGCATTTTCCAAGAAGGAATACAGTGGTACTTGTTGCAGTTTGACCCAAGCAAGCACGGAACAGTGGATTCTCTTTCCACAGAGACACCTTGAGACAAACATCAACTGCAGCTCGAAGATCATCAATTTGGTGAAAGATGCACTTGTCCACAACCGCATGCTGCTGTCTGGAAAATACCAAGTCGCCACCAAACACTAGGAGGTTGGTCCTGTGTAACACATTTAAGGAGGAAACACGAGTGGCAGCGATGCTTGTAAGAAAATATTATTATGTGATGGTACAATGGGGGTAGAGCAAGACTTGTACTGAGTGTATTTATGGTGTGTGTATTATATATATATATATATAGTATATATATATATATATAAATACATTATATATTTGATTTAAAGGAAAGGTAGGGGCAGGTTTGATAGTCTCATGTTCTACCAGGCAGCAGTGATTCCTGTCCTCCAATATGATTCCAAGTCCTAGAGTATCTACAGCAGGCACGGCAAGTTCTTGGAAAAATACCACCAATGCCTCCTCCATGGCAGTAAACCAGTGTCCTCCACTGCCAACATCCTGAGCACTGAGGCCCTGTTTAGTGTCAATTGGCTTAGTTGAGCCAGCCACATCCGACACCAGACTCCTAAACAGAATCTGTTCTGAGCTCTGTCATGGGAAGAAAAGGATCAACATATGCTCAAAATTACTGTGAGGAAATGCATCATCCCCACAGTCCTGTCCCCGGCCAACGTTCCCAGCACCTTGTCTGAATGCTAAAAATGGAAAAGGAGCATTCAGGATGGAGAACCTTGAGTCCAGTCATCAGGAGCACAGCGAAGCCCTGCAAAATGTCGGAAAGGTTGCACCACCTCATAAACTACCTGCCCTGTCAGGCACCTCGTGTTGCATCTGTGGAAAAGTGTGGGATTTCCACATTGGTCTCATCAGTCAACTCAGAACAAAAAAAACCCAAAGTGGAAGCAAGCCATTCCTCAATTATAAGAGACTGTCTAAGAAGAAGTGTCTGGACTAGGGTTAGCCTGTAAGGGCAAAGGAAAAGACTAAGTGATTGGATTGGGACATACTCCTAGTATTCATTATTCTTTGTGTAAACCATCTCAATTCTGTCATGGCACACCTTTGTTTTTATATTACTCTGATGCAGAATAAAAATATAAAAATTATGCGAACTGAATATTTTAAACCACATTCTGGAAAATCTTGCCTTTTCCTCTTGGTGATGCTAATTGGAGGAGGATGAATGTTGGGACTTAAAAACTGTAAATATTCACCCAAATAAATTATTCAATAAGTAAGCTAGGTGGATTATACTGATCTTAAAGGGTTATGGGGATTGAGGCAGGCTTTTGAAATACAGGCTTTTCATCACAGCAGTTGGTATGGTAAGAGAGGCAGATTTCTGCAATATGAAACGCAATATGTTTTTATTGAGTCTAAATCAAAGGAGTTTCTCCAACAAAGCAACAGTGCAACCAAAGAAATGCTGGGAACAGTATGGTATGGAATTTCCACCTCTCTGATTAGCGATCTGTTTGAAAAGCTAGGCAGTGTCGACTTCAAGAAAGAACAGACTCACAAAGGCAATGCACTGACCTAGAAACTGAACCAAGTTGTATATTAACATCACTTTCCCCGTAATTGTACCTGCTTGTTTCTGGTTGGGTTTTTTCTTTCGTTTATAGAAAATTAACTGTCCAAGCAATTACACAACCAAAATGCTTTGATTTAAAAAAAAAGTTTATTAGCAGATTAAAAACTTGTTAATGAATGCTTCTACTAATATTCACACCTGCAAACGTCTATTGAGGGCAGAGCTCGGCACGCCACAGTCGTCCTGCTGCCTTTCAATGGGTTGTAACTTAGGTGACATTGTCACAGTGCATGGGGATTCAGATGAAAAGTTTTTATTTTCAACAAACAAATACTTCAAGATTTTCTCTCCAGTTTATGGTAGTTATGAAAGGCTCAGCACAGACATTGTGGCCCGTCTGCATCTTGAGACAAGAATTTTAGTCAATCTTTCAGTTGATTTTTAATTCACCATGTTATGTATTCTTGCTGCAGGCATCCGATTACCTCCTGCAACAGATCACTATTCCTAGAAACAAATCTCTACCAAGAGTAAGCCGAGGGCAATCCATATTTTGTAGCGTGTCTCTGAATGCCTGATCCCTTCCACATTCTGGTCTGCTTTGAAGCAACAATCTGTCCTTCAGCTTCTACATCCTAATCGAGAGATCATTCTCCCGAGTCTGCCTTCTCCTCCCTGTGAGTGTGGTCACAGTCAGAGAGCATCTTCGTTCATTCCCTCCTATCTCTCACTCCCTTCTCCAAGCAAACGAGCTGCCGACAGGATTAGGTACCACTTCTGTGCTGTGCGAAGGATTTAGTCAGAGGGCACAGAAATAAAACCAGGAATTGTCATGATTAATGGATTGCAGCTTTTGTTATATCCGAACATATTTTTAAAAAGTGGAGGTTGCAGAAGTATTTATAGAACGACCCAGAAAGGTGGACTGTGGGGAGTCCTTGAATAACCTAGGCATGACTTGTTCCATGGACTAGAATGGGCTGTGCACTTCCCTTCCTGATTCACCCCCATCATTTTTATGTCGGGACATAGAAATTTCTTCCATCTGAAAATATTACCAGTGTATTTGATTTGCCGACTGAAATTAGATCGAAGTGTCAGAACCTACTACATTTGTTTTTCATTCAATGAAAAGCTTCAGAGAAAGCTTCTTGATTCCTGAGCTCCTTCAGTCCTGGTATCTGATGCATTTCCGATTGTCACCTCGCCTCCGTTGTCGTGTTCTGCTGCCTCGGCCAAGTGCTTCACAGCATTCGCTCCCTGAAACTCTCCACCTCTCTTTAAGTTACTGTTTGGACCCTCATCTTTGGCCGAGTTTTTAATGTGGCTTGTGTGACATTGTTGGCGGCAGCTTCTCTGAAACACCCACTGAGATATTGCATGTTGTTTAAATGCAATTTATGCTTTTATCTGCTGCTGATACATTTGCTGCTGAATGTAAAACACTCTCGAATGCCACGCCAAACTATTTTAAGCTTTGTCCTGGACCCTTCGCCACAGCTACTTTCCCATCCAAGCTGTGAGCTTTTGTTCTGCAATGTCAGATGCTGGAATGTTTTAAGGTGATCTGATCTACTTATTCTGTTAAACCGGATGACTAGGCAATGTGTTTTGTTTAGTATAATACCAGCTTTTGCGGAAAGTGCTGTTAATGGCAAGCCACCTGCGGTTTCTACCATTTAAGGCACAATTTCATTGCAGGGACAAGTACAATGGAATCACCGCCATCCACCATAATGGAGGGATCCTCGGGGGCATAATGGAAATTCAATATAAAAGCAGGGAATGTGGTGAAATGCCGCAGACCCAGATGGTAACATTGAAGCTGTCACCTCCGAAGTGGAAGCTGGAGGGTTAATGTTTTTTTTTGGATCAGGCATTCATTGCTTTATGTTGAATTTCCATTGGTCCTCTGAACACATCCAATGTAGACAATAGACAATAGACAATAGGTGCAGGAGGAGGCCATTCGGCCCTTCGGGCCAGCACCGCCATTCAATGTGATCATGGCTGATCATTCTCAATCAGTACCCGTTTCTGCCTTCTCCCCATACCCCCTGACTCCGCTATCCTTAAGAGCTCTATCCATCTCTCTCTTGAATGCATTCAGCGAATTGGCCTCCACTGCCTTCTGAGGCAGAGAATTCCATAGATTCACAACTCTCTGACTGAAAATGTTTTTCCTCATCTCAGTGCTAAATGGCTTACCCCTTATTCTTAAACGGTGGCCCCTTGTTCTGGACTCCCCCAACATTGGGAACATGTTTCCTGCCTCTAACGTGTCCAACCCCTTAATAATCTTATACGTTTCGATAAGATCTCCTCTCATCCTTCTAAATTCCAGTGTATACAAGCCTACACCTTGTCCAATGTACACCTTGCCCTGTGGGATCCTTCTCTACAAATAGATCGTACTCTTTTTTATATTAACTTACTGTGCATGCCTCTATGCTCCATACAGTGTGCTGTCTCTGTCTCTTTTTTTAAAACCAAAAATAGATTTATTCAAGTATTTACAAAACTATTTTCAATACCAAATAGTTCAAAAGGCAACACTGCCAAAAGGCAACACCGCCCTCCACTTTGTTTCCAGATGGTGGACGAGGGCGAGGAAGTGCAGGAGGAGCCCGTACAGGAGACGCCTCCCTGCGTCTCGGAGGGAGATGAAGGGTGTCGAGGAAAGGCAGCTCAGGTTGTGTGGGACCGGGTCCCGAGAAGGATTCCGGTACCCGGGTCCAACGAGTACCTCCGGCTGAGTGGGGCTTAGCTCAGCCGCAAATACTGCACACGTTCGAGGCTCCCCGACACCTGGTGGGGCGGGACAAGGGCGGAGAGGGCCCCCCCGGTCGACGGCAACCAAGTTCCAGACTCTCAGCAGGTCCCGGTAGAAGCCGGGCATCCTGTGCAGGACAGCACGGCTGACGCCCACCACCGGCATCCGCCTTCCTCCTTGAAGGCAGCAGCCCTGTTGGAAAAGATGCGTCGCCAGCACGTGCCACTGTGGAGGAAGCAATCCGCAATTTGCAATTGCTATACCACGCTTCATCGCGTCCCACAGCACGTACTCCTGCAGCCTCCAATGTGCCAAGTCTTGTTTTAGTGGAAGATCAACAGGTCTTGGGCAGACCAAAGTGTGTCTTTCTCTGAGATGACCTTACAGCAGCACGATGCTTGTTCCAAGGGACAGCCTGTCGGGGACTCCGAAGGCTTTCCGTGAACGCTGGTCGCCGCGGGTGGTCGGGTGTATTGTTGATAAAGTTGGCGATATTTTAATTTGATAAGTGTTTGTTTGTAAACTGCCAATATAGGCAGCTTTTGATCATGTTACTACTCTTGTATTTTTGTTTTTTTTAAATAAATGCATTTTGTATAATAAAGAAAAAAGGGAGAGCCTGTAGATCAGATGGTCCTCTGTTGCATAACTTCTGGGGATGAACACAGTGTCTTTTACCCAGGGTTGGGGATTTGACACTGAGATCCTGTGTCCTTCTCCTTATAGTCTTTATGAATACACAGCTCACAGAGGTGGGAGGTCCTGTGGTCCACTTCAAAAGCGGTCCCGAGGGTACCGTGCACTGGGAGTGAGACTCTGATTATGCAGAAAGGGTCAGACAAGCGGGCCCCTCATACTGCCAGCTAAGCAAGGTGTTGGTTCCAATCGGTGAGGCATTCTGTCAAATGGTTTGACAGCACCGCCTTAATCCAACATGCTAATTAAATTAACATCACTTATCCTGTTATTGTACCAGCTCGCTTCCTGTTTGTCCGATACAGGAATATTAACTGTCCAAGCATTTAAACACAAACACAAAAAAAAAATTGAGTTTATTAGCAGAGTAAAATCCTGTTAATTAATGTTTGTACTAATATTCACACTTTTGAGAAATGTATCTGAATCAGAATTTGATGTTTATCCTGCAATAATTACCTTCAAATCGTGCTGTCTGTTCCCTGTCCCTATTCATGCCATCTACAATGTAAGCAAGTAGCTTTGTCTCAGTGCTGATTCTTCAATCAGCTGCCAGCATCTGCAGTTTTGGGATTTTTATCTCCAAATTCCCATTCTCCCTTTTCTTCCTGGACACTTTGCTCAAGTTCACCCATAGCTAGCTGACTATCTTAAAAACAAGCCCGACAATGCATCCCATCCAATCCAAACTGCAATGATTTGCAGTGTAAAATTTGATGCCAGGGCATGTTGATCTTTCAGACAATTCACACCATGTTGTAATTGAGATGACTGCTCAGGCTGCTCTTTTTGCCTTTCATTAACTGGTCTTTGTGAGCTACTTATTTCAATATCTTTCTATTCTCCTTATTCCAATATCTTTCTATTCTCTTTGGTTTCCCAGAGCATTTAGAAGTTTATTTGACTCTGTTTCCTTACCCAAATCTCTCGGTAACTGCCCCCCCCCCTTTATAATTCCATCAGAACGACTGTGGCAAGAGTTCAGTTTCATTATTTACTGTGATCTTGAACGTGTTTCAAAGATAATTCAGCGGAGCAGTTTGTTTCTTGCTGAAGATTCTAGCATCTGCAGTCTATTGTGTCTCCTGTAGACTTTTTTTGTGCAGTTCTATTCAGGAGCTGTCCATCTCCAGCCCCTCACCCCTTCCTCCTCCTCACCTCCACACTTTTCTGGATCGACTCTGTTTGGGGTCAGGCAGGGGAACACTAACCAGGGTGTCAGCCCCTATTGTGCACCTTGTCACTACATGGTGCCCACCCCAATGGCCTGCAAAATGCTACAGCTAAAGTCGTAGGACTCGCTGGTTAACCAGTGGGAAACAAGCTGAAGAATATCAAGACTGCCAGTATTGAGCTGTTATGCTGAACATATACACCAATGTCCACTGTTATCTTGTCTCTGTGGCTGAATTGGCCAAGTGATGTTACTCGATTTGTGTTCAGTTTAAAACCAGCATCCACAGTTCCTTCCTACACATTGTTCAACATCATGTTGGGGATAAGGACCAGCTCTGGTGTTGCAAGGGGCCTTTCTGCTGTTGAATATCCCTGCAGCAGTCCACACACAAACAAATGAAAAGAACAAGGATCGAGGTATTATTAAGGGATTGGACACACTAGAGGCAGGGAACATGTTCCCAATGTTGAGGGAGTCCAGAACCAGGGGCCACGGTTTAAGAATAAGGGATAGGCCATTTAGAACAGAGAGGAGGAAAAACATTTTTCACTGAGAGTTGTAAATCTGTGGAATTCTCTGCCTCAGAAAGCAGTGGAAGCCAATTCTCTGGATGCTTTCAAGAGAGTTAGATAGAGCTCTTAATGATAGCGGAGTCAGGGGGTATGGGAAGAGGGCAGGAATGGGGTACTGATTGTGGATGATCAGCCATGATCACATTGAATGGCGGTGCTGGCTCGAAGGGCCAAATGGCCTACTCCTGCACCTATTGTCTATTGAGGTAGTGATGGCCAGCTATAGACCTGTACTTCAGCTCGATTGCCAATAAAATCTAGAATTCTTCCTAGGTTTCCCGTGAAGAGACGCGGCAGTCATTGTGGTAAAAGTTATTCACCCAAGGACATCGTCAATGAGTCTGCTGTGAAGACTGCCGTGAAGAAATAGTCATTGCAAAGAAGCTGGGAGGTCAGATAAACAAATCTGTCCTCTGTTCTGCTCTGCTTCCATGACTGACAGGGGTCAGGTCCTCTCACAGGCGAGCAGCTGGCCAGCACAATTAGTATTGCACAAAGCAGCATTATAAAATCACTTTAGGCATATTCAGCTGCTCACCGACCACCCCACCAGACCGCAGTGTGCTGCACACATCTGTTGATATTAAGTTTGAAAGGTGACTGGAGAGTCAAGCTTGGTGCAGTGGAACTGATGAGATTTCACAGTACTTTAAGACAAAGATACTAGAGGAACAAGATGGACCACTCCATTGAAATCGCCTCTACTGAAGTGTAGTACGCAAAGGAGCCATTTTAGTTAGGCAAAACCTGCCGTTTGTTATGCCTCTCGCAGTGTAATCAGTGTTTTGGGGGAACAGTATGTGTGATTATACCATTAAAATGCAGAATATACCTCATCTATCAATTCACAGATTTGTGTTATTTTTCTTTTAAAATGTTTCTGCAAGTTTCTGCCTACTAAAATGGCGCCTTGACATTCTACAGTTTTTAGGGTCGAGTGGTCTATCTTGCTCCTCTAGTATCTTTGCTTTAAAATGTTTTACAGTATTAGTTATTGACCAAAACCTTCCTCTTAGACCCGCTCCATACATCAGGAGCCAATCCCACCACTAATTGAACTGGCCACAAGTCTCCATCAATTGGTTTGAGAGGCAAAGGGAGCAAGTGATGCTCAAATTTGGTTGGACCCTACTTCATTGGCACATGTGTGTGGCTTGTGGGCAGCTGGTAGATCATGTTGTCCAAATTTACTCCCTCCTCTTGAGTCTTCATACCTACTTTTAGGCTTCATGGTGAGGAGAGCTGGCAGTTTACTTTTGACGACTTTGTAACAGTCTGGGAACAAAATTAGTATTGTGAATCACAGGAACTGCATGCTTAAAACAAAGCCAGTCTACATAGCCTGACATTCAGTGGACTGTTGCTTAATAAGTGCCACTTCTTTCTAAGCTCTTGTCCCACCCTATGGGGCAAGGTCTTCTGTGTGTCTGCACAATGAAGGGATCGACCATGTACATTTTGTGAGAGTGCAAGAGTAAACATGTCTTTCTATTATTATATAGAACCTTAGTGAGACCTCATCTGAAACAGTGTATACAATTTTGAGTGCTCCAGTTTCCTCCACAACCCAAAGATGTACAGTTTGGTAGGATAACTGACCACTGTTAGTTGTCCTAAGTGTATGGGTGAGTTGTAGGATTGGGGTTTGGGATTGGAGTTAATGGGAATGCAGGGAGAAGAACAAGGGATTAGTGCAGGTTTCGTACAAAAGAGAATTTGATGGTTGGCACCGACTTGCTGGACTGAAATGATCTGATTCTCATGTCCATAAGTCGTAGGAGCAAACTTAAGCTATTTGGCCTATCGAGTCTCCTCCACCATTCAATCTTGGCTGATCTATCTTTCCCTCTCAACAGCATTTTCCTGCCTTCTCCCCATAACCTTTGACATCCTTACTAATTAAGAACCTATCAATCTCCGCTTTAAAAACACCCAAAGACCTTGCCTCCACAGATGTCTGTGGCAAGGAATTCCCCAGATTCACCACGCTCTGGATGAAGAAATTCCTCCTCATCTCCTTTCCAAAGGTTCATCCTTTTATTCTGAGGCTGTGCCCTCTGGTCCTTGACTCTCCCACTAGTGGAAACAAGTGCTGTATTACACAATTCTTTAAAGTTCAAAAGAAGCATACAAAACCATTGGAGGGACTGATAGGGTAGGTTTCAGGAGGACACTTTCCCTGGCTGAAGGCTCGAGAACTATTCGAATTGATGGGTCAGTCATTTAACATGGAAATAAGGGGGGAAAAAGTCTTCACTCAGAGGGTGGAAAATCTTTGCAATTCTTTACTGTGGAGAATGCTGGCCCATTCATTAATTGCAATTAAAATTGATTTGCAGCGAACTTTGGACATCAGGGGAGCTGGCAGTAGGACAAGATAATGTTTAGGTGAAAGATGAGCCATGATTTTATTGTGCAGTGGAACAGACTGAAGGAACCAAATGGATAACTCTTGGTCCTTCCTCTTATTTTCTTATCTATATAATTGCATGAAATTTAAATTTATTCTGATGTCAGGTTCATATGTCCAGAAACTTTCAATACCTGCTGTAAATACCTGACAGCCATCCAAGGTGTAGTTAGGAACCGTAAACACCCAGATAATGGATATGATCAATCCCAGCAGTCTCTATATAAACAGGTGTGGCGGCTCCCAAGGGTCAGGCCATACCACTACCGACCCCTCGGCACGGGAATGGACCAGTCCAGGGGGGCGGTCCGGTACTAGAGATATAAGGACAAGGTTTTGGGCGCAAAGCCATTCCGGCAGACTCGACCCGTCTGATAACCGACTATTAAAACCTTAACGCCCCCAAAATACCTGACTCCTTGCCTTTATTTCGGGCCTCTACCGACGCGCCACACAGGACCAATACCGAATACAATGACCTGGAGTTAAATGTCAAGGAGCAGAGCCTAGTCCAGTGCTGTTCACCAATACTGCCGTGGAGACACAAGATGCTGCAATCTTGAGCAAAATACAAACCACGGGCGGACATTGGGGGTAAAGCAGCATCTTTGGAGGGAAATGGACGGACGATATTCTGGGTCGGGACCCTTCTTCAGATTGATGAAGAGAGAGATGACCCTTCTACAAGGATCCCCCCAACCCACTGAGTTCCTCCAACATTTTGTTTTTTTGCTCAAAATTCCAGCACCTACAATCGTAGGTCAACATGTAAAATGGCCATTAATCCACATCCAAGTCTACCACAACACCTTGGCACAGCTAGTAGAGCTGCTGCTGCACACCTCCAGTGACCTGGGTTCAATGCTAACCTCTGGTGCAGTCTGGGTGGGGTTTGCAGATCCTCCCTGTAGCCACGTGGGAATTCTGACTGCTAAACCTGCTCACCAAGGTAAATCAGCACCATGGTATCAGCCAAGGCAGGAATCCACTTGGTTGGTGAATGGATGTGCAATGAAGAATTTTTTGGTCAATGAAGAGAGTTAGGCTTTGAAGCAGGTATCACAAAATGCTGGAGTAACTCAGCGGGTCAGGCAGCATCTTGGAGAGAAGGAATGGGTAACGTTTCGGGTCGAGACCCTTCTTCAGACCCTTGATCAGACCATCAGTCTGAAGAAGGGTCTCGACCCGAAACGTCACCCATTCCTTCTCCCCAAGATGTTGCCTGACCCGCTGAGTTACTCCAGCATTTTGTGATACCTTCGATTTGTACCAGCATCTGTAGTTATTTTCCTACACTATAGGCTTTGAAGCAAATCTCTTCAGATTTAAACAACGTCGCTTTGGCTTCTGCAAAAGTTTATTGATGACAACGGGAAGACGTTGCTTTTTATAGAAAATGAACACTGCTTCGGAAGGTCAGCATTTGCATCACTGATGAATATTTCAATGTATTGATGCAGTCACCCTTCTCTGTCCTGTCTGCTCGATACAGCTGAGTACCAGTGATCCTCGCGCCCTCCACTTGCATTACTCAGCAGTGTTCGGGTAAAGATATAAAAGGCCAAATGCAAATAATTTGCTGAAATATTCATGAATCACTCGTGTGAGAAAGAATCAAAGCTGCTTCCCAAACTTATTGCAGCAGGTTTCTGGCAGGATATCAAGCACCCACATACTGTCCCACTCTAAGTCCTGTCTGCCAATATTACCTGCCTTTGTCAAGCTGCATTACCTCCCCTTAATGCTTTGGATTGCTTACTTTGTTTTTTAATTTCAGCAGGCCATTGATATCGATTCGTCTTCAATCCATTCCCTACATCTACTCTTCTGAACCATCAACAAGGATTGTTTTGCACTTCAGAATTCTCCACCATAGGGATTTATAAAATGAAGCTCAATGTTGAGCAAAGCAACTTATCCTGCAACTCCATCCAATAACCTGTTTCAGGACCCCAGAAGACCTGACAATTGCACATGCCAACTAGATGGCAATTTCTTTCATCTGTTTCTCAGCTTTGTATTCTCAAGTGCCTGGGCATCACAGAGGTGAAGTTAAGACTGATCGATTGTGCTGTTGACTGGGAGCAGTTAACAGCAAAGGCTTGATTTGGCAGATAACATGAACTCTGAAGTCATCCCAGCACCTGAATCTGCAGAGATGGCAGAAAAGGCATACAAGGATGCAGAAAGAGATATAAAGGCTGATGAGAGGGGTGCGTTCACAGATTAGTGTGGGTCCTCCCTACACAGATTCTGGTAGCTATAAAAGAGAAGATTAAGCAGTGTCAGGCTGTTATGAAAGCAAATATGTATAATATTTACAATCACATGAAGAAACGGGGGACACTTCAAGGGCAAATTAAGAGTGTAAACTCAAAGAACTGAATCAGCAGTCTAAATGCAAACTGTGAATCTGCAGAGTATGTGTGAGCCACAGTATCTGCAGTCTGTGCACAAACACAAGGATGTACAAATTGCAATGACTCAACCCATATTGGTCCTCATTGCCTCCTGTCACTGGGTTTCTGGCATTACAAAGAAACGAACCCCAAGACCAGCAAAGTGCAAACTGCAGAAGCTGCTCACTGTCCAAACAGGCAAGTATGTAATTATGGTTTCTGGAGGATCTGCAACATACAAACAGTAATGCCACTGAGGAAAACAAAGAGGGCTGCAGTCAGTAGGGCCACTACTTCATGGCCAGTGACCTCTATTCAATCCTGGCCTCCAGTGCTGTCAGTGTTGAGTTTGCATGTTCTCCCTTGGGCTACTGTTTCCTCTCACATTACAGGGACGTGTGGGTGGTAGATTAACTGTCCACTATAAATTGCCTCAAGTCCAAAGGTGAATAGTAGAATCTTATGGGAGATGATGAGAATATGGGCACAGTAAAATGGGATTAATGTAAAGGAGTGCTTTAGCATAGACATTGTGGGACGATGGGCCTGTTTCTGTACTGTATAAGTCTTTGATTCTACAACTCTTAAACTGCAGAGTGCAAAGTCTACTAGAGTAAAGGCAAACCTGAAGTACCTCCCATGACAGAGCAGTCAGTAACCAGTGGATGCAGAATTGGTGGAAGGATTATCGGAGAATTGAGGAAAATATATTTCTACCAATGAGTAGTGGGGATCTGGAGTTATTGCCTGAAAGGGTGACAGAGGCAGAGGCAGAATCTCTCGCCACTTAGTACCAGAATGAGCACCTGAAGAGTGGGCACCATCAGTCAGGGTATTGAGTGTAGAAATTGTGACTTTATCTATAGTGGACAGAAGGGTCTCGACCCGAAACATCACCCAATTCCAGACATGCTGCCTGTCCCGCTGAGTTACTCCAGCTTTTTGTGTCTATCTGTGGAATACCATGTTCAGTTTTGGTCACCCTGCTATACAAAGGATGTCATTAAATTGGAAGGAGCACAGAGAAGATTTACAAAGATGTTGCCAGGCCTTGAGGGCCTGAGCTGCAGGGGGAGGTTGAGCAGGCCAAGGCTTTACCCAGAAAAGGGGAATGAAGAACCAGAGGTGAAAAGGGCAAGATTTAGAGGTAACATTTTCACTCAAAGGGTGGTGGGTATATGGAATGGGCTGCCGGAGGAAGTAGTTGAGGCAACATTTAAAATACATTTGGACTGGTACATGGAAAGGTTTAGAAGGATATGGGCCGAAGTCTATAGGTGAGAAGTAGAATTTGTGGGGAGATTATGAGCCCAGTAAAATGGGATTAATGTAAATGAGTACTTTGGCAGACACATTGAGGGACAAGGAGTGCTGTCCAACACTACTCTATACCAAAGGTAGGAAAGGATAAGGTTGGCTGAAGGGCCTGTTTCTTTGCGATTGACTCCATGTCTAGGAGCTGTAACCTAGAAGGTTATTGATCGAAAGCAGTGGTGGGATTGACCTGCAGTTGATGTTGAGGGGCTCTGTTGAAGAATGTTGCTGTTGTTCAGTGTGCTGATTAATCTTGGTGACAGAGGCAGAGTCTTTGCTTCCACTGGTGAAATCTCCCTGAGATGCTGCAGATGCATAAAACCTTCAATAAAATGAGAAAGTTTTGCAAATGCACAACAAATCAGTCAGCATCTGTGGAGAGGAAAACAGAACTAGTACAATGGCCCTGACCCAAAATGTTATTACTTTCTCTCCTGATTCTGCATACCCTGATGAGTACTTCCAGCAATTTCTGCACCGATTTAAAAAATCTTCCTATTACATTTTGACTACAAAATCTTACACGAGTTGATATTCTGCAAACGCATAATAAACCTCTGCTGGCTGCTCTCCGAACAGAATCTTCTTGTTCCTGTGAGAGTAAATGAGATAAGCAGTCAGCTGCTCTCCGGAGATAGTGCTGCACTCTGAGTGAGGACGGCCTGAACTGCAGGTCTATTAACGAGTCTGCTTGTAGTCAGAACCTAATCAGATCAAGTTTGTTTCTTTAATTTCTCGTGCTCTTTAAATTTCAACATCTGGAGGTCTGCCAGATCGGAGCAGCCTTGCCACCACAATGAAGGGTACGTCATCTCATATAGAAATCCCAAAAGGTTTCTCTCACACAAGAATCCCCAGGCGATGAAGCGATTTCTGTTCGTAGTCCGTTCACTTAAGCATTGGAAATAATGACCGACCGTTTAATATTCTAATTACTAGTCTGCATAGAATAATGTGGCATCGTACTCAAAGCTCTGTATTTACATAGCACCATTTACATCCCGTTGTGCTTTACCGTCAGTGCAACAGTTTTAATGGATGGCCTCTGCTGTAATGCAGTGAGTGTAATCAGTGCACAGCAAGCTCCCAGAGGCAGCTGTGACAGTAACCACATTCTCACTTCTATTGTTTGAGCCATTTGACTGGGGATAGTTTGTTGGTATGTTTCAAAAGAGGACCGTGAGATCTTCTGTGTCCACCTCAGCCAGGTCCATTGTCCAGAGCTCTTATTTGAAGACAGCTTCCCCAACAGTGGTACCCATTTGAAGTGTTCACATTTCTGGGGGGGGGAGAAATTTAAACCCATGATCACAACCTCTGTGACTCGATGTTACTCATTACCACACCCAAGGGGAATATTTGATCCATCATTATCATTACCAACAGAGCCATTTTATCAGACCTACTTTTAACCTTATTTCCCTGAAGCCCTGCAACCTATTCTCTTTCACCTCCTCTCTGACACATTTGCCAGTTAAAATGCCCCCCCGCGTCGTTAAAGTGTGGGAGTAAACCAGATTACTCAAAGGAATGCCATGGGATTGCAGGGAAATCAGGCAAAGTCCACAGATTCTTTGAGCTGCAAGGTTGTAGTACCAATTGTGGTTTTGTTAATTAAGAACAGATAACGGAACCATACAGCACAGGAACAGGCCCCTCAGCCAACAATAATTGCCCTGAACATGATGCTAAGTAAAACTGATCTCATCTGCGTGTACATGATCTCTCTTCCTTGCACTTCCATGTGTCTTTTCTCCAAGCCTCTTAAACTCCACTATCGTATCTGCCTCCATTATCACCCCTGGGAAAGTGTTTAGTTTAGTTTAGGTTAGAGACACAGTGCAGAAACAGGCCCTTCGCCCCACCAAGTTTGCACCAACTAGCGATCCCTGCACATTAATACAAGCCTACACACACTAGGGCCAATTTGTTTTGCACATGCCAAGTATACAAACCCAAGCCAATTAACCTACTAACTTAGTGTAAGAAAATAACTGCAGATGCTGGTACAAATCGAAGGTATTTATTCACAAAATGCTGGAGTAACTCAGCAGGCCAGGCAGCATCTCAGGAGAGAAGGAATGGGTGACGTTTCGGGTCGAGACCCTTCTTCAGTCTGAAGTCTGAAGAAGGGTCTCGACCCGAAACGTCACCCATTCCTTCTATCCTGAGATGCTGCCTGACCTGCTGAGTTACTCCAGCATTTTGTGAATAAAAACCTACAAACCTAGCTACGCCCTCTAGTGTTGGACATTTCCACCCTGGGAGAAAGGTTCTGACTCTTCAACCCCATCTATGCCTCTCACAATTTATACTCCGATCAAGTTTCTCCTCAACCTCCCACATTCTTGAGGAAATATTCCAAGTTTATCCAATCTCCCCTTTTAGCTGAAACACTCTTTCCCAAGCAGCATTCTGGTAATCTCCTCTGCATCTTTTCGAATGCCTCCACATCCGTCCTGTAATGGGGCGACCGGAACTGCACACAATACTCCAAATAGATGTAGCCAAAATCTTATAGACTTTGTTCATGTTCCTATTTCTCTTTGTTTCAGTACATGTTATCAAGTGAGCCACAATTGACACAACTAGTTGTTGCCTGACATAACTAAATAAGTAAAGGGAATACTGCCTTTATCTGGGGCTTCCAAAATGTACGTAGATTATGTTAATGTGTTAGCTTTCCTTATGTGAAAATGACTTTGCTGCTCCTGTATGATTATTTTATATGAAAATCAAAATGGAAACTCCAGATGCTGGAAATCAAATAAAGGAAGGACAGTCTAGAAAGAATAGCGGGCCAAACAGCGTGTGTAGAAAGAGAAACAGAGTCAAGGTTTCAGGTTAAATACCTTTCCTCAGCTCCAAGTGTGTTGTTGTCTGATGAAGTATCCCAGACCCGAAATGTCAACTCTTTCTCTTTCCACAGATGTTGTGTCTCCAGCATTTTCAGGCTACGTTCTGTATTGTTGCGATGAGATCCCATCAGTAGAACCCAGCAGTTATTTATATCCCATAGCTTGGGATTTTCCATTAAAACCATAGTTCAGTGTCAACTAACCTCTCCAGGAGCAGATGGGGAGGTGACTGGGGCATCATCAGGTACATGAGGGTTTGTCATCAAATGATATTTGTAAAACAAAACTGTGGCTCAGAGAGAGATTGACATTAAATATTTCATACCGAGTTCCATTAATAATGGAGAGAAGCTCTGAATTTGATGTGGATGCCAAATCTGATTGCTTTAACTCTGGGAAGAGCTGATTAATTTTGAAGCTTTTGATATTGGTCATTGGGGTATGTTCGAGGAGCAGTTGGGAAAGGTAAGAGAAAGCACTTTCATCAGAATGATGAGATTAACAAAGTCCCCGTGGAGATGGGAACCTCGATTTATGCCTGGTCGATGATCAAGTTGAATCAATCACCAATCAGTCACCATAGCAACAAATTAGCAAACAACCATTATAGATTATAAAGGATGCTGTTGTATTTCATTATCGAGCAATGGTGCTTGATAATGGAACATTTAATATCCTAAAACTCCATAAAGCCTTCTTGAGAAGATGATAGCTTATCTTTTTTAAGTATCAGGAATCTTTTGAATTTTGAAGTTAAATAGATATCCCTGACCAAATCTACAAATATTATTAATCTCTCGATGACCCAGAGGTGTATTAATCAATTGATACAACTGCCGTGGGATTATTAACAGGAAACTAATTAGTTTTGGTACCCGACGACCCTCCATCCCCACATCCGATGGTGATAACTTAAGCATTTAGACTGCGATCACTTCCTTCATCAGTCTTGCCCAGTATGGGGTGTGGCGAGGGTCGAGCAGAGTCTGTTGGTGCAAAGGTCTTGGCCTTGGTCCAGACTGACCAGAGTCTATCAAGTTTTAGGTCAGTTCTTATCTATGGCTAAGAAAGGGTGGCACGGTGATGCAGCGATAGAGGTGCTGCCTTACAGCGGCAGAGACCAAGGGTTTGATCCTGACTACGGGTGCTGTCTACATAGTTTGTACGTTCTCCTCGTGATCTGTGTGAATTTTCTCTGAGAGCTTCGGTTTCTTCCCACACTCCAAAGACATACAGGTTTGTAGGTTAATTGGCTTGGTGTAAAAGTAAATTGTCCCTAGTGTGTGCAGGATAGTGTTAACGTTCGGGGATCGCTGGTCGGTGCGGACATGGTGGGCCGAAGGGCCCGTTTCCATGCTGTATCTCTAAACAAAATTTATGTTATTAAAACGTGGAATCTGATCCTCCTATTTATCCTTTAAAACCTCTACAGAAAGTTCCAAACATTTGTTAGAATATACTTCGACGCCAAGTACAATGATGCAATTCCAGCCAGAATTGCTGGCACAATGAGGAATGAATCACATTGCAATTTGGATTATTTCACAGAATCATGAGAACCTTGGCAAAATCCTCTGGCAAATGCCTTTTAGGTGGAAAGTGGAAATAGTATGTAACCGTGGAGATCAGAGATCCAGAGTTCTCAGAAGAGGGTAAATGATATCCAATTATTTACATTGGTGCGAGTATGTTGCTGGATCCTTCTCTGGGTGAATTTATAGACAATAGACAATAGATGCAGGAGTAGGCCATTCGGCCCTTCGAGCCAGCACCGCCATTCAATGTAATAGACAATAGACAATAGACAATAGGTGCAGGAGTAGGCCATTCAGCCCTTCGAGCCAGCACCGCCATTCAATGCGATCATGGCTGATCACTATCAATCAGTACCCCGTTCCTGCCTTCTCCCCATACCCCCTCACTCCGCTATCCTTAAGAGCTCTATCCAGCTCTCTCTTGAAAGCATCCAACGAACTGGCCTCCACTGCCTTCTGAGGCAGAGAATTCCACACCTTCACCACCCTCTGACTGAAAAAGTTCTTCCTCATCTCCGTTCTAAATGGCCTACCCCTTATTCTCAAACTGTGGCCCCTTGTTCTGGACTCCCCCAACATTGGGAACATGTTATCTGCCTCTAATGTGTCCAATCCCCTAATTATCTTATATGTTTCAATAAGATCCCCCCTCATCCTTCTAAATTCCAGTGTATACAAGCCCAATCGCTCCAGCCTTTCAACATACGACAGTCCCGCCATTCCGGGAATTAATCTAGTGAACCTACGCTGCACGCCCTCCATAGCAAGAATATCCTTCCTCAAATTTGGAGACCAAAACTGCACACAGTACTCCAGGTGCGGTCTCACCAGGGCCCGGTACAACTGTAGAAGGACCTCTTTGCTCCTATACTCAACTCCTCTTGTTACGAAGGCCAACATTCCATTGGCTTTCTTCACTGCCTGCTGAACCTGCATGCTTCCTTTCATTGACTGATGCACTAGGACACCCAGATCTCGTTGAACTCCCCCTCCTCCTAACTTGACACCATTCAGATAATAATCTGCCTTTCTATTCTTACTTCCAAAGTGAATAACCTCACACTTATCTACATTAAACTGCATCTGCCATGTATCCGCCCACTCACACAACCTGTCCAGGTCACCCTGCAGCCTTATTGCATCTTCCTCACAATTCACACTACCCCCCAACTTAGTATCATCTGCAAATTTGCTAATGGTACTTTTAATCCCTTCGTCTAAGTCATTAATGTATATCGTAAATAGCTGGGGTCCCAGCACCGAACCTTGCGGTACCCCACTGGTCACTGCCTGCCATTCCGAAAGGGACCCATTTATCCCCACTCTTTGCTTTCTGTCTGTTAACCAATTTTCTATCCATGTCAGTACCCTACCCCCAATACCATGTGCCCTAATTTTGCCCACTAATCTCCTATGTGGGACCTTGTCGAAGGCTTTCTGAAAGTCGAGGTACACCACATCCACTGACTCTCCCTTGTCAATTTTCCTAGTTACATCCTCAAAAAATTCCAGTAGATTTGTCAAGCATGATTTCCCCTTCGTAAATCCATGCTGACTCGGAACGATCCCGTTACTGCTATCCAAATGCTCAGCAATTTCGTCTTTTATAATTGACTCCAGCATTTTCCCCACCACTGATGTCAGACTAACTGGTCTATAATTACCCGTTTTCTCTCTCCCTCCTTTCTTAAAAAGTGGGATAACATTTGCTATTCTCCAATCCACAGGAACTGATCCTGAATCTATAGAACATTGAAAAATGATCTCCAATGCTTCCACTATTTCTAGAGCCACCTCCTTAAGTACTCTGGGATGCAGACCATCAGGCCCTGGGGATTTATCAGCCTTCAGTCCCATCAGTCTACCCAAAACCATTTCCTGCCTAATGTGGATTTCCTTCAGTTCCTCCATCACCCTAGGTTCTCCAGCCCCTAGAACATTTGGGAGATTGTGTGTATCTTCCTCAGTGAAGACAGATCCAAAGTAACGGTTTAACTCGTCTGCCATTTCTTTGTTCCCCATAATAAATTCCCCTGCTTCTGTCTTCAAGGGACCCACATTTGCCTTGACTATTTTTTTCCTCTTCACGTACCTAAAAAAACTTTTGCTATCCTCCTTTATATTATTGGCTAGTTTACCCTCGTACCTCATCTTTTCTCCTCGTATTGCCTTTTTAGTTAACTTTTGTTGCTCTTTAAAAGAGTCCCAATCCTCTGTCTTCCCACTCTTCTTTGCTATGTTATACTTCCTCTCCTTAATTTTTATGCTGTCCCTGACTTCCCTTGTCAGCCACAGGTGTCTCTTACTCCCCTTAGAGTCTTTCCACCTCTTTGGAATAAATTGATCCTGCAACCTCTGCATTATTCCCAGGAATACCTGCCATTGCTGTTCTACCGTCTTCCCTGCTAGGGCCTCCTTCCAATCAATTTTGGCCAGCTCCCGCCTCATGCCTCTGTAATCCCCTTTGCTATACTGCAATACCGACACTTCCGATTTTCCCTTCTGCCTTTCCATTTGCAGAGTAAAACTTATCATGTTGTGATCACTGCCTCCTAATGGCTCTTTTACCTCTAGTCCCCTTACCAGATCAGGATCATTACACAACACTAAATCCAGAATTGCCTTCTCCCTGGTAGGCTCCAGTACAAGCTGTTCTAAGAATCCATCTCGAAGGCACTCTACAAACTCTCTTTCCTGGGGTCCATTTCCAACCTGATTTTCCCAGTCTACCTGCATGTTGAAATCTCCCATAACCACCGTAGCATTACATTTTTGACACGCCAATTTTATCTCCTGATTTAACTTGCACCCTAAGTCGAGGCTACTGTTTGGGGGCCTATAGATAACTCCCATTAGGGTCTTTTTACCCTTACAATTTCTCATTTCTATCCATACTGATTCAACATCTCCTGATTCTATGTCACCCCTTGCAAGGGAATGAATATCATTCCTTACCATCAGAGCAACCCCACCCCCTCTGCCCACCTGTCTGTCTTTTCTATACGTTGTGTACCCCTGAATATTCAGTTCCCAGCCCTGGTCCTCTTGTAGCCATGTCTCAGTGATCCCTACAACATCATACTTGCCCATGACTAACTGAGCCTCAAGCTCATCCACTTTATTTTTTATACTACGCGCATTTAAGTACAACACTTTAACTTCTGTATTTACCTCCCCTCTCACATCGTTCACAATTGGCCCTGCCCTTAATTTCTTTTCCGCTCTGGAACTTCTGTTCCCATTCTTCCTAGAGTCT
Organism: Rhinoraja longicauda; assembly: GCF_053455715.1. Classification (NCBI taxonomy): domain Eukaryota; kingdom Metazoa; phylum Chordata; class Chondrichthyes; order Rajiformes; family Arhynchobatidae; genus Rhinoraja; species Rhinoraja longicauda. Next base: position 13,258,958 of record NC_135978.1, read on the forward strand.
TTTGCAATATCTCCTGTATTCCCTTTTACCTCATCTTCATATTCACAATTTGTTAACCCCTCCCCCCCACTACTTAGTTTAAAGCCACAGGTGTCACACTAGCAAACCTGCCTGCCAGAATGTTTGTCCCCCTGCTGTTAAGATGCAACCCGTCCCTTTTGTACAAGTCACCCCTAGCCCAGAAGAGATCCCAGTGGTCCAGAAATCTAAATCCCTGCTCTCTGCACCAGTCCCTCAGCCATAAATTCATACCCTCTATCTCTCTGTTCCTGGCCTCACCAGCACGAGGTACCGGTAGCAGTCCAGAGATAACCACCTTCGACGTCCTACTTCTCAGCGTTTTTCCCAACTCTCTAAACTCCCGCTGTAGCACCTCCTTCCTCTTCCGCCCGACGTCATTCGTGCCCACGTGCACAACGACTTCAGGTTGATCGCCTTCCCTCGCTAGGATTTTCTGAAGCCGGTCTGTGATGTGTTGAACCCTGGCACCAGGGAGGCAACAGACCATCCTCAAGTCCCTCCTGCTGCCACAGAATCTTCTATCCGTCCCTCGGACTATGGAGTCACCGACCACTACGGCTCTTCCAGACTTCGGTAATCATGGCTGATCATTCTCAATTAGTACCCCGTTCCTGCCTTCAACCCATACCCATTGTGAGATTAGCCCGGGCATTGAGCATTGAGCACTACCTTGGTTAAATTCAAAATTTTCCAAAGCATCCTCTAATCGTTTCAAATCGTCTGCAATAATTCCCACTCCTGGATGCAGCCTGATTGTACCTCCCTTTAAAAGATGGAGATATGGTTTAAAGCAGCAATAGCCAGCTTCGACGGGCACTCAACACTCCTGAAATTGGGCAGTGGTCTTCCCTCCCTTTCCCCTCTCTGCCATGTTATCTCTTCAGCTTCTCCCTCCCCATTTGTTCCTCATCTGCATCCTCATCCTACCGAGAATTAATGTCTCCCTGCGATTTCTCTTTCACCACATATGCATAATTCACCTCCACTTTAACCACACTCTCTTCCTACCACCATTCCCATTTTCACTCTTTCCCCATATATCCCATCGTACCATCCCCTTTTCACTTCCCATACGATACGATGAAACTTTATTCATCCCCGGAGGGAAATTGGTCTGCCGACAGTCCCAACACACAAGGTACACAAAAACTTGAAATTAAAAGTGAAAACAAAAAGAAAAAGACAAGCGACTGTTGGCTGGCTGCCACGTGTACAGCGCCTTCACCGGAACAAATGAGCAAACAAACACAGACTTATCCTCTGGGATGAGGATTCTAAACTAGTGCCCCCCCCCCACTCCGGGTCCCCCTTGGTCTCCCACGCCAGGTCCCCATTGTCTTCCTCTCCCCCCTCACGCTTATCGACCGCGAGGCCCCACCTCCACTGAGGCTCCCATTGCCGCGAGGCCCATTACCGCCGCCGAGGCCCCATTACCGCCACGGGGCTCCCGTTGCTTCCGTGGCCCACTACCGCCGCCGAGTCTCCTGCTGTCGCCGCCGAGACCCAGACAGGCCTCGCCGCGTAGCTTCACCGCAATCCCCTGGGAGGCCTATAGGGCGAGTCGGGCCTACCGGGCACGTTCCGGTCTCCAGTCGTCGTTCAGGTTGCAGGCGGCGCGGTTGTTCAGCGGGTGGATCAGGCCCGTGCGGCTCCCCGGGACACTCCATCCGCTACCCATTAACTCTCTTCTCACCCTCTCTCACAGAGAATGATTAACGTTGGATCGCTAGCACCATTAAGGAAACGCCCACATGAACACTTTAACCACTTATGCATTGAGCGCTTTGGACCACGCGCTTGGCAATGGGATTAATATGGAATTCCCACTGGTCATTGAGGATGAATTGGGCTGAATGGTCGGTTTCCATGATGTGTGGCTCCATGAATGTTTGAACTGTCTAGTCGAGGAAGTGGGGAGTGGCAGCCTGCTGTTTCAGTACGATTCAATGTCGGCATTGAAGAACACAATATATAGCCTGAAGTCCGAAGAAAGGTCCAGACCCGAAACATCACCTACCTATATTATGCAAGGATGCTGCATGACCCGCTGAGTTACTCCAGCACTTTGTGTCTTTTTGTTTGTAAACTAGCGTCTGCAGTTCCTTGTTTCTGCACACGTTGAATTAGTGCTGTCGTGATCACTTTGGCCTACCTAGGTGGTCACGATATACTTTTCTGGCATTCTTGCTACATATCTCTTTCACCAGCACTGGTACCTCTGCCAGGGCATCTTGCTGCTCTCCTTCCTTCCCCAGCCTCTCTGAATTTGGGACTTCTTTTTACTTCAAAAGTTAACTTCATTAAAAAATAAATCATATATAAGAGATACAAAACAGTACACTGCATCTTTTACCTTAATGGCGTTGTTAAGTCTATACCTTTGCAGTGTTGACAAGACTATACTTAGAGCTGATGCCCTTCTCTACATGTTGCACATGATAGTGGTGGTGGCTGCAATAACCTGGAACCATCTTCAGGAGACCTGGATAGGTGAGAATGTTACAGCCATTTTGGGTGGGGAACTACACTAAAACCACCATTGACTTCTTGTTTGCTGATGATTTTGTGGTTCTTGTTTGGGGGCGCCCAATCCGACTATAACACTATGCAATGATGTTTTAGTACATGAAAAGAAATTAGATCCTATTTCTGGACACATATTCTAAATGCACTAACATTGTATTGGCCAAGGAGACCAGTACCAGTGTGAGATAACTTCTATCGTCGATACCTTTGTCAGCACTGTGTCTGAATCCTGGAACTCCCTAACCAATATCATTGTGGGAACATCTGCACACAGGGTCACTGCCACTTTCTCATGGTCACATAGGGATGGGCAAGAAATTCTGGACATGCCACTGATGCTGAAATCCCAAAAATTAACGTTTAAAAACGCCAATACTAGATATCTGAGTGAACTTGTTAATTTGTGAAATTGGGATTAGTTGAGCGGCTTACATGGGGATACATATGAATGGTTTGGATTGGAACCCAATACAAGTGGGGCAGGCACAAGAGGCTTGTGGTTCTGGAGAAGGAAGGTAGGCTTAACCTATGACAAAATGGATGTGGCAGGTTCTGGACGTACTTAACAATTTTCACAATATCCTTTTGTCGTTGTGTTTTCTCATCAACTTCCAACCAGAAAAAAATTTGTAAACAGGAGAAACAGGTTATAGGGCAGTAAAATGTCTGTTGTTGTTATTGTTTCTGGATCAAAGCAATAAGCTGATGTTTGCAATTCAAACGCCTGTGAAGTGACAACTCAGCAGTGCTCGGGGAATGGGTCGGGAATATTAATGCGCTGAAGCATTTAAACATGCAGGCAAAATGTCTGTAGACCAATTTCCTCCATCTGAATATTGAATTGTGATGTTCCATCAGTGTAGTACACTTATTTATGAATATTGCATGAAATACAAATATTTAACTGTTTATTTTACACACGGTTGTCTTCCACCTCCACACATCCTTCCCTCTCCCACGTAAGCCGAATCACATTGGGATGCGAATGCACGGCTGCCTTCTGCACGCCATCCACATCCAATGATCAGGTACTTCCTGCCTGACTTGGACAGGCTTTGCCAGCAAGCTGGTTGATGTGAGGCACACTGCAGTTGAATTGCCTGACAGGGTGCAGAAGAGCATGATCCTATCTCGTAGTCATCGTGAGGGACGACATTCACATTAACAGTCCGCAATAACCAATCTGATCTCCCGGTGGCTGAGCACTTCAACTCCCCCTCCCATTCCCAGTCTGACCTTTCTGTCATGGGCCTCCTCCAGTGCCATAGTGAGTCCCACCGGAAATTGGAGGAACAGCACCTCATATTTCGCCTGAGGATCTTGCAGCCCAGAGGTATGAACATTGACTTCTCCAACTTTAGATAGTTCCTCTGACCCTCTCTTCCCCTCCCCTTCCCAGATCTCCCACTGTCTTCCTGTCTCCACCTATATCCTTCCTTTGTCCCTCCCCCCTGACATCAGTCTGAAGAAGGGTCTCGACCCGAAACGTCGCCCATTCCTTCTCTCCAGAGATGCTGCCTGACCTGCTGAGTTACTCCAGCATTTTGTGAATTAACTGCTTGAATAAAAGGTTCCTTTGAAACCCAAATATAGATTCATGGAGGCCTACAGTTTGGAAAAGGGCCTTTCAGCCCACCGTTTTCATGCTATCAAGCACCCACTCACACTAATCCTATATTAATTCTATTTTGTTCTCTTCACATTCCTGTCACATCCTCACAGATTCTACCGCTCACCTACATGCTTGGGGGCAATTTGCAGTGGCCAATTAATCTGACAATTTACACATCTTTGGAAACCGACGTGGTGGCAGGCAGAATGTGTGCTCGCACACTGCAGTGCATCCTAACGTGTTCATTGCTGGTCGATCCCCACACATGCATCCCTGGCTTCTACTGAGCTTTCTAGGCTGCACTACCTGCTTGGACCCATCCTCACAATAACGTTAAGTTGTGCTTAACCTTTCCCCAAGCCCAGTCCAATTGATTAGAGCATCTGGGCCACAAATGCAGTTGGAAAGCAGACCTCTCAGAACACATTGGATATGACTATATGTATTGTATTGTATTGCACTGTCTAATTGTATTGTACCATAACGTATTGTACTGCACTGTCATCCCCTGTCTATATATTTTGCATTTGTATTGCACTATGGCCCCCGGAGGCACTCTGTTTCGTCCCATTTGTTGCATGATCTGTAAGGAGTGGAAAGACAAATAAACTAACTATTATTATTATTACTATACAGTAATGAAACAGGTCCTTCGGCGTTGGGCCCATTGTTGCCACGCTAACACCACAATTCCTAGTGGATCTCTAGATGTGGACGACTGTGTGTAGCTTTTCACAGGGAATGAACCTCGATCTTGGAAGTGGTTGGGGGTGGTGTGAGGTGGGGAATAACTGGGGGTGGACTCCTGTGGGGGTAGTTCATTGGTCAGTTAACCACTGGGCTCACATGCAGAGCGAAAATTACGAAAACTTGACACCAAAATAAGTGTAGTCGCAATGCCTGAAGATGGATCCCAACCTGAAATGTCGCCTATCCATTTTCTCCAGGGATGCTGCCTGACCAGCTGAGTTACTCCAGCACTCCGTGTCTATCTATACCAAAATAAATGGCGGTGGCTTACGATAGTTTAAGTTCTCTGAGCGTTTGAAGTATTTGGTTCCTGATCTGCAACAAGTAAGTTACCACAGGATTAAATACGGCTTTTGGTAATATTAGAAAGGCTCTGTTAATAACATGATCTGTTAATCCACACCTCATTGGAATCAATTAGGCCTGCCAGGATGGCAGATCGGATGCAGCTTTGTGCAATGCCTCTCTGGCACCGAGCTGCCCAGATGGACTGAAAAGGTTACGGTTTGCAACATTACCCAAGAGTGTGGCAGTACCCCCCCCCCCCCCCCCCCCCAAGACCTTTTAGAGATAAACTAGTATTGATTGCAATGAACTTTCTATCATCTAGGCTGGTACAAGAAGGCCTGGTGTGAGAGAGAGACACATTCTGATTGTGGAACTCTGACCTGACCTGTTTCCAAATGTGGTCATTACAGCACAAAGGAGCAGACAGAATAGTAATTGGAGACGTGGTCTGACGACAGAATTGAAAGTAGCTTTGCATCCCTTGGTGCTCAATTTTCACTAGGAAATAAGAATAGTTATTATAAAATACAATGGATTTATATATAGACTTTTAGAAGCCGGCAGTTGTGGGGTCGATTAGCACAGAAACTGGCCCTTCTGCTTGATGGCCATTTTCTCATTTTATTCACGAAAAGCAATTGGAAACAAATTAGTTTCTCCCTGAAAAGTTACTTAGAAAACATCAACATCGAGAGGAGAAATAACGACAAGGATTTCAACCATGCCTCCCCAGAGGGATGTGGGCAGGATGTCAATTCCATGCTGCCATTCATTTTAATGATCTTTGAACATAGCCAAGGTTCCTGTCCCGAGACTGCACATCTCAGCAGGGGCCCCAGTATTGCATAGAACATAGAACAGTACAGCGCAGCAATAGTCACAGAAAGCTGGAGTAACTCAGCGGGACAGGCAGCATCTCTGGAGAGAAGGAATGGGTGACGTTTCGGGTCGAGACCCTTCTTCAGACTGGTTAGGGATAAGGGAAACTAGAGACGAGAAGCAATAGTTACTTCAGCCTACAATGTCCAGGCCAAACATGATGGCCACTTAATCTAATCCCTTCTGCCTGCATGAGCTCCATATCCCACTATTCCCTGCATACTCGTATGTCTGTAAAAAAGCCTCGTAAATGCCACTTTTGTATCTTCTTTCAGCATCATCCCTGGCAGCACGTTGCAGGCACCTACCACTCTGTAAAAAAACTTGCCCCGTATGTCTACTGTAAACTATCCCTCTCTGACCTTGTAGCTAATCCCTCTATTATTTGCCACTTCCACCCTGGGATAAAAAGTTCTGACTGTCTCATTTTCTATGCCACTGTCCATTTTAGCAACTTGCGTTAGTTAATGTTAGCCAGTGCTGGGAGGTGCTTCAGTCTGAATCTAACTTGGGAACCAATGATAGATGATGGAAAAAATGGACGGCTGCTGGAGTGAAGGCCTTGTTGGCAGAGGTGGACGGTTTAATTTAGTTTATTATCACGGGTACTGAGGTACTGTGGAAAGCCTTTTTGTTGCGTGCTATCCAGTCAGCAAAAAGACGATATTATGATTAGAATCAAGCCGCGTACAGATTGCAGAATAAAGGGTATAGCGTTTAATGCAAGATAATGTCTGATTAAAGATAGTATGAAGGCCTCCAGTGTGGTAGATGTGAGGTCAGGACCGCTCTCTAGTTGGTGAGAGGTTGGTTCAGTTGCCTGACAACAGCTGAGAAGAAAATTGTTCTGTTTCCCCAGAAACACAGGAAGAAGGCATTAGAACCACATAGCCCTGAATGTAGCAAAGAGAGTAGAAAATAATGCCGGGAAAACTCAGCAGGTCAGGCAGCATCTGCAAAAAAAGGGAAACAGTTAATGTTTCACGTCTGAGACCCCTCTTCGGACGCAGTTTTTCCAGCATTTTCTGTTCTTAATTCAGAGTTCTAGCATCTGCAGTGTTTTGCCACTGAATACTACTCAAAGGATGTTTCCCTATTAAACTTATGTTGATTAGAGGCTTGCAGTCTCTGATCATGTGCAATTTTCTTCAAAAGAAAAGTGTGCACGTCCCATTTCTTCAGTTTTCCTTTGATTTTCATGCACTTGTTAAGGCAACCATGGGATTCTTTCTTGCAATAACTGAGATGGAACGTCAGGGGAGGAATATCATGTTAGAACTGTGTACAAAAAGCTGCAACACAAGTGGTTTTGGTCGGCATATTACAGGAAGTATAGGAACTGTAAGAAAGCACTGCAGATGCTGGTTTAAATCGAAGGTAGACACAAAATGCTGGAGTAACTCAGCGGGACTGGCAGCATCTCTGGAGAGAAGGAAGGGGTGACATTTCGGGTTGAGACCCTTCAGACTGATGTCAGGGGAGTGGGCGGGACAGAGATAGAATGTCGTCGGAGGCAGTAAGACTGGTGGGAGAACTGGGAAGGGGGAGGGGGATGGAGAGAGAGGGAAAGCAAGGGTTATTTGAAGTTAGAGAAGTCAATGTTCATACCGCTGGGATGTAAGCTAACCAAGCGAAATATGAGGTGCTGTTCCTCCATTTTGTGCTGGGCCTCACTCTGACAATGGAGGAGGCCCAGGACAGAAAGGTCAGATTGGTAATGGGATGGGGAGTTAAAGTGCTGAGCAACCGGAAAGTATATGTTTGCAGTAGAGGAAACAATGACTGGATTGGAGTAACTTTCCTGCGGAAACAGAGCAGGAAAAGGTTGGAAAGCTGATGGATAAAGAGATACAGTCCACCAATCCTGTAGTGAACCTGTAGTGTTTTTTAGCATGTGTAGCTTCCAGAACCAGGAGCCAGTCAAAATGTCATAGACAGAGATGGCCATTTTCCACCGAATGATTGCAAAACCCAGCGCGTTACAAACACACCTCACATGCGACCTGATCATTCCTGCAATGTGCTGACCTAAACTGTGTGTTGCACTCTTGCTCTTACGGTGACAAAGCTATGAGTCCCTTTGAATCTGTTGCCCAATGTACTGGGGAGAAGCCACCTCCTGTACAAGGCAAGGAGAGAGTTTGGGAGGAGGTCCCAAGTCATCACTGCAGACCCACGGAATTATCTGACATCGGAAAGAGGAGGTAAGTAGTGCAATGAAATCTGACTGGAAATCAAATCTACACCATTCGATTCGAAGTGTCAGACGTGCAATCAATAGCTGTGGTTCTTGGCGCTGTCCGTTCACCAGTAAATAGGCAGTAGTGATTTGAATGCACATTTCCACCCTGAACAGCACTCAGCAAAACAACTCACCTGAATACAAAATGCTGTGGTGCCTGTGGAATACTGAGCTGGGAAACCAAACTGAAGCTGACTCACCCTCCCTTATCAATTAATAATGTCCAAGTCCATTCACGTTGCAGCACACCTCCAGAGTGTACAATGTTTGCCTTGTGAAGTGGAGATTATATTTTAAATACTTCCTAGACTATTTTATGTTTTGACTCCTCATGTTGTGACCCTGCCTCCACCTTCCTCCCCATACCCTTCGCTCCACCTGCAGCAGTTGCTCCTTTGGGCATCTAGATCTGGAATTTCTTCCTTGACCAGTTCTACCTCTTGACATCCCCCTTTTATGTCTTCAAATCAATTGTTGAACATACCTATCCAAGAGCACTGCAGAAACGCAGTCGCTGAGCACACTCAAAACAGGGATTGATAGAATTTACCACTTGAAGCGGATCCAGGGATTCTGGGGTTAGCGCAGGGTAGTGATGTTGAAGTAAAAGACCAGCAATGTTCTGATTGATTCACAGATCAGGTTGAAGTGCCAAACAGCATTGCCTTGCTACTGCTTGTTACATTTATCTTCTCTTTAAAGCATATCCTTTGAAGCAAGCTTTTTGTCGCGTCTTCCAATCTCATCTATATTGAAGGTATTCACAAAATGCTGGAGTAACTCAGTAGCCCAGGCAGCATCTCAGGAGAGAAGGAATGGGTGACGTTTCGGGTCGAGACTCTTCTTCAGACTGATGTCAGGGGGGCGGGACAAAGGAAGGATATAGGTGGAGACAGGAAGATAGAGGGAGATCTGGGAAGGGGGAGGGGAAGAGAGGGACAGAGGAACTATCTAAAGTTTGAGAAGTCGATGTTCATACCACTGGGCTGCAAGCTGCCCAGGCGAAATATGAGGTGCTGTTCCTCCAATTTCTGGTGGGCCTCACTATGGCACTGGAGGAGGCCCATGACAGAAAGGTCAGACTGGGAATGGGAGGGGGAGTTGAAGTGCTCAGCCACCGGGAGATCAATTTGGCCAACGCGGACCGAACTCATCTATATTGAAGATAGACACAAAATGTGTCTCTCCCTGTGACCGAGTGTGTTTTCTCCTGGTGCTCCAGTTACCTTCCACATTCCAAAGACGTGCAGGTGTGTAGATTAATTGGCTTCTGTAAATTGTCCCTAGTATGCAGGACAAAACAGTGTACATGGGATCTTTGCTCTGCATGAACTCGGTGGGCCGAAGGGCCTGTTTCCACGCTGTATCTCTAAACTAAACTAAACCTTCTCTGAGATGGCCCAATGCAATTCATCCTTAAATAGGAGGCCAAGACAGCTTAGTACTTTAGATGTGGTCGTGCCAGCATCCTGTACAGTGTAACAAGACTTATCTACTTTAACATTTCATTCTGAATGTAATAAAGGCCAGCATTACATTTGGTAATCTGCACTGGGTGAAGTTTCAACTGATTATCTAATAACATGGCAATGCCTGTTTTAGTTGATGTTCAAGTATCAGCATTTCTATTGTCCTCGTTATTTGCTATTATACATTTAGTTTGCAGCAGGCACCGAAGTGTTATCTACCCACTCACAGTATAGCCTTGTTTAGCAATTCCATAATACAGAGGATCTTGACTTAAAACATCATTAATTGTAGCGACCCACAAACGGAATAGATTAATCCAGATGGCATATTTTGTGCTTGACTAACAATTGAAAGTCGTTACGCTATTTATGTCATTCTTTATCATAATGAAATGCCTTAAAGTGTTCACAAGATAAATTAAAAAAATAATAATAACAGAAAATCCTTGAAACACTCAACAGGCCAAGCAGCAATTGTAGAAAAAAGAATGTTTCAGGTTGAAGACTCTTTTCCAACAGTGAAAAAGAGAGAAAGAAGATTAGTATTTAGTTGTAGGGAGGATGGATGGGACAAAGGGAATATCTGATCGAGTGTGCAAAGTTTTAAGAATAAGCAGTCAGTGAGGTTGCCTGGTTGATAGGAGGAGTTTGGGAGAGTTAACATGGTCGTTGTTTGTAAACCATGAATTGGGGACGATTAGCAAGTAAGAAAACCAAAGGAATATAAAAGTTGTGAAATGCAGGTCTGTGGGGCGTACCAGGCAGGTCAGAGTGTGTTAAGAGAGAAAAACTGCCAATATCGCAGATGGCTGAGTAATAGCAGAAAGGGCCAGTTCTGATATAAATAAAGGGAGCAATTTACCTGAAGTTGGATTAGAGTATTGAGCCTGGAAGGCTCCATCATGCCAAGACAAGAGGTGACGTGCAGGTTTTCAGGCATACATTGTACTTCAGGTTTACAGAAAGACAAGGCAGAGGGGGAGAATTAAAGGACAGGTGACAGGAGGCTCGGTGTCACTCCTGCAGACTCTGCAGGTGCTCCTCACATTTAGTTTCTCCAGTGCAATGGAGAGCACTTTGTGAACTCCAGATTGGAAGAGTGAAAGTGAACTGTTGTTTCACCTGGAAAGGCAGTTTTTTTAGTTCTGTGGTTGTTAACTGTGCAAGGAATGCGATTCATTGCATTCTAGCAGGTGGGTAAATGCACAGTTTGATGTGGTCCCAAACCTAGGACGGATTTCTGATCCATGCTGTGCCCCATTCAAGATGATACATGGGAAGATGATATCCATGTGGTTCACAGACGCTGCCAAGGTCTATTCAGACAGTATGGCTTTCTAGAACACGGGAGCCATGCTGATTGAATAAACCTCTAGTATGTCTGTTAACCACATGCCTCTCCAATGTATAATCCTGAAAGGCTGTCTGTGGGGGATGGAATTGTATCCCATTGGGAAACCGCGCACTTTCACGAAAACAGATATTGCAGGAAGGAGATTAGAAGTGAACGCCGTGGAGTTTAAAAATTAAGGGTTTAACTGAATGAGCTCTCCTTCAAGTAGCATCTGATCAGGTGACGGGGGGGGGGGGGTGTTCAGTCGTTCTGCTGCCTCACAGCTCCAGCATCCTGGATTGAAACCTGTCCCCAGTTTGCACCTATTCCCCATAACCATGTAGGTTTTTCCTGAGTGCTCCAACTTCCTTCTACATCTCAAAGACATGTGGGTTGGTAGATGATTGGCCACTGTAAATTACCCTGAGTGTGTGGCTGAGTGAATATAAGGGAATCGATGGGATTGTGGAATGAACAAAATGGCATGTGTTGATGGGTGCTTGATCAGTATGAACACGGGGGGCTGATGGGTCGGTTTCATTCTGCGTGACCTGATTTCACCAGTTCTTTTCACCACAGTGGCATAACGATGTTTGTATACATTCTATTAGACTATTAAATGGTCATCTGTGATGTGATTAGATTAGAGATTAGATTAGATACAGCACGGAAACAGTCCCTTCAGCCTCCCGAGACCACTATGACCATCAATCACCCATTTACTGTAATCCTACAGCTAATCCTCTCCAACTTTAATGTGTAATTCTAACTTTGCAGAACAAAGTTGCCCTGCATATCCCCATTAAACTCTCCCTCTCACCTTATCGCTATGACCTCTAGTATTGGACATTTCCACCCAGGAAAAAAGGTTCTGATTATCTACCCTGTCTATACCTATCATAATTGTATATAATTCCATTAAGTCGCCCCTCAACCTCTGACGTTTCAGAGAAATCAATCCAAGTTTGTCCAACCTCTCCTTGTAGCTGAAACCCTCTAAGCCAGGCAGCATTCTGGTAAACCTCCTCTGTACCCTCTCCAAAGCCTCCACATCTTAATGGGGTAACCAGAACTGCACACAATACTCCAAATGTGGCCTAATCAAAGTCCTATAGAGCTGCATTATGACTTCCTGACTCTTATATTGAATGCCCCTAGCAATGAAGGCATGCATATCACATGCCTTCTTTCCCACCCTATCTATAAATATCCTGTCATTTCATACAAACTGCTCTGTTATTATGCAACGGCACTAAAAGGTGAAATCCTAGTTAAATCTTCTTCGTTGACAACTCATATATTTTTTTGTCTGACTGCCTGAGCAGTCAAACTAGAAACAAATTTGTTTTATGGCTTCCTTAATGATACCCCAAAATATTCAAAATTTTGCTGAGAAAGCCTTTTTAAAAAATTATAAATTAATACAGCTGGAAAAGTGAATCTTAAGAATTAGCATAAAAATGTTTTCTCTGTGGATTTATGTTGCAGAATATTGCAGAGTATGGAATCCATTAATGGGAAGTATTAGAATCAGCTTATCCCTTTGACAATCTACTTGATGCATCAATCCAGGCGTATGTGCAAGTCATACTTCTCAAAGTCAGCTATACTTGATTGTTTACAAACATGGCAACGCTTATGGCCTGATCTGAACTTTCAATCCATATTGTAATCATCACCACACCTGCCATCTTCCACTTCCATTTAATCATTCATCTTAGGACTGCCTGACTTTGGCCTCAACCATGCCTTCATGTTAACCCCAGTCAATCCTCGTTCAGCTGATCACACCCTCCATCCCCCACCCACTCATCCAATATCTTAACATGTATTGCCCTCTCACCCATCACCTGCATCCCGAACACTAAGCTTTCATCAGTTCAGTTCATGGGAATGACGCTGAGCCCCCATTTTCCTGCCACTGCAATTCATTGTACCCTTTTGTTAACACCTCTTCCACAACTAACAATGGGCCATTATGGGCTCCACCCTCTCTTCGTCAACTGTAGCCAGTCCTGCTTTGTTCTGGGCTTTTCTTGTCTCCAGTTTCCTCCACTCTACTTTCAGTCCAAAGAAGGGACCTGACCTGAAACATCACCCATCCTTTTTCTCCAGAGATGCTGCCTGACCCGCTGAGTTACTCCAGCACTTTGTGTATAATTACAATTCACCACCTCTTTTTTATTCTAACCTGTCTATCTCTGGCCCCCTGTGCCATTACAACGATGTCTATTTCAAGCTAGAGGATCAACACTCATCTTACATCTTTGTAAATTACAAGCTCCACGTTAAATTCCCCAACATCAGACAACTCAGCATGGAAACAAGCCTTTTGGCCTATCAAGTCCATCTTCTTCTTTCATATGTCAACTACAACAATCAAAAGTGGCAATTGGTGCTTCAGAGTACCGTAGTTGACGCTTTCCTGCAAATTTTGCCAGTTCCGTAGAACTACCCAGGGTAGTCGACGAGGACGTAAAGCAGCTCCCACCCCATCAAGTCCATACTCACCATCAAGCACCCATATACACTGATCCTATTTTACTCCTAGATGTTATTCTCCCAATATACCTGGTAACTCCACAGAGATTTTAACACTCGCCTACACACTGATGGCAATATGAAGTGCATAATCAATCTTCTCCACCTGTACGTATTGGGAATGTGGGAGGAAACGGGAACAACCAGAGGAAGCCCATATGGTCACAAGGAGAACATGGAAGTTTCATGCAGACATCACCGAAGTTCAGGATGGAACCTGCGTCTCACGTGCTTCAAGGGAATGATTGTAACTAGTGGCACTAGTTGTGTCACTGCTGTCTAGCTAAATGTGGCTGTAGAATAGAGCGACAAGCTGGGATGTAACGAGGGCAGGAAAGCAGGAATGGTAGAACAGCAAAAGTGGACTCGAGAGAGTCTGCGTGATAAATATCGTAAGTAGTCAATACAATTTTTATGGGGTTCAAATTAACTTCATAAAAAGGCTAGATTAAAAATAGTTAAAATAATTAGCCAACTTTCCAATAATTATTCATTACTGAGGCTCCAGAACACATTCTAGTGATGTATTTGCACACATTCCCTGCTAATATTGACAAAATCGCAGGCATCCCCTGATGATTTCAGCACACTGTGGAATCCACTGCTAATATTTACACATCCCAGATATCTCCTGTTAATACTGCCGTGAGATAATAACAGAAAATGTTGGAAACACTCAGCAGGTCGGGAAGCATTTGTGAATTAAAAATACAGTTCAAGTTCAGGTTTTGGTCCTTCATCAGAACTTAAACGGGGACTCGAATCTAAAGCGCTAACTGTTTCTCTGTTGAGTGTCTCCAGTATTTTCTGTTTTATTTCAAATTTCCACATATGCAATTTTTGATTTTCTAACACGGGTACTGTGGAATGCACTGCTAATATGCACTGCTAATAATAGGACAGGTTTGGAGGGATGTGGACCAAGTGCAGGCAGGTGGGACATGTGTAGCTGGGACATGTTGGCCGGTGTGGGCAAGATGGGCCGAAGGGCCTGTTTCCACACTGTCTAACTCTATGACTCTATGACTCTAATACGACACATATTGAAATATCCCCCTGTTAACTCAACATATTCCAAGACATTATACCTTAAAATTGACAGATCTCATAGTGATGACACACATCTTGGTATTCCATACTAAAGCACTCTTTGATAAGCTGAGAATCAGATTCTCCGAGCATCACCAACCATTATTGACACGCACCCAGACACGTCATTCGGAAATCAACACACTGCCAGACAATACCTGGTGGTATCAACATGTATCTCCCGGTTGCCAACCATTTTAACTCCCCTTTCTATTCCCATCCTGACTTTTCTATCCTGGACCTCCTCCATTGCCAGAGTGAGGTCACATGCAAATTGGAGAAACAGCACCTCACATTTTGCTTGGTTGGCTTACGACTCTTGCTATTGAGGGCGTGCAGCGTAGGTTTACTAGGTTAATTCCCGGAATGGTGGGACTTTCATATGTTGAAAGACTGGAGCGACTAGGCTTGTATACACTGGAATTTAGAAGGGTGAGAGGAGATCTTATCGAAACGTATAAGATTATTAAGGGGTTGGACACGTTAGAGGCAGGAAGCATGTTCCCAATGTTGGGGGAGTCCAGAACAAGGGGCCACAGTTTAAGAATAAGGGGTAGGCCATTTAGAACTGAGATGAGGAAAAACTTTTTCAGTCAGAGAGTTGTGAATCTGTGGAATTCTCTGCCTCAGAAGGCAGTGGAGGCCAATTCTCTGAATGCATTCAAGAGAGAGCTGGATAGAGCTCTTAAGGATAGCGGAGTCAGGGGGTATGGGGAGAAGGCAGGAACGGAGTACTGATTGAGAATGATCAGCCATGATCACATTGAATGGCGGTGCTGGTTTAAAGGGCCGAATGGCCTCCTCCTGCACCTATTGTCTATTGTCTGTTGACTCAGCGGTATGAACATTGAATTCCCTATTTTTAAGTAACTTCTCAACATCCCCTCTCCCCTCCCTCCTTGCCTCCTTCCTTCCTAATCATTTTTTCAGTTTCACAGATCTCCAAATTGTTTCTCTTGAGATCATATCTTCTCTGGTCTTTTCTTGCCTCCAGCTCTTCACCTCCCTTTCCCCTCCCCCCCCCCACCACCCCCTACTTTCAGTCTGAAGAAGATTCCCGACCCAAAACATCAGCCATCCTTTTTCTCCAGAGATGCTGCCTGACCCGCTAAGTTACTGCCTGACCCGCTTAGTTACTCCATCACCTTGTGTAAATCGGGCATCATATGCTGATGTTAACACAGCCCCAGATATTCTCAGTTAACCTAGACAATCTCATACATTCCTTGCTCATATTGATGCATCACAACGTTCCCTGGGTAACATTGAGTCACCCATCCTTTTTCCAATACAAAATCCAAGAAATTGCCTGCTAATACTTTCAAATAAACTGATTTTCCATGCTAACGTTGGCACACTCCCAGACATCTCCGCTAATATTGACACTCTACCAGGCATCCTCTGATAACATTGACACACACACAGATATTGGCTGCATTTTCAGACATCATCTATTACTGGTGATAGACTACCAAGCATTGAAACACCCCCAGGCAGGCATCTTTTTATAATTAACACAATCTAAGCCATCCTGTGCTTACATTGACATATTCTCAAACAGTCTTTGAAACACTGTCAGATGTCCTCTGCTAATATTGCCATTCTCCCAGACATCTATTACCAATATCAATACACTTCCAGACATGTATGTTGCTATTGATACACTCTCAGACATCTTGTATTAGTATTTTCAAAAACCTAGTTCTCAAGTGCTAATATTGACAATCTCCAGGCATTAGATTTCCTGTGCAAATATTGTCCAGTTGCTCTTATGTTCAGATTTAAAGAAATGTATTGCTCACGTTGATTAAAAAAGACCTTGATATTGTCTGCTGAAGAAGGTGCTCTCCCAGAATCTCTTGTCAATAGTTTCCGATTCGCAGATGTCTTGTTTTAATATTTACGTACTCCCGAGTTTCCTGTAATAATATTGGCATACTCTGAGTCATCTACCAGTGGTAACTTAATCACGGACACAATCACATACATTTTCTGCTGGTATAACATACTCCCAGACTCATAGTGACCAATTCACAGACTTCCTTTGCTAATAATGACGTACTTCTAGATGCCTCGTACTAATATTCACACACTCCCAGAGACCCTGTTGTCATTCTTACATCATTCCATTCTTATGTCACTGTTACGTTGTCATTCTCCTTTTATTGAATGAAAGTAGCCAAAGCACTGAATATACTTTGGATGGGGTTCAATTGGCAAGCGTGGTTGGCAGCACCATCACAGCCTGAGCCCTTCAATTTCAGGTAATTTGTTTTAGTTGTTTGTATCAGTATCAGTGAAAGACACCAAAAGCTGGAGTAACTCAGCGGGACAGGCAGCATCTCTGGAGAGAAGGAATGGGCGACGTTTTGGGTCGAGACCCTTCTTCAGACTAGTCAGGGGTAAGAATCTGTGATACTGGCCCAACTGGTTTGTTGTTTTTCCCCATTTTCTCCCTGTTTTCTCTCAGCACGAGGAGAAACCCAACCGGACCTTGTTGGAGACAGAAGACACTAAAGATGTTGGAATCTTGAGCAAAAAAAACCAAACTGCTGGAGAACTCAGCAGGTCAGGCAGCACAGCTGAAGGAAATGTACGGACAATGCTATGAGTTCTTCCTGCTTTGCATTGCAACTCCTGCATCCTTTTGTTTCTAATCTGTGCTCTCACTCTCCCATTCATCCATTGACCAGATAACAATGTTCACAACTTATATCCACGGTCACTCTAGTTTTATCCATTCAGTTATCCTGCCCTCCCCAACCACTGCAGCTTTATGAGCTCTGTTTATCTCCTTTCCAATTCTGATGAATGGTCTTTGACCTGAAACATTAGCTCTATTTTCCATCCTGCAGATGTGATGTGGCCTGGGCTGCTGAGTATTTCCAGGATTCTCTATTTTTATTATAACTGTGCTGATGATTTGGTGGTAATTAGCCAGGCTGTTCCAGAACAGTTCCAGGACACTGGCATTAAGCCGACCATGTGGAACATTGCCCAGCTGCATGCTGGTAACAAAAAGGTCAAATGCAATCTGTCTAATTACCACCAAATCATTAGCAAAGTGATGAAAGCTGAAGTCAACTATGCTATTAAGTGCTACTTATTCCCCAATAATCTAAATGGGTTTCATCAGGGTCACTCAGTTCCACACTTCCATCGTAGCCTTAGCACAAACAAGGACTGAGGAGCTGAATTGCCAATGAAGCAGCATTTGACCGAATATCAGCTCAATAAAACTGAATTCAGCAGGCATCACATAAAGAGCATGCTCCGGTGGTTAAAGCTGAACGTATAAAGGAAGATGGTTGTAGCTGGCAGATGTAAATCAACTCTGGCCCCTGACTGCACTGCAGAAGCTTGTTGAGGCAATGTCCTGGTCTTGCCATAATCAGCTGTTGCATTAGTTTTGGAAGGAGGGTAATGTTTGGGGAAGGTTTGTGTGTGAGGTGGTATCTAAGAGATTCAGACTATGGGAGTTAATAAAGGGATGTTTGAAGACTGGGTGTTACAGTTCTCACTTTGTCAAGTCATGATAATCCTTAAGGCCCGGATGGATGCTTCAGGGGCCCATTTACCTTGCAGCACCTACCATTTTGACCAGCTCCATCTCACCAAATGGGGCCTTCTGGCCACTGATACACAGCACTACCATTCAGACACAAACTTCATTCACTAGGAACTCCAGGTCACAATAGGTGAGGTGCATGTATGACCCCATTTTCTTCTCTCCTCTCCTCTCCTCTCTCTCATTCTAACACCTCGCCATCTACAGTAGTTTATTGTGACCTCGTGCTGACTGTAGTTTTAAGTCCAGGAGCCCAGCACGTTCTCCGTTAACTCCACCCCGCGAATGATTCCACGGCTGAGATCAGAGTTGTGCTTCTCACACCAGGAGGCATTGCTGTGTTAAAACACTTCTGCTCTGTTACACCAGTATCACAAATGTGTACTGGGATTCCATTGTTCCACAGCGGGTCATCTGTCACTGCTATTTTAATGTGTCCATTAAAGAATTAATTAGTTAACTAATTTATTAGCAAATACATTAGTACCCATTAATCCTTGATTTAAAAATCCTTTTTAAATGCTATCTATATTTATTATAGAACCATAGAGCGGCACAGCATGAAAGCAGACTCTCTGGCCCACTGGGTATGTACTGAGAACCATTCACTTATTTACACTAATCTTACATTGATCCCATCGATCCTGCAGTCTTATCAATTCTCCCAAGATTCTGCTAGTCATTCATACAGCAAGGTCAGTTAACTTACCAGTCTGCATGTCTTTGGGATACGGGAGCAAATTTGAGCATCAGGAGGAAGCCCATGCCATCACAGGGAGAATATGCAAACTCCATGCAGACAGCACTGGAAGTCTGGTTTGAATCTGGGTCTCTGGTGCTGTGAGAAAGCAATTCTATTAACTATGCCACTGTGTTCTGTGCATTGCATTAATAATATTACTTGACGAAGATGATGGAGAAAGAATCGATGGACGTATTGGACAGAGCACCAATATGGACAAAGCACTGTTTTATTGGGTGGATAATACCTCCACGTGTTCATTCTAACTTGCATAATATGATGTATTGAAACACAACTTCAAACATGCAGATTATAGTTGGCAGGCCTGGGTCAAATGTGACCGCTGACTCTATTAGCACTTGCTATGTAATTATTTGGAATCTTCAAAGCCCCTAATCTTAATTGGATCTTTTGTCCTCTCAATAACTGCTGCTCCTTTATTTCTGCACCATTTAAGTGATTTACCCTCAAGGTATTAATACTGCCTCAAGTTAGCCACAGTTAATCAGTGTAAAAACAAATGTTCTCTGGGAGAATGCCTGTTAGCAATCAGCAACAGGGGAGTTGGTGGGGAAATCCTACATTGGGGTGACAGAGCGAAGCATTTTGAGGTAAGAAAGATATAAATGTGATGAATAATAGGCCAGTAGAGTTGGAGGAGATGCATACATCTGAGGAAAAACAAGAGAGAAGTGAATAAAGAGATGGCTTATGGTTATTTTCTTACCTGGAGAGTTCTGCTGAATTGAAAATTGTATTTTAACCATTATCTCCAGCAGAATTGCTTTAGATGCACATTAAACGGGAAGCTGAGCAATTACTGCCTAGAAACTAAAATCACCAATTTAGTCAGTCAGTGAAGTAGATCATATTAACTACAGGCAGATTGCCACTGTTGAATAATCAGAACCACTGTTACTACTGCGCACCATATCAGAATCCAACCAGTTACCATCACACTAATGGACTTTAATGAATAAATTAAAGTTAATTTTTATTTTATTAAAATTGCATCTGATGTATAATTAAAACTTTTTTGCAATGTATTACAATTTATCCCAATGCAATACAATGGAGGTGTTCCATATTGATAAAGAACATCTAACAAGCCTTTTAATAATCATTACGTTATTGAATTGCATTGAACTGAATGGACCTTTTGAATTTTTCCAGTTGAATGTATTCATTCTGTAAATAAAATTATGTTTGTTTCATCCGATGAAAATGTCTGCTGAAACAAAAAAACATTTTACTTGCAGAACTGAATAGTTTCACATGGATATATTAATGGCGTCAGGGCTCAAGGGATGAAGCACCAATGTGAGAATTGCAAGCCCAAAGAAAGTAAAAAATCTGTTGGCCCAGTAGAAGATTAGGACTGGAACTGGAATAGGCCCTGGCTGGGTCGGAAGAAGGGTCTTGACTTGAAACGTCACCCATTTCTTCTATCCAGAGATGCTGCCTGTTCTCCTGAGTTGCTCCAGTATTTTGTGCCTATCCTGGCTGGGTATTTTCAAGGGAATGACAAAGGGACATTCTCAGTTCTATTATTGAGATCCCTCTGTATGTGACCCTGTGCAAGGGACCTCCTACAGATAGGAAACGGACTAACTTTCATCGAACCTTTAAGCTTCCACGAACCTTTAGGGATCTGAAGCCTCTCTGGACCATAGTCCTGCAATCAGAAATTAATCTTCTGTTGAATGTCTTATTTCATCCTTCAAGTTGTACAGAATACTTAAACCACATTCCCAGAAATCAGGCAAGGCATTTCAGCTTATGGTCTTTATGATAATAGAGATGATGGAATATGAGAGTTAGGCTAGTCTATAAAATGATGGGAATAGGATGTCCTGTGAACTTAGCATCCTGAAGAGAAAAACTTATTTGGACACAATCAGTACTGATTTACAAAAGGGAGTTCTTTCTATGACCAGTAGCCTCCTTGTGCTCTGGTATTTTATTTCATTCTTCACGTGTTTAAATTATAATGTTTTATTTTTAATTGTCTACTGTATATCATGTTGTTACTTGTGAGCAAAGCACCAAGGCAAATTCCTGGTATGTATACATATTTGGCTAATAAAATTTATTCAATTCAATTCAATCGTTAAGGGGGAGCTAGTGAATGTCATGTCGTGGACAAAAAGGTTGAAGGATATCGAAATGGAGGTAATGTACAGATGTGAAGTGAAAATTTGTCAATGACCAGAAAGCAGAGTGGGATGAACAGAACTTTCTTAAGTTGTTAGGCTGTGAGGAGTGGGGAAACTCACAGGGAGCAGTGCCTGAGCCTCCATTCTTCACCATTCCACAGATTCACCACCCACTGACTAAAGAAATTCCTCCTCATCTCCTTTCTAAAGATACGTCCTTTTATTCTGAGGCTGTGCCCTCCGGTCCTAGACTCTCCCACTAATGAAAACATCCTCTTCACATCTACTCCATCCAGGCCTTTCACTGTTTGGTAAGCCTCAATGAGGTCCCCCCTCATCCTCATTCTAAACTCCAGAGTGCCGTCAAGCACTCGCCATGTGTTAATGTACCAGTTATGGACGTAAATGATATATTGGCCTTTACACCTTGCTTCAGTTATGGAAAACCTTGGTGAAGCCTCATCGAGAATATTGTGTACACTTTTAGTTGTCTTGTCTTTGTAATGATACATGGAGAAATCTAGACTGATTGCTGGGGTGATGGAGCTGCTGTATAATGAGAGGTTAGCTGGAATAGGTTGTATTCCCTAGCGATAAGAAGAAGAGAGAATCTAATTGAAAGAGATATCTGTCAGGGGCAGATAGGCTAGCTGAAAGGGAAATGTTTCCCTGATTGAGGGTTCTATAATAAGATGCACTAGGTCTAGCAAAACAGGGAAAATAATTTTAGACGAAGATAGGGGCCAACTCGGATCGGTGAACCTGTGGAATTTTCCCCCACCAAATAGTGGCATGTTGGTCGGACTGGGCAGGTTGGGCCGAAGGGCATGTTTCCATGCCGTGTGCCTCTGACTGAAAATCTGGAGCGGCCAAGTAATTACAGAATGAGAGAGAGAAATTTCTAAATACAAAAGTCATCGACTGGTATGGGGAGAGTGAAAATACAGTGGTGGGATAGAAGATTGACAATTTTGGTACTTAACTAGACCAAGTGGACCCGTTGGGCCCATTCCTCGCAGAGGGGGGGCAGGGAAGGGGAGAGGGTATGATTGAGTGAGGCCTGGACCCAAAGCCTCTCTTGTATTGTAGCATCCCCAACCCCCCACTCACCCCCCCTCCTCCCGCTACTAACCCACTCCATCCCTCCTAGCCACCCCCACTTGCCCCTCCCCTGCCCCCACCCGGGAACGCGGGGGGATGGAGTGGCTGAGTGTTAGACCAATGCAGTAGAGGTTTGCGGGAGTTTCAAAGGGGGTTCAGGGGGGATGAATTGGGTGAATGGAGGATGGAAGAGAGGGGGGGATAATGGGGCTGGGGGATGGAGTGGGTGAGAAGAGGATAAGGGGGTGGGATGTGGGGGGGATGATAAGGAGTTGAGGGGGTGTGGATGGAGTGGGTGAGTGGGGCTCTTAAAAAAACAACCTGAAACCAATTTAAGTTAATGCAGCACAGGTTTTTTGTTTTTTAAGGGGGATTGAGGGGGGAATGGAGTGCGCTCCCCCCTCCTCCTCCTCCCCCTCCTCCTCCTCCCCCCTCCTCCTCCTCCCCCCCCTCCCCCTCCACCCCCCTCCCCTCCCCCTCCCCCAGTGTGGGCTCCTGCCCTGTTGCTGTCTGCCCTTGTAGTTTCTACCCTTCTTTCCATTTATCTTTGAAGCTCATCTGTCTTTAAGTGAAGCTGACATGTTAAGTGCAGCCACGCTACCTTGTCCTCCGGTTGCTGTGTGAACGCTTCAGTCAGCAACAATTTTATGACCTGGGATTATTAGTAAAATAAAACAGTAGCAGAGCAAAATACAAATGACTCAGAACTGTTGAGTCTCTGGAGATAGAGATTTATTGGTCCACAAAGCTCGACATTTCAAAAGATTGCTAAATATCCTTTGGTGAATATAAATTAAACTTGCTGGCAAATTGATGACAGGAAATTCCATTGAATGGAAGATCTGAGGAAAGATATCAACATTCTACTTTACACTCTAGCCTTGATTTTAATCTCCTATACTCAGTGAGACTGGTACATGGTTGAGAATAGCATCCTCAGCTGCTCCAATCCTGCCTGGCACTGTTTTGTCATTGGTTTAATGGCAGATCTCTGAGACACCCGAGGAGGGAGAGGGGAGTGAGGGCTCTTAAAGTTTCTCTCCTAATGGTGACATTGTTCCTGCAATGTGATTTCAGCATTGGCTTATTGGGCTTGAGCAGTATGGAGTTTGGCTGATCTATCTCTGTGAGTCCCTGCTATGACGGTCCACAGACATTACTCTTAAGTGTTTGAACTGACTGTGCAGGTGGAGACCAGTGGGTGGTGAGATTGCATCAAAACAGTTGGCTTTAGTTAACCGAGAGAGCTGAGTGTGGGTATGATCCTGTGGGCCAGGCGCTACAGAACCCAGTAAGTAATGGACACCCCAGCCCGATGGAGGGTGGGAGCTTCGTTCTTGTAGGTGCGGCGTCAGTCTCTGAAACAAAGTGCAGTTTATAACATTCCCTGAGGATTTTAAAGAGGGATGTTGATATGGTAATTATTGTTAGGGACTCAAAAATCGTGGTAGCAGACTGAGGCCATTTGGTCCATCGAGTCTACTCCACCATTCAATTATAGAAACATTGAAACATAGAAAATATGTGCAGGAGGAGGCTATTCGGCCCTTCGAGCCAGCCGCCATTCATTGTGATCATGGCTGATCGTCCCCAATTAATAACCCGTGCCTGCCTTCTCCCCATATCCCTTGATTCCACTAGCCCCTAGAGCTCTATCTAACTCTCTCAAATCCATCCAGTGATTTGGCTTCCACTGCCCTCTGTGGCAGAGAATTCCACAAATTCACAACTGTCAGGGTGAAAATGTTTCTTCTCACCTCAGTTTTAATCATGGCTGATCCATCTTTCCCTCTCGACTCCATTCTCCCACCTTCTCCCCATAACCTTTGACACCCTTCCTAATCAAGAATCTGTTCATCTCCACTTTAAAAAGACCCATTGACTTGGCCTCCACAGCCATCTGTGGCAACAAATTCCACAGATTCACTCCATCTGACTAAAGAAATTTCTTTTCTAAAGGTGCATCCTTTTATTCTGAGGTTGTGCCCTCTGGTCCTAGACCCTCCCACAAGTGGAAACATGCTGTCCACATCCACTCCACCCAGGCCTTTCACTATTTGGTAAGCTCATCCTTCTAAACTCCAGCGAGTACAAGCCTTGTGACGATAAATATACATCATACTTTAACCCAATCATCCCCGGGATAATTCTTGTAAACCTCCTCTGGATACATTCCAACGGCTGCACACCCCTCCTCAAATATATGGCCCTAAACTGTTCACTATATTCCAAATGCGGTCTGACTAGTGCCTTATAAAGCCTCAGCATTACATGCCTGCTTTTAGATTCTAGTCCTCAAAATAAATTCTAACATTGCATCTCCCTTCCATGCTACCGATTCAACTTGTAAATTAACCTTTTGGGAATCCTGCACCAGCATTCCCAAATTCATTTGCACTTTCAATTGAATTGGGTTTGTAAGAATAGGTTTATTTTATTTGATTGCACAAAGACATTTTGTGATAGAATGAGTGTAAAATCGTAAACTGGATTTAAGTTGGAATATTGTTTTCGACGCACAGCAAACAGAGCTCGATCCCAGTGGATGCACTGTGGCTGATAGAGGCTGGCACTTACCTCTTTTCCATTAGACAAGAGGAAGAGTTGGATTCTAGCCAGCATGGAGTCCTCTTCTCCAGTCTGGCGAAGAGTTTAGATTTCAGTCAGGGTGGGTTTCCTTTAAAGTCTTTGGATCTATCAGAATGATGAAAAGTGTTTCTATTGCCATGTTATACGAAGCTGTTTGCTGAGGTAATTGTAGCAGTGAAAATGCTTGTTCCCCTTGGGTATGGATAAGATGTCTCCTCGTTTTGTCAATGACATCCAGGTGACCCCTTAGCAGCATTGACAAACAGAATAACCTTGGGGTACAAGTTCATAGCTCTCTGAAAATGGTTGCACAGGGTCAATGGGTAGTGAAGAAGATGTTCAGCCTACTTACCTTCACAGGCAGAGGTATTGAGAATAAGAAGATGGACACAAAATGCTGGAGTAACTCAGTGGGCCAGGCAGCATCTCTGGAGAAAAGGAATAGGTGACCTGGAACATCACCTATTCCTTTTTCTCCAGAGATACCGCCTGACCCGCTGAGTCATTTCAGCATTTTTGTGTCTACCTTCGATTTACACCAGCATCTGCAGTTCTTTCCTACACATCTGCAGTTCCTTCCTACATTATTGAGTATGAGTTGAACAACATGTGACAGCTGTACAAGACACTGGCTAGACTACACTTGGAATATTGTATGCTATTATGGTCACCGCAGTATAGAAAGGATGTGGCAGCTTTGGAAGGATCGCAGTAGCGATTCACCAAAATGTTGCCTGAAATTGAGCATTTAAGTTAAAGCAAGATATTGGATAGGCTGGGATTGTTCTCACTGGAGCACAGGCGATTCAAGGGTCACCTTGTGGAGGCTTATACAATGATGGAGGGTATATCATATCATATCATATCATATCATATATATACAGCCGGAAACCAGAGAGGTTGGATGGTCCCTGTCTTTTTACAAGGGGGGAGGAATCTATAACTATATAGGCATAAGGTGAGAGGAGAAATATTTAAAGAGGCTCATTGAGCAACCTTTTCTCATGGATGGCGATGGAATATGGAAGCTGGCGAATGAAGTAGTAGAGGTAGGTAAAATCAGAATTTAAAAAGCTTTTGGGCAGATATAGTGTATGAATAGAAAAGGAATAAAGGGCCAATTGCAGGAAAGTGGGATTACCATAGGCAGGCATTTGAGTCGGTATGGACGTGTCAGGCTGCAGGACCAGTTTCTGTGCGGTAACAGGAACAAACAAGACAAAGCAGCCAAGTCTCAATGTAGGACATGCAGAGATTCTGCGTCTTTGCATGGGCTGCACAAATTTCATCAGACAAAATTATCAGATTGTTGCACTCACCCCCCCCCCCCCCCCACCTTGACTACTGTCAGATACTTGTTCACTACACATGCGAATGATTTGCCTGATAGATCTGGAAAAGATGGGTTCAAGCAGAACATCCTATAGCTGCCCCTTGATAATGGCAATGCAATTGTTCTCGTTGAAAAATTGGCCGACCTATTCACGCTAAAGAGCCTCAGTAAATCTTCAGTTTTGCTCGGACTGTGGGATCAATAACAGACTGCTGAATGTCACTGCAGTGTGTCAACTCTCTGAGATTTCATTCCATTTATCAGAATATCTCGGCCCCAACAGCTTTTGACATGGACTTCTCTCCCGGATGGTCAGTCAACCCTTGATGAATTTTTGTTTTTGACAGTTGTGCTTTAATTAACGCCTTCACACCACACTCGTTTCCATCCATTCTGAGGTGAGTTTTCACATCCCATGGCAGTGGGGAAAGTGGTTACCCAGTACCAATCCGCAAGTTAACAGAAGAAAAACGGAACAAGATTGGAACGGAATCGATGCGCAGAAAGGAACTGCAGATGCTGGTGTAAACTGAAGATAGACTCAAAATGCTGGAGTAACTCAGCGGGAGAGGCAGCATCTCTGGAGAGAAGGAATGGGTGACATTTCGTGTCGAGAGGGTCTTGACCCACAAAGTCACCCATTCCTTCTCTCCAGAGATGCTGCCTCTCCTGCTGAGTTACTCCAGCATTTTGGACTCCAGCCTATCTTTGGCACAGAATCCAGATCCACCAACCCCTGTTCATCACCTCTACTGAGTCTGAGATTACCTTGTGTGCCGAAACAGCATCCCGGCCATTGGCAAATGTCTTTCAAACGTAACAACACTGAGAAGTGGTATATAATATGTGGTGTACACTCTAGGATTGGACATAACTGTTTTAAATCAGTGCAGAATGCTTGCAGTTTGTACTATTTCCATTACCTCATGTATGGGGCTGATGTGAAAATAGAAGACTTAAACTGTTGTGTCAGAGGGAAAGTTTCAGGCCAAATAATCAATCACATAAATATCGCAGTGTGGAAGGTGCCCCCAGGCATTTTTTAGAGGCTAACAGGGAATAATAAATGCATCAGTGCAGGGAATAGCAAAGTGGTGACTGCACGTCAACTCCCACTTCAAAGTTAAACATATTGCTTCTGAAAAAGACACAAAGTGCTGGAGTAACTCAGTGAGTCAGGCAGCATCTCTGGAGAACATGTATAGGTGACATTTCTGGTTGGGTCCCTTCACACTGATTGTAAGGGGGTGGGGTGGGAAAAAAAAGATAGCTGGAAGAGAGGAGGGGCAGGTAACAGATGGATGTGCGTGAAGGGGGTTTTGATAGGCAGATGGTTGGGCAAATGCCAGTTGATGTGGGGCATGTACAGTCATCGTTGGGGAGGTGGAGAGCGTTCATTTGCTTTAATGCAGAATGTGTTCCGTCATCTGGCACTGTGCTACCGCTGTTGAAAGGTGTATACCTGTATGTATACTCAGCAATGCTTGCACAACATCTTGTCAGTCCTGTCCAAAGATACTAGAGGAACAAGATAGACCACTCGACCCTAAAAAACGTAGTACGTCAAGGTGCCATTTTAGTCGGCAGAAACTTGCAGAAACATTTAAAAAGAAAAATAACAAAAATCTGTGAATTGATAGATGAAATATATTCTGCATTTTAATGGTATAATCACACATACTGTTCCTTCAAAACACTGATTACTGCGAGAGGCATAACGATCGGCAGGTTTTGCCTACTAAAATGGTTCCTTTGCGTACTACACTTCAGTATAGGCGATTCCAATGGAGTGGTCCATCATGTTCCTCTAGTATCTTTGTTCCTGTCTCTGAATCAGGTAGTTACTTGTTCATCTGCTTCTCTGGATATCGGGGGACAGTATTATAATGCAGAACAGAGCCTGCAGAAGCATCACCTTGTATGTGAGCAATCAAAGTGTACTGTCTCCATCTTTCCTTCCCGGATCAGTCGAAAGGGCAGTGCTTCGAAAATGAACAAGAGGTTTTCCCAGTTCTTCGAAATATTTCTCACTTCATCAACCTCATAAAATTTCAATGTCGAGACATTCTCTGGGTGCTTTGTGACGTTTGCGTTGAGCCAGCCGCCAATGACATTTCCCATTTTATGAAAAACGGCGGAAGATTTGCCATTGAGGTTAAAGTGTCCCTAAGTGGTGAAATGCACCGTAAATTCCAAATCTTGGTGTAATGGCCATTTAATTTATGCCACTGCCCAGGGTTTCCATTAATCTCCCACTCGTTACTGGAGGAGAGTGGGATGGATGTATTGGATTTCCGCCACAATTATGTACAGGACTAACTCTGAGGTCCAGGGCATGATTCTGGCTTTAGCCGTTGATGTGTAAAACATACAATGGAGCTTTTTCTCCATTTCGGAATGAGCTGTTTATGGAAAAAAAAATCACTGAGCAAACCTTTCACAACTTGGATGCATCATGCGCTCCTCAATGTAAAGTATTCCAGTGACCGGAGAGGAGTGGGCGCTCCAGTATTGCGAAAAATAACCTTGTGCCGATGAGAGATGCCCACAGAGTAAATTACATTGTGGGAAAAATGTGTAAATTGAGTGTTTATCAATCAAGGAATACCTGCGTTGTGCTGGTCATTTCTCTTGATTTTCATTCTCTTATTTGTTGAAATGAGGACTCTGTAAAAACATGGTATTCCAGAGAAAACAATCCAAGTCTGTCCAACCTCCCCCTGTACCTAATACCCCCCCTGAGTCCAGGCATCATTTTTGGTGAACCACCTCTGCACCCTTTCCAAAACCTCCATATCTTTCCTGTAAAGGGGAGACCAGTGTAGATCAGTGCATGTTCCTTTAACATAGTGACCTCACCACTACTAACCACTCCCCATTGTCTCTGGTATAATTGTAACTTCCCCACCTCCAGCTCGCTCTCTAGTGCCAGTGATGACCACGGACAGCTAGGGCATAATGTATGTGTAGTGTCATTAATAAACTTATATAGTAAAAGACTCTGCCTACGAGTGGCATCCTTTTACATGGTGTCAGATCGGTAGACTTGCGTCTCCTGTTTATCGGTTTTTAGTTTATCATTTGTTTCTCCCAATTGTGTCCCCTCCTTCCACTTTGCCATGTCTTCCTCGTGTCGTCGTCCGGACACGCTCGTTTTCGATGAGGACATAGTGCACCGCTGGACTGTCTTCCAGCGGGACTACGAACACTATATAGCGATTGCCTATCCTGATGCAACTGCTGCGATAAAAGCTCACCTGCTCCTCAACCTGGCTGGTCCGGAGGCAATGGAACGCTATGCGTCGTTCCAATTCGTCCCTCCGGAGGACCGCAACGACCCGGTATGTCTCATGGCTAAGTTCACTGCCCTGTGCGATATACCCACCAATAACATTATCGAACGTTTCAAATTTTTCTCGCGGCGTCAGACTCCAGGGGAGCACGTTGACGCCTTCATTGCATCTTTAAGACATATGGCTCGGCGGTGCCGCCTTCAAACGATTACACCCGACGAGATGATCAGGGACGTCCTGGTCAACGGTCTCCTAAACTCTAAGCTGCGGGATGAGCTCCTGATGAAGCCTGACCTGTCGCTGACGGACGCCATACATGCCGCACGCATGGCCTCTGCTGTTGGCTCAGTATCTCGGCCGGCGCCCCAGGACATAAATTTCACCGGCCGCCGGCGATTGAATGACCCGCAGACCCGGGTCGCCCCCTCCGCGCCCGCTATGGTCACCCCTCGCAGATGCCCAAACTGCAACTTCTCGTCACACAGGTATAACGTTTGCCCAGCGCAGGGCAAAACTTGTAATTCCTGCGGGAAGCAGAACCATTTTTCTGCAGCTTGTCGTTCTCGTGGGAGACCTGTCCCTGCTCCTAGAGGGAGTCTAAACAACCTTGCCAACGATGATAGCGCAACCGGTTCCCGGTACCAACATGAGGTACTCCATGGCTCAGATACGACTTCCTCCCATGGAGACTCTCTGGTGTTTTCGCTCTTGGGTGCACCTGCATTGATAACGGATCCATCCGTGCATGTTACAGTCAATGGACACTCCTTCCCTGCCAAGGTCGATACTGGGGCGTTTGCAAATGTTATGTCTGTGGGCCTCTTCGAGCAGATAAGTTCGGGGGAGAGGGTTACTCCTGACAACTCCCGCCTCCATGCCTATGGGGGAGGCGTTCTGATTGCCGTGGGAAAGGCAACGGTTGTCTGTACTGTTCTGGAGACCTCTCGGCCCCTCACGTTCCTCCTGCTAGCATCCGACAACGTCACCCTGCTGGGCGCCCGTGCATGCCAGGACTTTGGTTTGGTCTCATTCCACCGCGACATCCACCTGGTGCAGGCCCCCATGGACCCCCTGATCGAGTACCCTGACCGATTTGATGACGTCCTGGGGAAGCTGCCCTGTGCCTACAAGATCGTTGTGGACCCGGGGGTCGACCCAGTGGTCAGACCGGCCCACCGTGTGTCTTTTGCCATGAAGGGCCGCGTGGAGTCCACACTACGTGGCATGGTGGACATGGGCATCCTCAAGGAGGTGAGTGCCCCCACCCAGTGGGTCTCCACCATGGTGGTCGCTGCCAAGAAGGACGCGAGCGAGATCAGGATCTGCATCAACCCCAAGGACCTGAACCTGGCTATTAAACGCCCGCACTACCCCATGCGGACGGTGGAGGACGTCGCGGCACAGGTCGGTCCAGCCACAGTTTTCTCGGTCCTGGATGCCAAGAGCTCCTTTTGGCAGATCCCGCTGGATGCACGTTCCTCCTTCCTGACCACCTTCAGCACACCGTTCGGCAGGTTCCGTTTCCTCCGCATGCCTTTTGGGATCAACTCGGCAAGCGAGGTTTTTCAGCGTACGATGGAGCAGCTGTTTGCTGGGTTGCCGTGCGCCATCATTGTGGATGACATCCTGGTGTACGGGAGGGACGTCGCTGAGCATGACCGACACCTCCGCCAAGTCCTGGACAAGGCTCGTGAGATCAACCTCAAGCTTAATCGAAGGAAGTGTCGGTTCCGCGTTGAGGAAGTCACCTACGTCGGCCACGTTTTCACGGCGGGGGGCCTGAAGCCAGACCCCGAGAAGACGGCGGCGATCACCAAAATGCCCGCTCCCACTGACATGCCCGGCCTGCAGCGCTTCCTGGGCATGGTCAACTACTTGGGTAAGTTCATACCCGACCTCAGCGAACTGAGTGCCCCCCTGAGGGAGCTGACCAAGAAGGACAATGCCTGGGTCTGGCTCCCGCACCACCAATCGGCCTTCGTGGCCCTGAGGTCCAGACTCGCACGGACCCCCACTTTGCAGTTCTTCGACCTGAACAGGCCAATCGTCCTCACCTGCGATGCATCTCGGTTCGGCCTTGGTGCTGCCTGCCTGCAGCTCTACGACGACCGACAGCTGCCCGTCTCCTATGCCTCTCGCACAATGACCCCTGCTGAACAGCGCTACGCCCAGATAGAAAAGGAGCTCCTTGCCGTGGTGTTCGCGTGCTCCAAATTCAGAGACTACGTTCTTGGAAAAACTTTCACCATCGAAACTGACCACCAGCCGCTGGTCTCTATTTTAAACAAGCCCATCCACGCAGCCTCGTCCCGCTTGCAGCGAATGATGCTGCAGCTGCAGCGTTTCACATTCAAAATCGTGTACCGCAAAGGCAAGGAGATGTTCGTGGCAGACACTTTGTCCCGTGCCCCACTACCTTCCACTTCCCGCCATCCGTACGAATCGGCTGACCTGATGGTGTTGAACGTCAACATCGTTCCATCTTGGCAGATGCAGTCACTGGTCACACACACTGCCGCTGATCCGAACCTTCAACAGCTTGAGGGCGTCATCCGCCGTGGCTGGCCTGAACGACGGTCTTCCCTGCCGGCTGGTGCCGTGCCCTACTTCCTGGTTCGGGATGAACTGGTGCTGCACGCGGGCGTGGTGGTGAAAGGTCACAAGGTTGTGGTGCCGGCTGCGCTGCGAGATCACTACTTCCACACTGCCCACAACGGACACCCAGGGGTGGAGGCCACGTTATCCCAGGCCCAAGCACAATTTTACTGGCCTGGCATGGTCAAGGAGATCCGGGACAGGGTCTCCGCCTGCGCTGCCTGCAACAACCTATTACCTCATCAGCAGCGCCAGCCTCTCCTGCAGCAGCCGGCTCCCGAGTTGCCATGGATGGCTGTTGCCGCCGATATTTTCGAGTGGCGTGGCAAACACTACCTGGTCTTGGTGGACTCCTACTCCAGCTGGTTCGAGGTGGACCTGCTGCCGTCCCTCACGTCTGCTGCCGTCATCGGGAAGCTTCGCCGCCACTTCTCTACCTTTGGTTCCCCGGCATCTCTCCAGTCCGACAACGGCAGCCAGTTTACCAGCGCCGAGTTTGCTGTTTTCGCAAATCGGTGGAACTTCCGCCACATCACCAGCAGCCCCGAGTACCCGCAAAGCAATGGACTTGCAGAGCGCGCTGTCCGCAGCGCTAAGGAACTGATGGAACGTTGCCGGCTTGACAGTTCGGACTTGTACCTTGCCCTCCTCAACCTCCGCAACATCTCCCGGGACCCCGCGCTCGGTTCCCCTGCCCAGCGCCTCATGTCCCGCACCACTAGACCCCCTATCCCCGTCTCCCAGCAATCCCTGCAACCCACGGCTCGGAGCCCTGCCGCTGTCAGGGAGCGCATCACTGAAAAGCAGCTCATTCAGAAGCGCTCCTTTGACAAGTCGTCCCGTCCCCTTCCACCTTTGTTCGCTGGCCAGGTTGTCCGGATGGAGTCGACCTCCGGTCACCACCGGCTGGCCGTGGTCGTCGGCAATGCTGACTCTCCACGGTCGTACCTGGTCAACTACGAGGGCACCGTGTACCGTCGTACCCGCCAGCACCTGATGCTGGTAAACGAGCCTGCACCGCCTCCCGCGATCCTGTATTCACCTCCCGTCCAGTCCGCGGTGCCTGATGTGCCTCCTGCTCCGGTACATCCGCAGTCGCCCCAGCCACCTTCCCCTCCCTCGCCTGCGCGTGCATCGCTTCCCAGTCCTCCTCCTTCCCCTGGTTCCCCAGCCTCTGTACCCGCACCCGTTCATACTGCTCCTTCGACCGGAGGGGATGGTGGGTTGCGCACCCGCTCTGGGAGAGTGGTCAGGCCGCCTGTCCGGTACGGTGTGTACGAGTAGTCTGCTTGTAGTTTGAGCCTAGCGCATGAGCCGTGGTCACTTTGTTTCCAAGAGGAAGGATGTAGATCAGTGCATGTTCCTTTAACATAGTGACCTCACCACTACTAACCACTCCCCATTGTCTCTGGTATAATTGTAACTTCCCCACCTCCAGCTCGCTCTCTAGTGCCAGTGATGACCACGGACAGCTAGGGCATAATGTATGTGTAGTGTCATTAATAAACTTATATAGTAAAAGACTCTGCCTACGAGTGGCATCCTTTTACAACCAGTACTGCACGCAACCAAATGAGGTCCAACCAAAGTCCTTTAAAGCTGCAACATGACTTCCTGCTTTGTTCTCCACCCCCCCCCTTTCACAGCTATCCCCCCCCACACTCGTGTGCTACCCCGCACCCCCTCACAGTGGTCCCCGCAGGCTGGGTCGACAATAAAGTTCTGCCTGCTACAACCACCCATAATTGGGATGCTAAGACCAGGATGAAGATTTAAGCATTGGGGTCATGTCTGATGATCTGCAACCAGCCAATGGGGTTGACCATATATGTCTTCATACTTTAGGATGAGTGACTTTAGATATACAGCGCGGAAACGGGCCCTTCAACCCAATGACAATTTACAATATCCAGAAGCCAATTAACCTACAAACCTGTTTATTCACAAAATGCTGGAGTAACTCAGCAGGACATGCAGCATCTCGGGAGAGAAGGAATGGGTGACGTTTCGGGTCGAGACCCTTCTTTATTTTCTTTAACCTACAAACCTGTATGTCTTCAGACTGTGGGAGGAAACCGGAGCACCCGGAGAAAGCCCACGTGGTCACAGGGAGGACATACAAACTCCGTACAGACAGCACCCGTAGTCAGGATCGAGCCTGTGTCTCTGGTGCTGTAAAGCAGCATCTCTACCGCTGCGCCACCGTGCCGTCGTTAAATGGGATTCTGCACTCATTATGGCAAAAGCTGTCACCTTGCCCAGGGATTGCTTTGCACGATGTTTAATAGGGATAGGACTGACACACCAGCTTGTACATGGTGATGGGTTTCAGTTGCACTGTGCACCCATGTTTCAGCCTGATTACCCAGTTAAATGCCAGTTAAAACAATGATAACGACCAGGGTCTGGGAAGCCACGTATTACATTTCCCTGCCAACAGTACTGATTATTCCACAGCAAGCAATACATGTGGGAGGCCGACAGTCTGCAGTGATGGGACAAATAGATGTCCAGGAAGAGCTGACAGTTTTTTTGTTTGTGCTGTGTGCTTTATGGATGGCTCTGTGATTCCACCATGATTCCATCACATATTAAATCAATCTCCGCTTTCTACTCTGTAGTTTGTGGGGTGGGAAGGTGGGGTTGTAATTTCCACTGAATGACAGCCTCAACGTTAAATACAGCGGGAAGATAAAAGGCTCTGTGCTGCAGTTGGACCAGGGGCATGTTGTTGTGGAGGAATAATGAGACCCTGGTTCAGCTCACGGGGCTATGCGCACTTGGCTCTGACAACATTTCCTACATCATGTTTGTAACAGCACTTCTACACTATTCCTTTTGGCTTAAAGTGCGTTGGGACATTCTAATATAAATAACTGCATTTCACTCTACCTTGGTAACGTGACAATAAAGAAACCATGGAACCGGTTTTTTTTCAAGCGGGACCTGGGTTTTCTGACTCTGTGGGATAGTCACTGGCTTGTGTGCAGGGTGGGGTCTGTACTTGATGTCCTGGTGATGTTGCTGGTGGAACCTCTGGGGAGAGGATCACTGGGTGCCATTGCTGACTGCACCTGTCCTCGCACAGGTACAGTGGCTCGCCTGGAATGGGAATTGGAGGGGGAAAGGACTTTGTGTTTGTTCTGTGCATCTGGATAGGACTTGGGCGAGGGCTAAGTAAATGCAAAACCTTTAAAAAAAAAAAATCCAGAATCTCTCGTCTTGGGGCATGGTGGGCATTCAATTCTTCCGCTATCCCGCCCACAGTGAAGGAAGTCCACTGCAATATGGGGTGGGTGTATCGTGCCCTGCACCAGAGAAGCACCGGGAATTCACAAAATGCTAAAAGGAAGCAGTCAGAGGCCTCACAGCAGTGAGGGGCTTGTGCACAGTGAGGGTCATCTCGCAGGTCTTGAGGCAGTGAGAATCTTCTTGCTGGCCTTCTAGATGACGCATTAGAACAGCAGGTTATGCTGCTGTCTCAGAGCTCCAACAGTCCGTGTTAAATCCTCACCTCAGTTGTTGTCTGTGTGGGGTTTGCATGTTCTCCTTGTAACCAGCTGGGTTTCCTCATGGTACTGCAGTTTCTTCCCACATCCTTGAACATGCTGGTAGGAATCTGCAAATTTGCCCGATAAGTGGTTGGCAGATAAATGACAGGGGAGATGATTTGGTGTGCGAGAGAGACAAGGTTTCAGGCAAGACAGTGGCAGAATTTAAGAGACTGCATAGACTCGTTGGGCAAAAGTCTTTCTTCCATGGTAATACTAAGTTAGAAAGAACAAATCGGCCCTCAGGCGGTGCTTGTGATTGTTATCAGGCAAGTGTTGTTGCAGTTAGGCAGTGCGCTGTTGGTAAAACTCCTTGACATCCAGATGAATGGGAATTGAAATTCTTTACAAGTCTCCATCTGTGGGAAGGCATGTGGGGCCTCAGCCGGCAGAGTAATAGAAGCTGACTTGGTGGATTGTTGCCAAAGTTATGTTTACTGTTGGGGGAGGAAAGAAAAAATGTCAATGCCGTGGCCTCTCATTGCTTTTAAAAGCTGTGCCTGCTGCCAGGCAGTACAGGAATCCATGTACAATCAGGGAGTACTGAACCTGGCGTCTGGCATTGTATCAACATCTGCAGCGTAGAATAGCAATCATTCCTCTCAGCCAGTGCCTGCTGTAGAGCTGATTGCTCAGTGTCTGTGGCACAGGGTTCTGACGCACCCATGAACATGAGGGAGGGATACAAGGTATAGAGGCCACTTGGTGGCTGGCACGGTGGCGCAGCGGTAGAGTTGCTGTCTTACAGCGCCTGCCACGCCGGAGAATCGGGTTCAATCCCAACTACGGGTGCTGTCTGTCTTTAGGAGGTTTGTACGTTCTCCCTGTGACCGCGTGGGTTTCCTCTGAGATCTTTAGATTTAGAAGGTTTTAGAAGGATACTAGACCAAGTGGACCCGTTGGGCCCAAACCTCTCCTGCATTGGTGCACCACCTTGTCCTCCCCCCCCCTCCCCTGTCTCCTCAACCCCCCCTCCCCTCTCCCTTCTCCCCCACTCCCTCCTTCCCTCCCTCCTCCCTCCTCCCCCTCCCCTCCTTTTAAACTTTAAAATGTGAATAACTTAAAAAATATAACACCGATTTCAATAAAACTACTTGCATTATCACTAAAGTGACAATGGTGAGTAAGGTGGGCCTAAAATTGTCGCGCTATCGTGCACCGTTTTAGCTGAAGTTCAGTCACAAACAAGATCACAAACGAGAGTTTTAGTATATAGATAGGCCAAAACGTGGGCAGGTGGGACTATTGTAGGGACAAAAACAACATTTAAAAGACATTTGCATGGTTACATGGATATGAAAGGGTTAGAAGGATATGGGCCAAACGTGGGCAGGTAGATGGAGCATCTTGGTCGGCATGGACAGGTTGGGCTGACAAGGATATTTCTGCCTCTATGACTGTATGGCAACCCAGCCACACTGGTAACACACACCTACTGTCAACCCCTCATGCTGACATCGCTGACCCACCCACAAGCCCACATCCACTGACTTGTGTCTCTAGATTGACAGTC
The DNA here is from genome assembly GCF_053455715.1 of Rhinoraja longicauda. Lineage (NCBI taxonomy): Eukaryota > Metazoa > Chordata > Chondrichthyes > Rajiformes > Arhynchobatidae > Rhinoraja > Rhinoraja longicauda. The sequence continues at coordinate 13,296,149 of NC_135978.1, forward strand.
CAGGACTCTGGATCACTGATCTGGTTTTAATCGTGGTGCTACTATCCTACCTGCAGTTGTGAGAACTTGGAGCTGCACACTTGTGTTAGTTGGCCAACACATTGGGTTACTTGGGGAATCAATCCCAAGCACACTGATCCATTGTGTGGATCTCACAGCTGATGGTCTCACTGTTAATAGGACTTCACACACAGCATTAGTTTGGCATACACAATGCTGTGTCAATGCCTTTGAAAACTAACAATACAATTTCCAGGCCACGATTCCCTCATGTTCACAAGCCTATCAATATTTCCCCAAATCTCATTCAATGCTCTTATCTAGGTTATTCCGGTTATTAGCTTTTATTTCCCCTGTTGCGTGTACTGATTACCGCAACCTCGATCTTGTCGACTATTTTAGGTGGAGAATTGAACAACCTACTGTGAAGTCACATCTACACAAAATTCAACAAGGAACAGAATTCACGTTGCTCCGTGAGAAATCAAAAATAATGTCAAAAATGTTAGGGTTTGCTCAGGGTACGGCATAGATTGACATTTGACAGTTTTGCTAAAACAAAATTGCTACTGACCTTGGGTAAATGAGATTTTCTGGCTGTCTGATCACATCAATTTAAAACCCCTTACCCATGTTTTCCACAGAGCCGTGAGATAACAAACTGACATAAGAGCTCATCCTAGTTGTGTCTGTGTCAGGATCAGTTAATTAACTGGACAACCAAAATTTCTCCTCTAAATCAGAACCCGAACACAAGCCCGAGGTTTGTGTTGCCTGCCTGTTTAATTCCCCATCTCACTTCCACTCTGCCCCATCTGTCTCTGCCAACTGAACTGTTACAAGACCAAACGCAAGCTTAAGAAATAGCATCTAATCTTCAGTCTGGTCATGTTGCATCCTTCCAGACTTTATATCACATTTTCTAACTTGTGATAACTCTTTATTTTGTTTCTGTCTAGGTTAGAACTGATCCTTTTTTATTGTTTGTCATCTATTTGGGATATTAGCTCACCTTTCTTTTTGCTTGCTTTTCCCCCTCACTGTTAGCAAACCTTAACCTGGCGTTTACAACATGTCACCCTGCTTTCTCAGTTTCTAACTACCACCATTAACAGTTAATTTCCTCAGTAACCCTGACCTCAACCAGATTGTCAGATTGCTATGGAGGGCGTGCAGCGTAGGTTCACTAGGTTAATTCCCGGAATGGCGGGACTGTCGTATGTTGAAAGGCTGGAGCGATTGGGCTTGTATACACTGGAATTTAGAAGGATGAGGGGGGATCTTATTGAAACATATAAGATAATTAGGGGATTGGACACATTAGAGGCAGATAACATGTTCCCAATGTTGGGGGAGTCCAGAACAAGGGGCCACAGTTTGAGAATAAGGGGTAGGCCATTTAGAACGGAGATGAGGAAGAACTTTTTCAGTCAGAGGGTGGTGAAGGTGTGGAATTCTCTGCCTCAGAAGGCAGTGGAGGCCAGTTCGTTGGATGCTTTCAAGAGAGAGCTGGATAGAGCTCTTAAGGATAGCGGAGTGAGGGGGTATGGGGAGAAGGCAGGAACGGGGTACTGATTGAGAGTGATCAGCCATGATCGCATTGAATGGCGGTGCTGGCTCGAAGGGCTGAATGGCCTACTCCTGCACCTATTGTCTATTGTCTATTGTCTATTGAATAGTAGAATTAGGCCATTCGGCCCATCAAGTCTACTCCACCGTCCAACCATGACTGATCTATCTCTCTCTCCGAACCCCATTCTCCTGTCTTCTCCCCACAACCTCTGACACCTGTTTCCTTTAGTTTTTCTTCAGTGCCTGTTTTGCTAAGGAATGGCCCTTTAAAATGTCGTAAATTTTGCCTTGGCTTGTCTGCCCCCAATCAGCTTGCCACAAAGTAGTCCGGAGATAATAGGTATAAACATAAACTGGAAAGTCTCTAATTTAAATCTGAATGCAACAACAAAAATATATATGTCCCATTGTAGGAAAGAACTGCAGATGCTGGTTTAAATCGAAGGTAGACACAAAATGCTGGAGTAACTCTGCGGGACAGGCAGCTTCTCTGGAGAGAAGGAATGGGTGACGTTTCGGGGTGAGACCCTTCTTCAGACTGGTCAGACTTCAGTCTGAAGAAGGGTCCCGACCCGAAATGTCACCCATTCCTTCTCTGCAGAGATACTGCCTGTCCCGCTGAGTTACTCCAGCATTTTGTGTCTATATGTGTATGTCCCTACCAGCCATTGTTATGTTGGATTAGGAATAATGATGAGAGGCCATTTTGAAACTATGGATAACTGGTGTGTGTGTCGGCACTTGTGTGCCCCCATTTGACCGTGTGGCCCAAGGGGTTCCCTTTACTATGAGCGGCCCCAAGCCACTGTATGTAGTGGACCCGTCAAGGCACCAGTTGATTACAGTATCTTGTGCTGAAGTATGTAATAAAGAGGTCTTTGCAAGCGTTGTTAGTGATTCTTATGGACGAAAATGGTAGACAGCAAAATGATTTTGGCAGAGGGCTAGTGGGAAAACAGCTGGAAAGCCATAGTTTGTGTCTCCTTCCCAACTTTCTGCAGGATTTGATCCTTGTTTTACTGTGAGTGAAACACGCAGGCAGTAGGTCACAACTTTAACAGCCGATGTCTGTTGTCATAGGTAAGTGCAGAATCAGAAACTGCAAACCAGCATGATGTGGAGTGCATCAGGCTAATGGCAACTTCAGCAAGCTGAGCTGTTACTCAATCTGCCTGGGCCTATTTCCCGATGGTCACTAAGCAACCAGGCTTTGATTGCTGGTGTGCTCTAAGTAACACGCACATAGCTGCTTAATGGACAAATTTGACATTTAAAAACAAAGTGCACAATTGGGTTGATTTTCTCGGCAAGCATTTCTTACACCCAACCTTGTCGTGCTCTCTTTCTTGGTCCTTGATATTAAAATCGTTTGTGAAGCGTCAAAGCCAAGCCAATACTGAAGTATATTTTCCCAGGTCTAAAGCCTGTGGAACCTGTGCTAGGTATTTAAAATGTCATCTTTCGTGTTGCTTGAGCTGGAACATTTTAGAAAGAAACAGAGGGGAAGTGAGCTAGGTTAACCTAGGCGGCAAGGGTCAAGTGCCAAGTTGGGAGGAACACATGGCAAAGACTGAGCCATAAACCAGATTTAATACGGCGCAGAGTTCTCTTGCATGCTAGATCTTGGATTTTTTCTGCAGGAAAGTATTTAGCATTTTATCTTGTGGCCGAGAGCACAGGTAATTCAATTATATCTAGCTCCTGGGACCTACACCAGCAAGAAAGAGACAAATTGCTCAGGCAGGTGATTAGTGAGTGGAGCCAGGAGATTTCCATTCTGCCACTGTACTCTGCAGAACCAATCGGTAGCTGTGTTATGAGAAATCAATATCTGAAGTAGGTTTTAAAGGTGAAATCTAAAAGTAAACTGAAACCCTAAAAGGAAATTGTATCCTTCAACAAATCTGTAATTAATTTAAGCCTTAAATGGTGAATAATTAAAATCATTCTATCAATTAGAGCTTTTTTTTATTAATAATGAATTTAAACATGAAAGTAAAGATTAATTCTTAACCTTGTGGTTTAACCCTAAATTAGTGATTAGCTTCTATACTGCTTGCTTCCCACTTTTTTTTAAATTACACGTAAATTGTAGAACGATTGGTGAATTCACCTCACAACCTTAGCTCCACCTTACCGAACCACTACCAAGGTTGCTCTCTGTACTATTATGGTCCAGTTTCCTTAGAGTAACTGATGATCATTAATTGTTGTTGCATCTATAATGTTGTTGCATTTAGTCAGAGGGTAGTTAATGTGTGGAACTCATTGCCACAGGGCTGTGGAGGCCAAGTCAGTGGATATTTTTTAAGGCAGAGATAGACAAATTCTTGATTAGAACAGGTGTCAAGGGTTATGGGGAGAAGGCAGGAAAATGGGATTAGCAGGCAGAGATCAGCCATGATTGAATAGCGGAGTAGACTCGATGGGCCGAATGGCCTAGTTCTACTCCTATAACTTGTGAACTTGTGCCTGTGAGGATTTCATTGTTCTAGTTCATATCGTGTGCATATGACAAATAAACTCTCTTGACACTCTTGACAACGGTAAGTCTGTGGATCGTACAGCCACACGGTTTTTGAGCAAGAGGCTGGTTAGACCAAGTACATTATTTATAGAATTAGCCTATCTTTGAAGATGCTCTTGCCGTAAATGTTAAACTTCCCAAAACCTACTTGCTGGATATTTCTACCAGTAATTTTCTTGAGTGCATTGTCTGAGGTGGTGGTGGCAGCAAGTACTCTCGTTACATTTAAGAGGTATCTAGAAAAGCATTTGAATTGCCCAAGGCATAGAAGGCTATTGACCGAATGTGGATGAATGGGATTAGTGGACATGGTAAACTGAAGAGCCTTTTTCTGTGCAGTATGACGCTATATATATAGAATATAAGAGTCAGGCAGTCATGATGCAGTTCTGATAGGACTTTGGTTCGGCAGCATTTGGCGTAATGCGTACACTTCTGGCCGCCCCATTTCAGGAAGTATGTGGAGGCTTTGGAGGGCCTGTTCCAGAGCTGTGCTTTTCTATGTTTAGTGTCCTCTGACTGAGCACTTCCATCGCTGTCCCATGGCACCCTTCAGTTACCACTGATTTTCCTTCTCTGTGAGCAGTGCTGAACCGTTAGTTCCTTGCCGGATGGTATTCATTCCCGGCCAGATGGTGCCCATTCCTTGCTTAACACAGGAGAGCAATATCTGTTTACTAAAGCAAGGCGAGCAAACCCCACTAGGTGTCTATTTCTGGACCCATTTATCCCCATTCTCTTCAAATAACCGCTAAGCGAAGGTTTTGCCTGTCAAGCTACCTCGCTCAATTGTCTCTCTGCTATTTGATGGTGAGCTGCTGTGATTATTAAACACAGAGGTGTAATGAGGTTGTGGTCCATGTACAGTGTTGCAATCCGAGACGTCGCCTATTCCTTTTCTCCGGAGATGTTGCCTGACCCGTTGAGTTGCTCCAGCATTTTGTGTCTATCTACAGTGCGTTGGATAGAATAATAAGTAGAAACGGAAGGCCCCATAAAGTAGATTGGCATAAAAAACAGATAAAACATGAGAAAGCTTTTTGTTTAAAACTCAGCTCTCACCTGAACTGCACTGCATGGAATTGTGATTGGAAACAGATATGTACTTGCGTAGTAAAAATACTTAAGGCGATGGAGAATGAGCAGAGGAATGGGATAACTTTGGCACAGATCAAGCACATGCATAATGGCCCAAGTGACTTCTGCCTGTGCAGTATCTTTCTCTGATTCAGCGAGTCAGGCCATTCATACAGCACTGTAAATCCTTTGATTTCAGAGTTCCTTTTCGTACTATAAATCGCTGAGGCATTAGGACACTATAGCATAGCAAATCACTGACCTTAAGGACCTTATCTATGGTCCAGTAAATGCCAGACCTTCGGAGCACTTGATATAGTGTGGCCTGTGGTGCAGTAAACGATTGGCCCTCCGTATGTACAGCGAATCACTAATTCAGCAAACAGCAATTTATTGTGCTACAAATCACTGACCAGTTAGGGCATTTATCCCATGCAGCAAGTTACTCGATCATAAGTCTTTATGTACGAGCAATATCGGGCCCTTGATATGGACACAGTAAATCACGAGGGCCCTTGATATAACACAGACACTTGTCCTCAGAATATTCTATAGAATACAGTAAATCATGGTCTATCTACTGCAGTCAATCATTAACATTTTACTTGTACAATAAATTGCTGACCGATCATTTTTATAAATGCTTTAAGACACTCAGCAATTTGGCAGTTTATATCATGCAATAAACACCTGCCCACAATGATTATTGTACAGTACAGTAAATCATTGGTCCATTAGGGCCCTTAACATTGTATAGTTGAACACTCAGCCTATAGGAGCCTTTATGACACAGTAAATCACTGACACTTTTATGCTTTTCATGGAGTATAATAACTGTCTGGCCCTTTATCCCTTCATCATGTACAGTAAATCGTTTTATCTTTCTGTAATGCAGTAAATCAACTTAAAACAGTTTAAAGTATTGCATAAGAAAATAACTGCAGATGCTGGTACAAATCGATTTATTCACAAAATGCTGGAGTAACTCAGCAGGTCAGGCAGCATCTCGGGAGAGAAGGAATGGGTGACGTTTCGGGTCGAGACCCTTCTTCAGACTGACCTTAACTTCAGACTGAAGAAGGGTCTCGACCCGAAACGTCACCCATTCCTTTTCTCCCGAGATGCTGCCTGACCTGCTGAGATACTCCAGCATTTTGTGAATAAATTAAAGTATTGCATCATTTGTTAGCTGTAATAGGAAGGTCAGTAACTTGAACAAAGTGTATCAAATGGAAGGAAGAGCTGTGCCTGCCATGGCTTATGTTCCGGTATATGGTACAGAAGTTTATATATTGATCATAATAGAAGGACTCTTTGAAGTGTGCGCACCTTTCAGATGTATTTTGTCTTATTACTGAAGCCATCTTTTATGTTGATGTTACTTTGGTATTCTGGCTAGGAGAATACTTCAAAATAAATAAGATTAGCCTACAAAAATGTTGCTGACAGCAGGTTTTATGAAATTGCAAGTCAGTTCCACTACATTAGACTGATGGCTCTAACCTGCCATGCTATGTGAAGATGGAATGTAGTGCTCTGATAGCTTTGCCTTCTATAATTTCCTAATTATCGACAAAGCTTTGCCTCGCAGGGGAAAGAGCTGCATGGAGTTAAATGGGTGGCAATAAATATCCACAGGCCTCTTGTCCCACTTAGGTGGGGGCCAGACCACATCGCTGCCGTCAGGCTGAAATGCTTACATTGCAGAACTAATTCGACTACAGCACAGTTACAATACTGGCACTTCTAGACATGGGGGTGGAAGGGATTGTTTCTGTGTTGCACGATTCTATGACTACATAAGTGCCAGGGGTGCGTGTAGTTACTCTTGACTGAGTATGGAATCAAGATGCCTTAGTAAAACTACTTGCATCAACGGGGAAAACTCTCAATTGGATGTAGTCATGCCTTTCAAAGAACGGAGGTGGTTGTTCAAAGTCGATCATCCCAGCCAAGGATATCAGAAATGAAGATTTTCACTGAAAGGGGGGGGGGGGGGGGGGGTAGTGATCCCTAAATCGAAATCAAAAACAACAAAAAGTTTGGATACACTTACCAGGCCAGGCAGCATTGGTGGAGAGTGAAACTGTTAATGTTTCAGGCCCTAATGTACAGCCCTTTAATCAAACTGAGAAAGTGAGAAAGCAAGTTAGTTTTAACTTGCAGAGAAAATGCAAAGGAATAGATGGGACAAAATAGATATCTTTAATTGGTGAGGACAAGGTGGCCAAGGCAATGTCACATTATACATATAGAGATGGAGTGAGAGAAATAGAGAGGAAGAGGCAGAGAGAAAACAACAGAAAATCGAACCTATGATGAGTGTCGGCACTGGGCTTGTACTCGCTGTAGTTTAGAAGAATGAGGGGGGACCTCATTAAAACACAGAATAGTGAGAGGCCTGGGTAGAGTGGGTGTGGAGAGGAAGTTTCCACTAGTGGGAGAGTCTAGGATTAGAAGTCTTAGCCTCAGCATTAAAGGATGTTCTTTTAGGAAGGAGATGAGGAGAAATTTCTTTCGTCAGAGGGTGGTGAATCTATGGAATTCTTTGCCACAGAATGCTGTGGAGGCCATCAGTGGATATTTTTAAGGCAGAGATAGATAGATTCTTTATTAGTAAGGGTGTCAGAGGTTATGGGGAGAAGGCAGGAGAATGGGGTTAGGAGGGACAGATAGATCAGGCACGATTGAATGGGGGGTCGACTTGATGAGCCGAATGGCCTAATTCTACTCTTATTCCTTATGAACTTATGACCTTAAAACACAATTGCTGTTTCCGTGGTAGGATGAATGGATCTCTAAAATGGTGGAAGAGGATGAGGTTTAAAGCAGGTGTTGTATCTCCTGCAGTTGCAAGGGAAGAGTGACGAGAAGATCTGTTGTGTTTAGTGCAGGTTTTTTATGGAATGTTTTATTTCATTACAGCCTCGTGCCCGATGGGATGGTCAGAAATTGAATCAAACACTTGCAGCATTGGACATCAAATCTAACTTCTACATCACTGGATTCACCACTCCAGGCTTGGGTCAGTAGAGGTGAGGCAGGAGTAGGGATTTTACTGAGGGGTTGGATGGAAAATATCAGAGTACCTATCCAAGGTCCGGCGGGAATGTGCACAATCTTGCAGCCCAAAGGCGGGTGCTGGGACAGTACTTGCTTGGAATGCATTGTGGGTGTTGTTTGAATTGCTGGGGGTAATGGGATCAAATTTGCAGGTTCGCTAACACCCACTATGCCTTCAGCACCTGTTGTTGCCAGGATTTTAATGTGTAAATTTGTGACTGTAATACATCTAGCGCCTGTATATTTCTGGTTATAGATGCATGAGGTCAGGAAGAATTGTGGTCTTCGATTAATGCTAACTCAGTTCCTTTTCTCACTCTGCGAATTTATCTTCCTGTGTGAGACATTTCCCTACATTGTGTTGAGTCATTGCTGGACATCTAGCTTGCACTACTCCAATAGCTCAACACTGGTGATCTTTTCTTTAAAGATGGCTTGCATTAAAATATAAATCAGAACTTGTTTGGTAGAAAACAGCACAGGTTTGTGCAGTATATTTAAGCGGCCTCGTTTCTGTTTATGCTTCCATTGGACATTTTGGCACGTTGAAGGTGTTCTATAAAACAACATTTAGTCAGTGGGAAAGATCTTCAGGCTGCAAGAGAACAGGAAGGGAGTTTCTCGAGTGTCTTCGCCCCTATTTCATTATAATTAACGCCATTTCCTGGTCTTTTCTCTCGTTGTGACACCTGGCTGTGCACTTGCTACACTTCATCCAGCTGCTGCATTTACCCACAATAATGATAACACTTCAAACGCTCTCTGGAACCTCACAAGTGCTTGGAAGGATTTGAAAAGCAAAGTATGAATAAAACCTTATTTCTTCATTTGCCTTCAGTATTGACTTCCACAGCTTTGTAACTCAAATCTGAAGAACATTTTGGATAAAAGAAAATTTGGGAAATTCAGGGGGAAAAAAAGTATATCAGCAGGTAAACGTGATGAACATTTATAGAACTTCTTGTAACTACCACTTGCTGGGGAATGGAATATCAATGAGATACGTGGTTGCCGCATAGCAGGTTGGTGGCCAACCAACATGGTAGGGAACTGCAGGAAGGGCAAGATTCCTTGGAGGTGTTGCACTCTCAGGCCAGCACTCTGCCAAGGAACCTCACCTTAAAGGCATACGCTGCAAATCTTGACACCATGGGAGTAAACGTGCAGGGGGAAGGCAGTAGAGTTTGGAATGCTGTAGTCATAATCAGTGGGATGGATTGAGGGGGGATCAGGGAATCATTTCCATAATTGCTGCCTTCCTAATGCCAGGTAAATGACATTACGGAGAGGGTGCAGAATATTCTGTGGAAGGCGTTTCGTGTCGAGACACTTCTTCAGAAGAAGCCCTGGTTGATCACGGTATCAATATGAAACAGAATTATAGTCACATCAGCAATTATTTCATTCTTAACATTGTGACAATGACCAACTATATCCCAGGCATTTCACATCGTCGTTCTCTTTAATATAAGAAAATAACTGCAGATGCTGGTACAAATCGATTTATTCACAAAATGCTGGAGTAACTCAGCAGGTCAGGCAGCATCTCGGGAGAGAAGGAATGGGTGACGAACTTCGGGTTGAGTTCTTCAGACTGAGGGGTCTCGACCCGAAACGTCACCCATTCCTTCTCTCCCGAGATGCTGCCTGACCTGCTGAGTTACTCCAGCTTTTTGTGAATAAGTCGTTCTCTTTAATGTCAGTTATACCCGTTAGCAGTCACTACAGCAGTTTATATCGAGGTTTATATGTGTGATTATTAGTATCCTGGTCTAGTTTTTATACACTAGAGTGCATCTTCATGTGCACCACTATCAATAAAACACTACTTTTATTATTATTACATTGCATTAAAGTATAAGTTCTTCTGTACTACTTTTATTAAATTGTGAATCTCTGGAGTGGTAATCCAGTAATTAACTTCAACGTAATCTATATTAATTATACCTTAGTTCTATCTTAAAATAGTTTGAATTGCATTACTTTTCACAATCTAATACAGAGGACATAAGTAAAACAAATTGTTCATAGCACAGTGGGTGAGCTGTACAGTTAATGTGCTTACGTATTATAGGCTACAATTGTCCCCTCATTCATCCCAGCTTAGTGCATTAGTGAGGCTCATCTACTGGAACAGGAACTTAAAACAAAAAGCAGCTGAAAGAGACCATATGAACTTTTATTGCATGCATATAGTTGTACACGCAGTTTATTGAGGAGTTTTAAACTGCATCCAGTAGGATGCATTTGCCAGTTGCTGTGGTGAAAGCATTAGGTTGGGTGAAGAATCCCAGGTGTTCTGCAATTTGTGCCCAGTGTCCTTATTCAGTCCTGCTACAGGATGGCAGCTAATTTCTCTTTCTATCCATATATTGTGCATAATAAAGATCTCTAGCTGAAGGAAAACAATCTTAAATGAACACAATTGGAGTTGGCATTGAAGGCAATGGATTATTATCAGTATTGGGTGGGGATTACTGATATTGAAGGTGGAATATTACTCTCATTGAGTGCAAAATATTACCAACAGTGGGTGTGAATTCGAACTGAGATTAGGTGTTATTATTACCAATATCGTGTGTGGATTATTATTCACTTTAGATATAGACTATTACTCACATCAGCTGTGGGATAGTACTTGTACTGAGTATGAAGTAATACTGGTAAATGTATGATTATTACTGTGGTTGGATGTGATTTATTACTTGCATTTGGTACAATTTATTAATGTCATCAGGGAAATGTTACTGATGTGGATTTTAAAATTGAGCATGGATTACTATTGGTATTGTTTATTGATTATTATCAACATTGGATGTGGAACTTTACTGACATTGAATGTCGAATGTGACTGGTGTTGGGGGTGTGGATTATATCTGATGTTGGATATGGAATTTTACGAACATTTGGGTGTAGATATTTAACAATATTGATTATGGATTTATATCGACATTAAGCGGATGGAAGAAATGTTAAGTAAATATTTTCTGTCTTCATATTAAAGAATACTAAAAGTATAATAAAAGCATGAATGCAAATGAATGAAAAAGTGAAAATAATATCACAGGACTAAAAGTATTTCCTTCTGGCTTCAGAGGCCATTTTGATCCATGCTGGCTCACAGACCAATCTCATAGAATAGCCTATTTGATGACCCCATTCACATCAGCTACTTCCCAGATTCTACCAGCCACCCACATGCTTGGTGATTCCCAGTGGTCAATTAACCAGGGAATGTGGGGGAAACCAGAGTGCCCAAAAGAAACTCATGAGGTCACAGCGAGAACATGCAGACTCCACAAGAACAGCACTGGATTGAACCCAGGTCGCTGGAGCTGTGAGGCAACAGCTCCTCTAGCTGTGCCACTCTGTCACCTACAGTACTTGCAAATTAATTGGATGCAGGATTGGTAACTTTCACAAAATTGATGATCTGCATCCTCATGTCCTACTAGGGCCGGTGGCAGGGGTAGTGGGATAGACTGGCATTTTGATTGTCATCCTCCAAGGTCCCCTTGGTTCTGCAAAGGTGTCAGCAGATTGGAAGACTGAAAATACAACACCACTAATTACAAAAAAGAGAGAAATAGTGGCAATGCAGGACATTTAGCCCACCATAGTTATCTAGTAATGTGGGAAATAAGAATAGAGTATGTGGAACACAACTAACACAGATTTTTGATTAAAGTATTCATCCTTAATAAATGTATTGGAATTTATCAAGGATGCAGTTAGTAAAATAGATAACAAATAAATGAATGGATTAGAGGGTGGGTTTAAGGCAATAAACAAATGGGTTCATGCTGTTTGGGTTTAAAAGAGAGAGAGGAGCTCTCACTGAAATGTTAGGTTCTGAGTGGATTTTGACAGGTGGGGGCCATGAGGATGTTTCCCCTCTGGGGTTGTCCAGAATTAGGGGTCAGGGTTACCTTGTAAAACTGAGATGGGGAGAATTTATTTTCTGTGAGGTCTGTCAGTTTAAGTTATTCTTTATTTGTGTGCTGTGAGGTTGAATCATCAAGAATATTCAAAAATATACATTTCTGGAAGGAGGGGAATTTAGAGTTATGAAAATCAGCCTCAAAAAGTGGAATGAAGGCTAAAGATGAGACCGGCTACAAGCACCTAATTGAGCACCAGAGGCACCTTGATGCCTTATTGGTCTTGCGTTTAAAAAAAAAATATGGATATGAATATGAGTGTAAATCTTTATGACATTGGGTGCAGATTTAGAGGAAATTATTCTTTTGGGAATTTGCAAATAGAATATTAAAAGCACATTAAAAAAAATAGATGATGCCTCACTGAAGTTTCTAGCATCTAAATGACTAAATTTCAGTAGTAAAAGTTGATGGGTTTCCAACAACTCGACTAGTTTCACTGTGAGTGCAACTTGTGATACTTAAATGGGATTATAAAAAAGAGTTATTGTCTTCGTTATGAACTGAGTTGGAAGCCCAACCCAGCTATTACAGTCATGGATTTACCAGCACACAGACTGAACAAAGGACCTTTCCAAACATCCCTTCATAAACCTACCTTCATAACTTCATAAAGTTTACCTTCATAACTTCATAAAGTTTACCTTCATAACTTCATAAAGTTTACCTTCATAACTTCATAAGGTTTACCTTCATAAAGCAAAGCTAATAGTCAAGCCAGATGCCATACAAGAGGTTGCCACAAAGCTAGACAACTTTGAATTCTGAAACATAGCTTTGAGAAATGAATAAAGAGCAATTGCAACACTTGCATTAGGGCACTTTGATAATAAAGGATGGAATGGAGTAAATTTGGAACTTCCTTTTAGAGGAAAGGAGCATATATGCATCAGTCTGAGGAAGGGTCTCGAACGTCACCCATTCCTTCTCTCCAGAGATGCTGCCTGTCCCGCTGAGTTAATCCAGCATTTTGTGTCTATCTTCGATTTAAACCAGCATCTGCAGTTCTTTCCTGCGTATAACCGATCCTGGCATGTTTGAGGAAGTTTTGCTTATTGTCTCGTGTACCGAGGTACAATGTAAAGCTTTTGTTTGCAGTTTGATTCCAAACACAGTGTCGGTCCTATACAAACCTCCTCAGCATTTATTCATCGTCGAAAGGATCACAGATTGGGACATGTTCGATGACTGAACGTCAAAGTAGTTACTTTTTGGAGAGTTAACTGAGGACAAACGGTCATGTGGTGGACAGTAAATGAGATTCAAAGACTCACTTAGCATTTCCCAGAAGAGTTTTCACATTGACACTCACCACTGGGAATAACAAGCATTGGATGGGCCTGATTGGTGTACTATCATTAAAAAGTAGTATTTGCCCATATGAGGAAGCTTGAGTGTAGGAAACTAAGGGAAAAAGAGAATCTCGAATATCACAAACCACTGATGCAGAGGTCCTCAGTCCTCTGTGTAAAAGCAACTTTTTTGAACTCAAAGACAATGGACTGGTTTGAAATGTTTTGGGTCCTCTGCTGTGACAGAGTGTACTGAGGTCTGCCTTGTCATGTTCATAAATTCATAAGTGATAGGAGCAGAATTAGACCATTCGGCCCATCGAGTCTACTCTGCCATTCAATCAGGGCTGATCTATCTTTCCCTCTCAACCCCATTCTCCTGTCTTCTCCCCCATTACCCCCGGCACCCATACCAACCAAAAAGCAGGTATTTCATGAGAGTTTAAATTTAACAATGAGAAAATGATTAACAAACTCTGCCAGGCTTCAGGATGAAACCACGTTTCATAACAGGCTGACTTACTGATGTGGAGAAGACAACGACCTCAATTGAGCTTAATTCAGGCAAAACAACGGGAGAATGGAAAGGAACTGGTTGAGACAGAAACAAAATTATGTTTCAAGCTACGAACAGAAACAATTCAAGCAACATAATAGATTTTGTGTGCTTAGCACCACCTAACTAATCTCACGCTAGGCAATCTGATGTTGGCGTGTTTGAGATAAGTGATACAATGGACTAGTGAAGATAGGAGCGGAAATCAGATTTATGCACATATATCATTTATTTCCTTCAAGGGATATGAGAGAACATTGAAGTGTTACGTGATCATGAGATCCCAAGGAGACTATGCATGAAATGACACAGGATTCTACTGAACTAAGGGTTGAGGTGGCAGCTGCCTCAGATCAAGAGGTGGATATATTGCAACACGAGCTAGTTCGAGAAGAAAAAGGAGAGTCAGAACAATTGTAGAGGGGTTAACTCTGTACATCATATGAATTTGTGAGCCTCTCTTTTCAATTGTATGATGTATGTGCACACATGCGGTGTAGTTACAGGGGGTGCAATGTGTATGTTATTCAATAGCGTCACGTCTTTCTGCTAATTCAGACAATGTATTTAATGGCAGGAGGCTAAATGCACTGGGCAAATCTGGTGGTGCAGGGCAAGCTCGACAGACCCTGGCGGGGCTGTGGTCATGGTACGCTCCCAAAACATGCAAGCTGGAGCACTAGAAAAGGTCTGAAGGTACTAGATGAGGATTTGATTACAGATAAAAGCATTGCAAATCCCTGGAGGTCCTAGAGCTCTGGAATGGTGGGTTCAGGTTTGATGGTAATATTCAAAAGGATATTGAATAAAAAATATCTAGAAACAGCCGGGTGGATGGACTAATTGTTAGGCCTACTGCAGAGCTAGCATGGGAACAATGGGCCAACTGGACTCTTGTGTTGCATCATTCTCTGAAACAGTCACTCAACACCTCTCGTTCCATTCTTTCAGGTGCATCACGTTTGCACAATAGAGTCAGAGCAGCACAAGAGGAGGCTGTGTGGGGGTTGACCAGCCAACGGGGAACTGCTTGGGTTAATCTCTCATTCCAGCTCTGGCTGCTAGGTGCTCATCCAGGTACGTTTCCAATGTGCTGGGCGTTTGCTTCCATCACCCTTGGCCCTTTCCTCAACTCCCCCACTAATCCTTAAACCAATTAATTTAAATCCAAGCCCTTCAGTCATTATGCTTCACTCTGCCTTTATCCCCATTGATTTCCCCAGAGTATCCTTTGCCGCAAAGCAGATAACACCAGGCTGCTGATAACTACAAATCTCGGGACCTGACAACAACTTGTAAATCTCCTCTGCATCCTGTCACCTAATGCATGTTTTGTACAATGGTATCATGATCTCCCTGGGACCCAGATTCGATCCTGACCTCTTGGTTTATCATGCATCGACTTGTGAAGAAAGCAAGTGTACCATAATCCTCCTTAACCACTTTATCTCCCTGTCCTGCTATCTCCAAGGAATATGTGGAAAAGTAGCCCAAGATTCTGCTGTTCCACTGCACGGCTTTGCTTCCTACCCTTTATTGTGCATTTCGTTGTCTTATTTTCCCTTTACAAATACATTAGCTGGCAGTTCTCTATAATGAATTCCTTTTACCAGTCCCGTGCCCACGTAACCATTCCATTGGCATCATCTGCAGTTCAGAACTTCCTTCCTCACTATCAACTGCATTATCAATTTCAGTATCAGCAGTAAACTTTGTTCTTGTCGGCCTAAATTTAATTCCCAGTCATTTATTTTAACCACAAAAAAGTGAAGGATGTATTAATAAGCCATGTAGATGATCTGCAATGCACACAGCAGCACACAGCCCTCTGTAACTAAAGCTGCCATCAAATATTACACTTCGCCCTCTCCCGCTGAGCTAATTTTTAATCCAAAGTCATCTTTAGGTGGATCACATCTTTTATTTTAATGATGGGTTCTATCACATCCCTTAATAAACCTATGCTGACTCTTTGATGAGCCCTACCTTTGTTCACATTGATAGATCCTTAGGCTGTCGTTAGGCTGACTGGCATGTTGCTGTTCACTCTATCCCTTCCAATTTAAACACCAGTACCGTACCTAGCAACCTCCACCACCGTGCCTGTGCCTAAAGAATACTAGAAGTCTATAGTGACAGATTGTGCTACATTTCCTTCCTTGCTTCTTTTTTAACCCTTTGATATATTTTATCTGGGCTGGTTGATTTATCTGCTTTTCTAAATACAAAGATTTCTTCATGCTTTTTCTGACTATGTTAATTATCTCCAATACTTCACATGCCTTCTAAGAAATAAACTACTGAATAATACATTGGCACAGCTAGTAGAGCTGCTGCCTTACAGCACAAGTGACCTAGGTTCAATCAGATCACTGGTGCATGTCTGTGTGGAGTCTGCATGTTCTCCTTATGTTGGACATGGACTTCCTGCGCATGCTCCGGTTTCCGCCCATGTCCAAAGAATGTGCAGATTGGTGGGTGAAATGGACACTTCGAAGTGCTCCTGATGTAGAGGTAATTATCCCCAGGATGTGGGGAGAATAAAGTGGGATTAATACAGGGTAGCATTGGTGTAAATGGATGGTTGGTAATTGTCATAGATTCAGTTGAGCAAAGGGCATGTTTCCATGACATATGACCCTCTGTGAAATGTCTCCAGTGCAGGTATATCCCTGCAGTGCCACAGGGTTAATGCTGTTGCAGCATGGTTCTAAGACCCAGCTCGGTATTGTCTATGTGGAGTTTGCACGTTCTTTCGCGACTACATGTGTATCTTCCATCATGGAGAGGAAACCTATGAGGTCGCCAGAGACATGCTGATAAGTTACTAGACCACTGAAATTAGCCCCTGGTGTAAGTGGATCAGCCGAAGAGTTGGAGGGTGGAGTTGATGGGACTGAGAGAGTCATGAAAGAGAAAGAAGAGATTACTGGGAAATGTGGGAGGAATGGGACTTGTGGGAATGCTCCGCAAACCAGCATAGACTCGATGGCCTGAATGGCTTTTTATGTCATGAGGGAAGAAAAGAATTGTGACATTTTCATTCCAGGTGTGATCTCAGTCTCTGCACAGCTGCAGCTTGTCTCTCTTACTTTATGCACACAATTACATTTGCCTTCCGAATATCCTGGATTGTTGCATATAATCGCATCACAATTTCCCAACAGAAATCCTGATTCTACTGTGTGGCAGTATTCTGCCTTTATGATCTACCTACCAAAGGGAAAACCTCATCATTTCCTACATTAAACACTATCTGCCAAGTAGTTTGCCTCCTCAATTTGGCTGTCACACGTAACCTCAACGCCTCTTTGCAGAGTCTCTGGGTGCATGATCTACTCCACCAGTGGTAGTTCTGGGAGTGACTTCCGACACCGACTGGCACTGTTGTATGGGAAGGCCAGCAGCTCATCCAAACCACTGAGGTCCCGCTGAATACCGATTCTGGGGATTTTTCTCCTGAGCGCCCATCGAGCTTGACCCCCCCAGCGGAATGTCCCAGCTCCTACTGGCAACACACGGAGCAAGGCTGAGTACTTGCATCCAGGGTCACATCTCAAACTAAGGGGTTGATGTTTGGAACTGAGATGAGAAGAAATATCTTTAGCCAAACGGTGGTGAATCTTAGCATTTTCTCACTCAAGGGTTGTGGAGCCTCAGTCGCTGAGTGCATTCGAGGTGGACATTGATAGATCTTTAGATGTTAACGGAATGAAGAAATATGGGCTTAGTTCAGGAATATGGTGCCGAGATAAAAGACCAGCCCTGATGGAGCAGATATGAGGGGCTGAATGACCTCTTTCTGCTTCTGTTTCTATTTCGTTATGGACTTGTATCTTACAATTTAGATATCTCCAAGCTTGAATAAAGCACGCTCTGCTGTCCTACCAATTTGGACCACCTTTTACTGCATGGCCATTTTATTTGGGCTCTCTAACCTCAAGTCAGGCCTGATGGTCATCCATCCTCTCACCATGTTTTGCAAAGTATAATCTTGGACACGCGTCTGTGACTATAGAAATTGTCTCTGACCTCCTATCCAATGGCTTCTCTATCGTTGTAGACCCCCTTGTCCTTTCTGTCCACATCCTGTACAGCTGTGGGCTCACTGCTCTCTCCTCAAGCGCCAACATCTCTCCAACGTTCTCCAGTGCAACACAGAGAAGCAGCAGTTTGCATTGCTGCCTCATGGCTTTAGCAAGCTGGGTTCAATCCTGTCTGCTGACGGTGTGTAGTCTGAATGTTCTCCTTGCAGCAAATGGGTTTCTCCTTTTTCCTCCCATATCCCCAAAAACGTGCTCATTTGGAACTGTAAATGACCCCTGGCTGTACCTGGGTGGCAGGAGAATGAGGAGGAGTCGATGCATGTGGCAATAAGTGGCTGGGAAGAAAGTGGGTGGGGGGGGGGGGATGGGGGGTAATGGGATGATCTGATGGCTGGCATAGTCTCAATAGGCCAAATGGCCTCCTCCTTTGGCACTCGAGAGTGTGATGACTGTGAATACCAATTGGAGAGTGTGGTGTACGTGGGAGTGCCCTGCAGTGCCTGCCTGTTCCTTCTGATCTATGAGGCGGCTGCTATTCCCTCCATAGACTGTGGTCTCCATAGACCTCCTGCAGCCTGCTATCCGCCCACTTGCGTGTATACTCTCTAGTGAAGACAATGGGACTGAGAAGCTACGAATACCGGCCAATCGATCCTGATGTGTCGAGATAAATCATTGTGGAGATCTGAGTGTAGCTCAGTAATATTGACATCTCCAGCAATCTGATCGTTCCTCTCTGCAGGAAAGAAGTTTCCAAGTCAGAGATCAATCACCAGTGGGTAATGAATGGCCTATAACTTATGTGCTGGTTCGTGATGGATGCTCGATCAGAATCCCATGATATCAATCGTCTTTCTTTGGCTATTGACAGTGCCTTGCATTGGAAAAGGCATGTTACTGAGATTCTTTTGATTGATGATGCCTTGATTGTCCGTACATTTATTAATCAATACACGGTCAGGATGGAAGAGAAGAGAACAGTCATAAAATACACAGAGCGATTGTAATCCTGGAAATAATTCTTCCGCGTTCCTGTACCGCATTCTCCCTAATGTCATCTCTCCCCCAACCCCATGGTGACCAGCCGTCTTTAACATTGAATGACATCACATGAATGGTGGGTTAAAGTGGGAAATAAGGAAAAGAATCCCCCCCCCCTGTAACTCTCTCCTCTCGCCTCTTGTTCGCAGTAACATGTTGGAATCTACTGTCCAGTGCCTGAACGAACACACTCAAGGTGCTGGATTGGAGAGTGGCCATTGCCAGACAATTTAACAACGGGGAGCATCCCAGCCAAATCCAAATCCAACTCCAGATATCGTCCCTGCTCCAGGGTGCTGCTTACGCCGCAAGGCTTGGAACAGTCGCTTACCCACATTGGAAATCACAGCACATTTTCTGGACAAATTCAACTGACCAGAGACATGGAATTTAAAACAAAAACAATACTTTTATTGCAAGCCATTGAGCCAAATGCTGCACAGTGTAAGAGTGAATTCCTGACACGCTGTTAAGTATGTTTCTTCTGCTAATTTACTTCCAATTATATCTGTCTTTACTCAATTCCAAAGGCCTGTTTAATTACTTCGGCTCATCAGTCGTCCTTGCATTCTTTTGTGTCAGCAAAGCTCAGCAGTGACAGCTGAATTACAGCAACAGAAGGCCACCTCCAGTGAAATTAGTGTCATCCGCACTTACCAGCAGCTTTCTAATGAATTCACAACTCAACAGAGATGCTCTCCTTCCCGCCTCAAAATTAATGGATCTGCTTCAGGCAGGGTGTCTGATCATTTTCCACCGCCCGGTTGCCACTGGCAACGAAAGGCCGTCTTCACAGCATTCGCAGCGAGGTGATGGCTGGAGTCCCGTCAGCTGGAGGGTAATTCCACTGCCCTCCACCGTGGCTGCAGGGGACTTTCTCGCGTGATCTTGCACTGCAACGGGGAAGCATTGTGGTGAGGCTAGAGAACAGACACTTCACCACTCCAGCAACACAGATTTGATCCAAGCCTCTGGTGCTGATGTGTGGCGTTTGTATGTCCTTCCAGTGACCAAGTCTCACCCGGGTGGTCCAGCTTCCTTTCATGTCCCAACAATCCGTGGGTTGGTAGATTAATTGACCGCAGTGAATTGGCCGTAACCTAAAATAAGTTTACGTTAGTTTAGACATACAGCATGTAAGCTGGCCCTTTGGCTCACTGAGTCCGCGCCAACCAGAAATCTCCGCACACTAACACTATCCTGTACACACTAGTGACAATTTACAATTTTACCAAGCCAATGAACCTACAAAGTTGTGCTTCTTTGGAGTGCTTGTAGGTCACTGGTAGCATCTGGGAGGAATTAATGAGAATGTGAGGCGAATAAAATGGATTAATGTTGCATTTGTGTAAAAATTGGCCACTTGATGCTCAGCACGTACTGACACAATCTGAGAGTAGAATAATGTAACACAGAAACTGGCCCCTCGGTCCAATAAGGGTGACATATTCATTAAGGACTTTGCCTATCTCTCTGGGCTCCACACATAGATGATGACTTTGATTTCTGAAGAGCCCTTATCTCGCTCCAGTTTCCCTTAATATACACACAATCTCTTTAGATTCTCCTTAATTTTATCTGCCAGTTATCTCATGCCCCCTGTTTGCCCTCCTGATTTCCTTCTTCAATACGCTCCTCTAGGGATACATTCGATCTCATTCTGCCTATACCCGACTCATGCCTTCTCCTTTTCCCTGACCAGAGGCTCAATTTCTCTCATTAATCAGGGTTCCTTACTCCCACCTGCCTTGTCCATCACTCTAACGGGAACTTGCATGTCTTGAACTCTATCACGCTAAAAGCTTCCCACTTTCTGGACGTCCCTTTGCCCACAAACAACCTACTCCAATCTATGTTCGCAAGTTCCTGTCACATACCATCAAAGTTGGCCGTTCCCTAATTTAGTACCTCAACTTGTGGACAGGCCCCGTCCTTATCCATAACAATTTTAAAGCTAATAGAATTGTGTATCGCTGGTCCTAAAGGGCTTGCCCACTGACACTTCAGTCACTTGCTCTGCCCAATTCCCTGAGAGGAGGTCAATCTTTGCCCTTTCCCTTGTAGGGCCCTCTGAATATTATCTGACTAATCTTTTCTGAACTTGTTTGACATATTCTTTTCTAAGACTTTTCTTTGCCTTCCATCACAGTGAGGGTGTGCCTGGAGCAATCACTGTGATGGCTGTTTGTGTTAAAAATTGTAATTGTGTGTCTTGTGTTCTTTATTGTCTACTGCCGGACCCTGACGAGAGAGGACGCTGGCGCTATTTGTTCGCCGCTTCTCCGTCAGGATAGTTTGTCTGTTTGTTTTTATGTCTTGACTGTTTTTGTAAAGCGTCTTTGAGCATTTGGAAAAGCGCTATAAAAAATAAATGTTTATTATTATTATTATATTCCAACACATCTAAGCCCTTGGAACTATGACAGTCCCAGTTAAAATCCCCTACTATCACAAACATATTAGTTTTGCAGCTAGCTGCCTGCAATCTCCTGGCATATTTGTTCCTCTAATTCCAAGCCTGTGATGGGACAGCCCTCAACTCTCACTCCTCTGTATCCCACACCTTCTGCTCGCACCCCACCCTCAGTCAGAACAAGGGGAGTGTTCCCTTGGCCCTTGCCTCAAACAGAGACCTTAACAGCCTTCCCAGATGAGATGCAGAGTCACCTACACCTCCTCCAACCTTGTCTACTGAAGTCAGTGCTCTCAATGTTGACTCCTCTACGTCGGTGTTGCCGGCCATTTTAATTCCCCCTTCTCACTCCCACACAGATCTGTCTGCATTCGGCCTCCTCACCATCTCAGTCATCCCACCAGATCCTTTTTGCTCCCACTACATATCACTCCTACCCTCCTTTGGTAGTTCTCATTTGCCATCACTCTTCCTAATTTAGTTCCATCCTTCCCTTCCTATCAGATTGCAGAATATGCAGCCTTTTATTTTCCACTCAACACCTCTCAGTCTCTCTTCCTGTCTCCACCCTCCATTCCCCACTGACTGGTATCGGCCAACAACCCCTACTTACCTGAATCCACCTGTCACTTACTAGCTCTTGTCCCACCCTTCCTCCACCTCTTTTATCATGGTTACTTCCCCTCTTATTATTTGATTCCAATTGAAGAGTCATTGATTGCCCATTTCCCTCCACGGATGCTGCCAGGCCCACTGAATTCCTCCATTAGCACTTTTGTACACCAGATTCCAGCATCTGCAGTCTCTTGGGCCACTATCAGACTTTGCTGCAGTTCGGTATACAATTAATGTTAGGAAAAATGTAGAGGTTGATTTGCCCAGATATTTGACCAAAGCCCACGTGAATTTTTTTTTCTGAGCAGCTGTGGAGGAGTCAGAAGCAAAGATACTAGAGGAACAAGATAAACCACTCGACCCTAAAAACCATAGTATCTCATGGCGCCATTTTAGTTGGGAGAAACTTGCAGAAACATTTTAAAAGAAAAATAACAAAAATCTGTGAATTGATAGATGAGATATATTCTGCATTTTAATGGTATCATCACACATACTGTTCCCCCAAAACACTGATTACACTGCGAGAGGCATAGCGAACGGCGGGTTTTGCCTACTAAAATGGCTCCTTTGCGTACTACACTTCAGTATAGGCGATTTCTACGGAGTGGTCGATCTTGTTCCTCTAGTATCTTTGGTCATAAGGGAACATACAGACAGTATTGTAGTCTGCCTGCATTCTTACGTTGCTGTTGGATAGAGGGAATGAGAGAAACCCTTTTGCACTCAGGTTTTGCCGACATATTTACTTGCATTCCTTGTTATGAAGAGCCTGCATCTTGTAACATTATATTCTGCACTCTGGTTATTTTTCTATGTTGTACTTTGTGGCTTTGTGGCTCATGTATAGTATGATTTGACTGGATATTCACTGTATTTTGGTACATGCAATAATAACAAAAAAACAATACCAGATTTAAGTGGATTGTGGAGGTGCTGTGAACTCTGCCACTTTGAGTACCAATATCTGATTTCTCCCCATCTGCTGACTGCAAGATAGCGTTTAGAGATACAGTGTGGAAACAGGCCCTCTGACCCAGCGAGTCCGCGCTGACCAGCGATGTCCGTACACTAGCACTATCCTACACACTAGGGTCAACTTTGCAATTTTACCAAAGCCAATTCATCTACAAACCTGTACGTCTTTGGAACGTGGGAAGAAACCGGAGCACCCAGAGAAAACCATTGGGGTCAGGGGGAGATCGTACAAATTCCACATAGACAGCACTCATAGTCAGGATCGAACCCAGGTTTCTGATACGAAAAGGCAGCAACTCCACTGCTGCGCCACTGCCGCCCCTTAATGTGGTATTCACATGAATTCATAGCTGATGAATGCAAATCCTGGCTCCATCTCTGGTGTCCGTACAACCAGTACTTGATCCACTAGAGATGGGCTTTGCATGGCGACCTCAAATAGGCACAAGTGGCATTCTTGCAGCTACCACCTCCGTGACCCCACCCCCACCCCCTCCAGAAATCTCTCATCCTCCGGCAGTTTCCATTTGCAGGGGCTGGCAGCCAGAGGTCAGAGTACCCAGCAGTGTTGGGTGTCAGGGAATGGTAGCGCTCAGATTTTAGCCTGAGAGAATGACTACTTCTTTCAGACCAGTGAGTCTGACTCACTTGTTTTCTCTGCTCACCATGTTTTTTTTTACCCTCTGAATAGACAACTCCGTAAAATATCTCACTTAATGTGAGGAATGATGTCAAAGGTTCTCCAATACTTAAAAAGGTTCCACCTCAGAAAAGAAATGGCATTTTCTTCGTAAAGATTATTACAATATATTAAAACTGAAGTGATAGTATAAATTCGAGTGCGTCATTGTTAGTTCATACTGTTTCCAATATGGAGTTGTCCAAACATTGTGATGTTACTACGAGCAATTCACTGCTCTGACACATGCAGGTGTTCACTGATAAAAGCAGCAATAATTCTATGTTACAAGACGAGAGAACCATATTGTTAGGAGCAGATCCCATTGGGGCATTGTCAAATAATTCACACGTCAGTGAAACATGCAGGTAGAAAATTAATAACATTCCTCTGTCAGAAAACTCTGCTGCCTATAATTACTGTAGAACCATCTGTGATTTTGTAGAGTTTATTAATGTTAACTGAAGCATGCATTAAAGTGAAAACTCTCTGCAGAGATTTGGTAATGAAATGGAAGGAGATTTTTAATATGAGGGACATTTTGAATATTGGAGATGTATTCTTGATAACTTAGTGCTTCTTCAGAACTTGGATGCCTTTTGTGCTCTTTGACCATTGTGTCCTTTATATCTTGTGAGCTCACTGCTGAGCTCAGAGTGAACAATGGCTAGTTTCTTCAATGGCACAAGCGGAATATTGGATGCACAGAACAATACTCTTATTGAGGAAATACATATTGTATTTTAAGAATTTAAATATACCGACATTGCATAATAACACTGCATCCTCCTTCATGTGAAGTAAAAGAATAGTTCTGATTTTCATAATCTTTATTGTTATAATGTCACAAGTAAGGTTTCCACTCTCATGTAGATAACACTTATTTATTTCCAGACTTGAGAGAGTTGGGTCTAGAATAAACTGCGTCTGCTCAGTTTCTTCTCTAATCTGATTAATCTCTGATTTACCAACTGCAGATGGTGTTTCAAATGGTCCAAAGCATGGTGTTCTCCATGTGATGCTTTGTGAGCCTCTTGATGCCGTGATTATGGATATGCTTGCGCAGTTCACTTCAAGTGGCTGCAATTAAACATGGAGCAGCTTCCAACCCTTGGTGCTCATCAGGTTTTGCAATATCTCTACAGTGTGGGCCGCCGTTTCATAGACTGCATCATCCAACCTCACTTTAATTTCTTCTACCGGCCTGGCTTCCATAGAAGGTAATATCGATCGTTGCCTTACCGAAACATATCTCCCCACAAATTTTCAATTGACTTCTATCATGTACAGCTTCTGAGGAGAAAGAAAAAAAACTTTTAACTGTTATATGCTTCAGGAGATTAGAGCCCTCATTTGAACTATATTGAATTCAAAGATACAGGCGTACAGTGCTGTTCCTGCAGGAATCCTGGTGACCGTTCAATTGTACTTAGCTGGGCACATCCATGCCTTTGCTGAACCGACATCGGGAGGCTGGACGATCTGAATCAGCTCTGGCTTTATTGTAGTGGTTGTGCATGTCCATGTCAAGTTTATTCAATTAAATTAGTCTCCCACCATACACTCTGAAGCAGGCCATTGTTAAGCTAATTTGAGGTATGAGTGATGAGTGGGGAGAGGGATGTGGTTAGGAACTTAAGAATGTAATAATATAAGGTAATTGGTGTAGGAGTAGGCCACGCAACTCAAGCCTGCCCATCATTCAATATGATAATGAATAATCTGTCCCAGGCCTCAACTCCTCTCCCGTGCCAGTTAGGGTCAGTCGCCTTGCCTTTCAAAATGTATCTACTTCCTCTGTAAATGCCCCATTTGAACTAGCCTCTGCAACCCCTTGTCAGCATGAAACACACCTATTTATTTAGCCTATCCATCTTCTGTACAAGAGTCCAGTGCAACCCAATGCAAGCCATTGCTCCTTTACCTCCCTCTCACAACTACCATTAGGGTGGCACGGCGGCGCAGCGGTAGAGTTGCTGCCTTGCAACGCCGGAGACCTGGGTTCGATCCTGACTACAGGTGCTGTCTGTATTGAGTTTGTACGTTCTCCCCGTGACCGTGTGGATTTTCTCCGAGATCTGTGGTTTCCTCCAAAGACGTACAAGTTTGTAGGTTAATTAGCTTGGTATAAGTGTAAATTGTCCCTGGTGTGTGTAGGATAGTGTTAATGTGTGGGGATTGCTGGTCGGTGCAGATTTGGTGGGCCGAAGGGCCTGTTTCTGTGTTGTACCTCTAAAACTAAAATACCATAAAGCAATGATAGACACAAAAAGCTGGAGTAAATCAGTGGGTCAGTAGCATCTCTGGAGGAGAGGAATAGTAATAATGACTCCAACTTTTTGTGTCTATCTCAGTTTCAACCAGCACATGCAGTTCCTTTCTCGTACTACAAAGTGTTGTTCCAACCGGTCCGTGGAGGTTTAATAGACTTCACTAAGTATTGCAGCAATAGGAAATAACGGATCTGAGTGACGCCACGGTGGAATTCTGCACTGCGGGGAAATGCAATTTAACTTTCCGGGTTTGATAAAAATGTGCAATCTATAAGCAGTTGTTTAAATGCTATAATCAACACTTACCATGGCAGGCGATTGAAATTAATCCGGTGGCAGGTTCACGGGGAGAGAATGAAAAATGGACCAAATTAATTTAAGAAATAATGGTTCAGTAAAGATTTCTCACTCAAAGTGTCACCGAATACACATGGCCTGGTTTCCCAGTGTCTGCAGGTGGCTTTTAACAGACTCATCCATTTTCTTTTATTGCTTTAATAACTGATTGCAGCGTGGTTTAAAAACTGCGGGCAAGAATTTCTTTAAACTTTGCTGTGAATTTTCCGGCTCACAAAGCAAATGCAGTTAATGCCAGAGAGAGGGCAGGTTTATTTTAGGTACTTTGGTAGAGTGTTATGGCCTTGTCCTAGCTTGCATGTTGGTTGGGATGTATGCGGTGAGTCCAGTGATTTTTGCTTGCAATGCTCCAGTATTTTCCAAATACTGCTACATTAGCAGTAAGTGTAATATCAGAATATGAGACCAGGGATTCGACATCGAGTGAGCTTGAGTTTAGTTTCCTGTTTCGTTAGAGTGACCTGCCCGTTCTCCCCAATTTTGCAGCAGGACTAGGGATGGGTGTCACGAAATTCTCAATGTCCAACACAAATTACGTCCAGCACAGACTTTTCGGGCCTCGTCGAAACTCCCCTGAGAGCTAACAGAAAACTGGAGTGAGTCTTATTGGGAATGATTATTGTACTGGGGTGAATCACACTGGGAGTGATCATAGAACTGGAGTGAGTGGGTCCCACTGAAAGTGATCCTAGAATTGTGCTCAGAGAATGAGCAAAGATCTGGAGTAAGTGAGTGGAAGCTGTTTACCCTGCCAACCATTCACGATATACCTCTCCCATCAGCCAAGGATAACTCAAAGGGGTTGTACATTTCTCAACAGCTGTGTAGGTAAGCCATTTCCATTAAAATCAAACAAATCTTGACTTTGACTTTTAGTACGGTTCCTTCATTACCGCTGAGTTAAAATTCCAGAATATCCTAACTGCACCTGTGTGGGTGTATGTCTGCAATGACTGGAGTGACTCAAGATGAATTCCCCGACATTCTTCAAAGGCATGAATGATAAATTCATGCCCATAAACCGAGCCTAAATTCAAAGGTATTTTAAATCCTTCTGCCACCGATAGATGGTCCCATTCACAGCCCGAATGCTGCGTTTGATAGCCTCTTTCCTAATTTTCACTCTGGGCTCTCCCCATTCTCCAATCAATGTAAAAACACATGAAATGGAAGCAGGAGACAACCATTTGTCTTTTGTTTCTGCTTCACAATTTATTGAGATCGTGGCTGATCTTTTAATTCATTTTTCCCCATCAATCACTCAAAACTCTACTCTCTTCTCTATCTGCCTTTACCTGGCCATTTCAGCAGAGTGAATCCTGTAACAAGGTGGCTTTCCAAGAATCTCAAGAAGTTCCCTCCAGATGGTGAGATTCCTGCCCTGGGTCCACTGCATTATTACATTAGCCGACTATGGGCTTTTAGAGGGGTTCGGTATCTCATAATTTAAGCACCAGAGATTCTGTCCCACACTGACCCACCTTACTCTCCTTTAACCCACTCCACTCACTCTCTCCTGCCCTGCCCCATCTCATCCCACCTGAGTCTGCCTCATTTCACTCTCGCCTATTCTGCCCTAATCTGGCTGATCCTGCCCACTCCTGGCTTTCTCCATTCCACCACACCCCTCCACTGCCCTACTGTTGTCCATAGATTTGTAGTCCAGAGGCAGGGTAGAATGCATATGAAGTGTTTAATGCTGAATGTACTAAGTATGCCTGTAGTACTTGACGCGGGCACGCAGAATAACAGTAGAAACGTTACAAAGTATGTCAATAGGATCAGCCGAAGAAAGTCTACTGTTGTGAAAAGATACAGATCAAAGTGTCTGTGCATAGGTGGGAGTATTCTTATCATCACAAATAGGTTTTGGTTAAGATGAAGCAAATGCATCTTATAACGTTGGGGGTAAATTATATCGGAGAGAGATCCAATGTGAAACAGCAGGTAAAAATTGAGCCTGGAGCTGCACAAAGATTACGGAAAATACAAATGGTGAAAAGCAACTATGTTAGTCCTTGCCACTCAAGTCTATGACGGTTACTGACCCAGGTGGGAGCTGTGGACTGGTGTCAGTAAGGTGACTCTGAAGGTGAAGCTTATGGATTCAAGTCTCTTTGCAGACACTTCTACAAGAATGTCAAGGCTAGAAGGACCATCCACTGGATAATAACATAGAGAGACCTTCCCTAAACTTGCAAATGGAAGTAAAAAGATAACGGCACAGTTTTAGAGCTCCAGAAATGGGAATCTTTCTCCTTTCAAGTGTTGGTCTCAATGGCAGATCAGACAAGGACCATGATCACAGCTCCTCAGTGGGTTATGTTACTTTGCCTCACTGCCATGCCCGTGCAGTGCAGAAGAGAAAGGTTCTTGTAGCTTACGCAAACGTTATTTCACAAACATTTAATTGTGGTATTAAATATCACTACCATTGAAAGGGTTAACTTTTGTTGGAACTGGGAAGCACGGCGATACAAGTTTATTGTTTCATAAATAATCAGAATGCAATAGCGCCTGGATTGAATTACACTGTCACTATTGATCCCGCACACCGGTTCTCGGAGGATCAGGGACTGCAGAGAGGAGACAGAAGCATACCGATGTTATCAAAATCTAATGCGGTTTGTTCAATTTTCTCTCTGATTTTCTAATATCATCAAGACATGGGGAGTGTCAGACCTTATGAAGTTATTACTACCTGGACGGAAGCAAATGAACACAGCAGTCAAGGAACAGTGTGAGATGTGCTCAAATACAATGCTGAGGCTGATGGTGAAATCTATTACGGGAAGAAATTGCATTGGGCAAAGTTGTAAAATGTATTTCACTGTACTCGGTCCCCCAGGGCCTCACAAGACATCAGATCCTCATCACCTTGACAAGAGCATGAGCAGACACGGAATGTGTTCCTGGTGTCACTGGGGGATAGTGACTTCTTTATCAGGGAGCTGCCTCGGAGATAGAATGCAATGGAAGCTTGATTGTTTGGTGATATGTAGACCCAAGCCTGTGTTATGTGGTTTGCAGTGTTGCAGATTTATAACTGTCCTGCTGCTGAACTCTCTGCAATTTTGCTGCGCTGTGGACAACAATCCACTGGGAGCTGGATTGAGAATAATGTAGGAAGTGTCACAGCAGGCACAAGAGAGAGTATTTCATTACTCTTCATGTAGGCAAGGAATCGTGTCCGCATCGCAAAGGTCTTCAAATAGCAACAATCAGATGCATTGTACCATCAGCGAGGCAGATCTCAATCCCCTTGTAGGCTGATTCTAACTCGGCCTTGTGGCTTAAAGGACTTACAATTAATCTTGTATTCATTCTTCACCAAAGGGAGAGAAAAAACAAATTTGTCGATCTAGGTAGAATGGTGATCCAAACTTTAGCAACATTGTAATCTGAGCAATAGCTCTCTCTCTCTCTCTCTCTCTCTCTCTCTCT